>NC_061511.1:83919616-84022352 GCF_022539505.1 Lolium rigidum
CAAATGCGAGAAATCCAAAATGCGAGCTTTCTCCTTAGACCTTTGTACAGAGCGGCATGGAGGTACCCCATTGTGACACTTGGTTAAAACATGTGCATTGCAAAGATCCGGTAGTCCAAGCTAATTAGGACAAGGTGCGGGCACTATTAGTATACTATGCATGAGGCTTGCAACTTGTAAGATATAACTTTCATAACTCATATGCTTTATTACTACCGTTGACAAAATTGTTTCATGTTTTCAAAATAAAAGCTCTAGCACAAATATAGCAATCGATGCTTTCCTCTTTGAAGGACCATTCTTTTACTTTTATGTTGAGTCAGTTCACCTATCTCTCTCCACCTCAAGAAGCAAACACTTGTGTGAACTTTGCATTGATTCCTACATACTTGCATATTGTACTTGTTATATTACTCTATGTTGACAATTATCCATGAGATATACATGTTATAAGTTGAAAGCAATCGCTGAAACTTAATCTTCCTTTGTATTGCTTCAATACCTTTACTTTGATTTATTGCTTTATGAGTTAACTCTTATGCAAGACTTATTGATGCTTGTCTTGAAGTATTATTCATGAAAAGTCTTTGCTTTATGATTCACTTGTTTACTCATGTCATTACCATTGTTTTGATCGCTGCATCCACTACATATGTTTACAAATAGTATGATCAAGGTTATGATGGCATGTCACTTCAGAAATTATCTTTGTTATCGTTTTACCTGCTCGGGACGAGCGAGAACTAAGCTTGGGGATGCTGATACGTCTCCGACGTATCGATAATTTCTTATGTTCTATGCCATATTATTGATAATACCTACATGTTTTATGCACACTTTATGTCATATTCGTGCATTTTCTGGAACTAACCTATTAACAAGATGCCGAAGTGCCGATTCTTGTTTTCTGCTGTTTTTGGTTTCGTAAATCCTAGTAACGAAATATTCTCGGAATTGGACGAAATCAAGTCCCGGGGTCCTATTTTGCCACGAACCTTCCGGAAGACCGAAGAGCATACGAAGTGGGGCCACGAGGTGGCGACACCACATGGCGGCGCGGCCAAGGGGGCCCGCGCCGCCCTGTGGTGTGGGCCCCTCGTTAGCCCCCCGACTCCGCCCTTCCTCCTACTTAAAGCCTCCGTCGCGAAAACCCCGATGCGAAAAACCACGATACGGAAAACCTTGCGAGACGCCGCCGCCGCCGATCCCATCTCGGGGATTCCGGAGATCTCCTCCGGCACCCTGCCGGAGAGGGGATTCATCTCCCGGAGGACTCTACACCGCCATGGTCGCCTCCGGAGTGATGAGTGAGTAGTTCACCCCTGGACTATGGGTCCATAGCAGTAGCTAGATGGTTGTCTTCTCCTCATTGTGCTTCATTGTTGGATCTTGTGAGCTGCCTAACATGATCAAGATCATCTATCCGTAATACTCTATGTTGTGTTTGTCGGGATCCGATGGATAGAGAATACCATGTTATGTTAATTATCAAGTTATTACATATGTGTTGTTTATGATCTTGCATGCTCTCCGTTACTAGTAGAGGCTCCGGCCAAGTTTTTGCTTTTAACTCCAAGAGGGAGTATTTATGCTCGATAGTGGGTTCATGCCCGCATTGACACCGGGACAGTGATGAGAAAGTTCTAAGGTTGTGTTGTGCTTGTTGCCACTAGGGATAAAACATTGGCGCTATGTCCGAGGATGTAGTTGTTGATTACATTACGCACCATACTTAATGCAATTGTCTGTTGCTTTGCAACTTAATCCTGGAAGGGGTTCGGATGATAACCTGAAGGTGGACTTTTTAGGCATAGATGCGAGTTGGATGGCGGTCTATGTACTTTGTCGTAATGCCCAATTAAATCTCACTATACTTATCATGACATGTATGTGCATTGTTATGCCCTCTCTATTTGTCAATTGCCCGACTGTAATTTGTTCACCCAACATGCTTTTATCTTATGGGAGAGACACCTCTAGTGAACTGTGGACCCCGGTCCATTCTTTAATACTTGAAATACAAATCTGCTTGCAATACTTGTTTTACTTGTTTTCTCTGCAAACAATCATCTTCCACACAATACGGTTAATCCTTTGTTACAGACAAGCCGGTGAGATTGACAACCTCACCTGTTTCGTTGGGGCAAAGTACTTTGGTTGTGTTGTGCAGGTTCCATGTTGGCGCCGGAATCCCTGGTGTTGCGCCGCACTACATCCCGCCGCCATCAACCTTCAACGTGCTTCTTGGCTCCTCCTGGTTCGATAAACCTTGGTTTCTTTCTGAGGGAAAACTTGCTGCTGTGCGCATCATACCTTCCTCTTGGGGTTGCCCAACGAACGTGTGAAATACACGCCATCACCCATCTACTATCAGCAATAGGATATATAATACCAGCTTCAAGGAGTCTTAATACCTCATTTCTTACCACATCCTTCATCTTAGGAATTAGACGACGCTGAGGTTCAACAACAGGCTTCGCATCATCTTCCATATTAATGGCGTGTTGGCAAATAGACGGAGAAATCCCCTTCAAGTCATCAAGAGTGTAGCCAATAGCACCTCGGTGTTTCTTCAGTATTTCCAATAACCTTTCTTCTTCAAACTCTGAAAGCTTAGAACTAATAATAACATGATATATTTTATTATCATCAATATGAGCATATTTAAGATTATCAGGTAATGGTTTTAAATCAAAGACAGGATCTTCCTTTGGTGGTGGTGTTGTACCCAAGTCTTCCACTGGTAAATCATGCTTAAGAATAGGTTGACGAAGGAAAATTTCATCAAGCTCATTTCTTTCTTCCCTAAAAACTTCACTCTCACTATTCTCCAAATGTTGCTTGAAAGGATTATTAGGAGCAAGAACAATAGATGCACATTGTTCAACTTTAAAATCACTATTAGGCGAATCAATTTTATAACGTGTTTTGGTATATTTAGAGAAGTTAAACTCATAAGATTCACCAGCAAATTTAGTCAAAATTTTCTCTTTCTTGCAATCTATAATAGCTCCACAAGTATTTAGAAAAGGTCTACCAAAAATGATAGGACAATATTTACTAGCAAGCGAGAACCAAGTACCAAAAAGTCAGCAGGATATTTAATCTTACCACATAGAACTTCCACATCTCGAATAATACCAATTGGAGAGATAGTTTCTCTATTAGCCAGCCGAATAACCACATCAATATCTTCCAGTTCACAAGAACCAATTTCGTGCATAATCTCCGTGTAAAGCTCATAAGGAATAGCACTAATACTTGCACCAATATCACATAAACCATAATAACAATGATCACCAATTCTAACAGATAGCATAGGAACACTAGCTTTCCTAGACTTATTAGGATGCGAGACAATATTAGAAGCATCTTCACAGAAAATAATATGACCATCTTCTACATTTTCAGTCACAAGATCTTTAACAATTGCAACAGCAGGTTCGACTTTTATTTGTTCTTCAGGTTCTACAGGTTTCTTTTCACTTTTATGAACCGCACTATTTATAACAGAGTACTCCTTCATTTTAGCAGGGAAAGGAGTTTTTTCAATATAAGCTTCAGGAATAACATGATCAACAGTTTCAACTACAACACATTTATTTATAGATGAATCAATTTTATTTTTATACGGTTCATGATACTTATCAAAGTTCTTCTTAGGCAATTCATAATGAGAAGCAAAAGCTTTATAAAGATTTGCAGCAACTTGAGAATCAAGACCATAAGTAGCACTCATATTACGAAATTTATCAGTATCCATAAAAGCTTCAATGCATTTATAATCATAAATTATACCTGATTCTCTATCCTTGTCGTTCTCCCAACCTTCAGTATTTTCTTGGATCCGATTAAGAAGGTCCCTTTTAAACTCTTCCTTGTTGCGTGTAAATGATCCAGAACAAGTAGTATCCAGCAAGGTCTTGTCTTGAAAAGAAAGTCTTGCATAGAAATTATCAATAATAATATTACCAGGAAGCTCATGAATGGGGCATTTGAGCATTAAAGACTTCAATCTCCCCAAGCTTGGGCGATACTCTCTCCTTCATGAGGCCAAAAATTATATATGCGATTCCGATCTTTGTGAATGTCACTTGGAGGATAGAACTTAGAATAAAACCGGGGCACAATATCATTCCATTCAAGAGAATCCCCATTATCCAGTAATTTATACCAATGCGCCGCTTTACCGATACAGCGATACGAGAGAATAGTTTCTTCCTCACTTCATCCATAGCAATACCTGCACACTTGAATAAACCGCATAATTCATGTAAGAACAGTAAATGATCTCCAGGGTGGACAGTTCCATCCCCTGTATAACGGTTACCCACTACACGTTCAATAATTTTCATGGGTATTTTGTATGGTAATTCTTCCTTACCTAGCGCCTCATCCTCTACCTTTGCAGTAGTAGTAGATTTCCCAAATAAACACTCAAGAGAAGATCTCTCCATAATGAGTTATGGCAGCAGGCAGAAATAAAATCAGCACAAACAGTAGAAATTTCCCTTACCAATTCCACTTACCAATAGCGCTTCACTCCCCGGCAACGGCGCCAGAAAATAGTCTTGATGACCCACAAGTATAGGGGGTGTATCGCAGTATCTTCGATAAGTAAGAATGTCGATCCCAACGAGAAGCGAAGGTGTTGACAAGCAGTTTCGATGAAGGATTCACCGTAAATGCTCACGGACAAGTATTCGGGGGTTTTGATGTAACAGATGAATAAAGTACGAGTAAGTAAAGTGCGAGAGTAACAATTGCAGCGAGTGGCCCAATCCTTTTTAGCACAAAGGACAGGCCGGTTTGTTTACTTATAATGACCAAACGTTCTCGAGGACACACGGGATTTTAGTCTAGTGCTTACGCTACATACGGCTAATTAATCTTCATTGTTTTGATAAGTGTTGTGTGGGTGAACCTATGCTAATGTACCGCCCTTCCTAGGACTAATACATACTTGTGATTATACCCCTTGCAAGCATCCGCAACTACAAGAAAGTAATTACGATAAATCTAACCACGGCCTTAAACTCTGAGATCCTGTGATCCCTCCTGCATCATATACCAACGGGGGCTCAGGTTTCTATCACTCCGGCAACCCCGCAATTGGCAAACGAGTACAAGATGCATTCCCCTAGGCCCATAAAGGTGAAGTGTCGTGTAGTCGACGTTCACACGACACCACTAGAAGAATAACACCACAACTTAAATATCATAAAATTTGAATACTACTCAACCATACTTCACTACTAACATTTAGACTTCACCCATGTCCTCAAGAACTAAACGAACTACTCACGAGACATCATATGGAACATGATCAGAGGTGATATGATAATGAATAACAGTCTGAACATAAACCTTGGTTCAACGGTTTCACTCAATAGCATCAATAACAAGTAGAAATCAACATCGGGAGAGTTTCCCCTATCAAACAATCAAGATCAAACCCAAATTGCTACAGCGGTGACGAGGTGCAGCGGTGGAGACGGCGGTGATGATGATGAAGATGATGGTGATGGTGATGGAGATGATGTCCAGCTCGATGACGGTGACGATGGCGTCGATTTCCCCCTCCGGGAGGGAATTTCCTCAGCGGATTCCTGCCCGCCGGAGAGCTCTTTTCTCTCTGGTGTTCTCCGCCACGTAGAGGCGGCTGTGGCTCTTCGCGATGTACCCCTTCTGGCTTAGGTTTTCGGGACGAAGGAGTACGCGAAGCAAAGGAGGCGAGAGGGGGATGTGGGCCCCCTCCTCACAGGGCGGCGCAGCCAGGGCAGGGCCCGCGCCGGCCTGTGAGGGGGGCCCATGGCGGCCCTCCTCAGCTCCCCCTTCTGGCTCCCTTCGTCATCTGGAAAAATAGGAGTTTTCGTGTAATTCCCGTCAACTGTTGATCTTCCGAAATATTGCGTTCTGACGATGCTTTTTCCAGCAGTGCACTCCGCTCCGGTGCGCGATCCTCCAATAATCATGAATCATGCAAAATAGATGAAATAACATAAGTATTATCTCCAAACATGAAATATATCAATGAATAACAGCAAATTATGATATAAAATAGTGATGCAAATTGGACGTATCATGCAGCCATCGACTGCATGCACCAGCGCCACATCGCACTCCTCAGGAGATCCGAAGCCGATGCAGCCAGAGGAAGGAGAGGCGGGGAAAGCAGCAGGCCCCCGGCCACCCTCCACGCCCACGGCAGGCATGGAAGCCTGCGTTGCGACGTGACTCCGAGATGACCCCGAGGATGTCCTTGCCAACGTATGCACCCTACCTCTGGCAGGTAAGACAACCCTCCCTGGTGGTGCGCTCGTAGAAGAAGTATCGCATGCCGTAGGTGGTCGCCTTTCTAAATCCGGGCTCACTTCTCGCTGCCTCGCAATGATCTCCTTGGCTGCAAGGGTTAGCAGGTTATTATTGAACAGTGTCACCGCCATGACAGTACTATTCACTCGGGTGTGTGTCCCCTCAGTCCCACCGATACAAGCATTGTGCACCTGAGAAGCAGCTGAAACCGGAGGGTCAGCCCGACCCTCAGTAGTGTCCATAGCAACATCATCCTTAGCCTCTGGTGCCCCACCTTCATCATTGCCATCATTCCTCTTATCCCAAAGAAAGGGAACAAAGTCGGGATCAGGGATAAAATCAGCAGGCTCCCTACGGAAGTGGAACTCAAAGGACTTCAACTTCACCACCGCATGTGAAGTAGCGTAAGAACCAGGCACCGAGACTATCCTATCCAAGACCGAAGAATTCAGCATGGCCACCAACACACGAACAACACCACGACGGCGTAGGCTCAAAAGATCAACATTCAGGGTCTTGCCCAACAAAGACCCCACAGCCCAAAGACCCAAGAAGTGCCAGAGTGTGTGAGGAACTCCTTCAACATGTAACCAGACTTGCTCCAAATGAACTTTATGAGGAACCTCATAAGACTTCCAAGCGGTGAGACTAAGATACGAAGTAGACTTAGGAACTCCCACCTGGATACCATCCATCCTGTTAAGGTCATCAAAATTTGGCACACTAACCAAGAACTCGTTCTCCCCAAATGCAACCGCCTCCCATTTCCATCCCGGAGATCAGAGCATCTCCTAGCGACTTGCCTGTCCACCAAAACAGCAGGCGCAACGTCACCAGCAACAGTCACACGGGCAACGGGGGAGTTCGTAGGTGTCAGATCCTCACGTACAACCGAATCTGGCAACCAGAACCAACAATATAAGCAGTGGGTCTCGGTGCCTTAAGAACTGGACAACGCACTGTGGGATGCGCAACTTTATCACAAATGTAGCGGTAATGTTTAACTTTACAGTCCTTGGTCATATGAGAGTGACAAGCACATTTCCAACACCAGGACTTCTTAACTTTTACCGGCGGCTGCGGTTTATCCACCAAGGATCACGGCAGAAGAAGAACCATAATTGTCGACCCCCCCAAAGCTGTAGTTGGAACCTGAACATTAGGGGCCAGCAACAAGTGAGGTACAAACTGCTGCTGATGCATGAGTACAGGGCCAAACCCAAATTTTGATACGGAGGTTGGAAGTTGCTTTGCCCAAGGCCAAACAAAGGCTGCCCCTGCATGAAAGGTGCTCCAGTACCAAAACTCGGTTGTTGTTGTGGCTGCGGTACATGCAAAGGTAAAACAGGTCCCTGCAACCCGGGCAGAACTACCTTCTTATTTTTGTTTCTCTTGGGCCTTAGCGCGGCTCCTGGCGTAAAACCCGCCGGTTGCGGCTGCACGAAACCCGCAGAGTGATGCTGCTGCGTGGGCTGCTGCACACTTCCAGGAGGTCGGTACATATCCGAGGCTGCAGAATGTTGCAGCAGCTGCGGCTGCGGCTGAGGGCCGGGGAAGTGCTGGGGAGCAGCAGCAGTCAGGCGCATCTACGACGCAAGGAATGCTGGCCTCGGAGCCGAAGGCGCCGCGTAACGAGGCGGAGACGGCTGTGGGCGGAAGGGCGGTGCTTGCGAATGAGGGACCATCGAAGGGAAGCCGTGCCTAGCAGCAGGAGGCACCATCCCTGGCTTGCTCCCTCCAAGCTGTGGGAATGGCCCCCTAGGCGGCGGGTGCGACCCCGACATGACTTGAGGGCGCCTATCCGCGACCTCTGCGAAGGAAGGGTGGAAGCGAAGCCCCCACCCGAAGCGGCCGCCACCAAGAGACGCTGTAGTAGCGAGGCCACAAGTCCGTGGCGTCGAGGACGGCGGTGGCGACGACGAACTTGGAAACAGTGAAGCCGACGACGAGGAAGAAGATGCCGACCCTGCCGATCCCTTGCGAAGAAACTTTGACGCAGAAGACGACGAAGGAGTTGACGAAGAGGCAGCGTCAAGGTTGTCCAATGCAGCGTGGTGGCGACGGGCGAGGAGGAGGGCGACGGAACGGCGATCGAGCGAAGACGTGGGTCAACCCAGAGATACCAAAGGGTTTCTCCTAGGCCGGCCCATGAAAAACAGCCATGCAGCTGGGCCCCACCCGGTGGAAACTGGACCCGAAAAAGCTCATCTTCCTCCGTCCGTTCAGCGATGCTCGCCGGGGATGTCGGGCCTTCCGCCGGCGACCAACCGACCTTTAGCAGGAACTGGCCAAGCACCAGCAATGGAGTGACCCGCCTCGAAGGGCAAGGGCCACGCCACGCCCTAGCCGTAGGCTGTTTCTTTACCGGGAAGCCCGTCGCCGATCGAGGAAACCTCTCCCCCGTCTTCTAAACTCCGACGATGCCCTGGGGAGGAGGCGTTGGAATGAGCACCCCGACATCTGCGTGCGCCTCCGTCGCCGATCCAACCCTGCACACATTAGAGAAAACATCAGACTTACCGAAGCTGGAGGTGGAAGCCCCCTCTCAAAATCTTGACGCCGGAGTTGAATAGTCCATATCCGCCCAAAAATCCTGAACCAGCTCTTCGTTAGTCCGCCGACCCTCTTCGGATCACCGTCGACCACTCGGGCACCGGGTCTGAGTCCAGGACCTCGAGCGCGGATTCGATGGGGACCTCGGCATACGAAACATCCTCCACGGCGGAAAGCACATCGAAAATGGTCCAGCGAGCACCGACCGTCGGAGCTGTCCCGCACCCAACGCCCAGCGCCAGAGTGAGGCGACGGCGGCGCTTGCTGCTGCTTACGTGTGACGGGTCTTGCAACGGCGCCAGGAAAGTAGCTCCTTGTGACGGTAAAGCACACGTTCGTTGGGAACCCTAAGAGGAAGGTATGATGCGTACAGCAGCGAGTTTTCCCTCAGTAAGAAACCAAGGTTATCGAACCAGTAGGAGATGAAGGCCACGTGAAGGTTGTTGGTGAAGGAGTGTAGTGCGGCGCAACACCAGAGATTCCAGTGCCAACGTGGAACCTGCACAACACAATCAAGATACTTTGCCCCAACTTAACAATGAGGTTGTCAATCTCACCGGCTTGCTGAAAACAAAGGATTAAACGTATGGTGTGGAGAATGATGTTTGCTTTCAAAGAACAACAGAGAACAATGATTGCAGTAGGTTGCATTTCAGATGTAAAAGAATGGACCGGGGTCCACAGTTCACTAGTGGTGTCTCTCCAATAAGATAAATAACATGTTGGGTGAACAAATTATAGTTGGGCAATTTACAAATAGAGAGGGCATAACAATGCACATACATATCATGATGACTACTATGATATTTACTTAGGGCATTACGACAAAGAACATAGACCGCTATCCAGCATGCATCTATGCCTAAAAAGTCCACCCTTGGGCTAGCATCCGCACCCCTTCCAGTATTAAGTTGCAAGCAACAGACAATTGCATTAAGTATTGTGCGTAATGTAAACAATACAAATATCCTTAGACAAAGCATTGGTGTTTTATCCCTAGTGGCAACAGCACATCCACAACCTTAGAACTTTCTGTCACATCGTCCCAGCATTCAATGGAGGCATGAACCCACTATCTAGCATAAATACCCCCTCTTGGAGTTACAAGTATCAACTTGGCCAGAGCCTCTACTAGCAACGGAGAGCATGCAAGATCATAAACAACACATATATGATAGATCGATAATCAACTTGACATAGTATTCCATATTCATCGGATCCCAACAAACACAACATGTAGCATTACAATAAGATGATCTTGATCATGATAGGCAGCTCACAAGATCTAAACATGATGGCACAATAGGAGAAGACAACCATCTAGCTACTGCTATGGACCCATAGTCCAAGGATGAACTACTCACGCATCAGTCCGGAGGCAGGCATGGTGATGTAGAGCCCTCCGGTGATGATTCCCCTCTCCGGCAGGGTGCCGGAGGTGATCTTCAGAACCCCCCGAGATGGGGTTGACGGCGGCGTCTCAGGAACTTTTCTCGTATTGTGGCTCTCGGTACTAGGGTTTTCCGATACGAAGGAATATATAGGCGAAGAGGCAGCATCGGGGGAGCCAGGGGGTGGGCTCCCCACACCTGGGCGCCAGGGGGAAGGCCGCGCCGCCCTATGGGGTGGCCCCCCTGCTGGCCGCCTCCGACTCTTCTTCGATTTTCTGGAATCCTCCGTGGAAAATAGGGCCGTGGGCTTTTGTTTCGTCCAATTCCGAGAATATTTCCTGTGTAGGATTTCTGAAACCAAAAACAGCAAAAAACAGGAATTGGCGCTTCGGCATCTTGTTAATAGGTTAGTACCGGAAAATGCATAAAATGATATAAAGTATGAATAAAACATGTAGGTATTGTCATAAAACTAGCATGGAACATAAGAAATTATAGATACGTTGGAGACATATCACCTGCCACCGGCATGGCGCAACGGAAAAAGTTCAAGTCGCCACCACCATCGCCAGACCTAACGGCTAGTACCCTGAACGACAGCTAGTAGGTACAAATCACTATGGTTTACTTTAGATGTCATAAGGCCACAGATGAGATGCTGGGTGATGATCAAATCAACTTACAAGAAAGAACAAAGACGAGCAAATGGGAGAATAAACAAGATAAGTTACTTGAAATTGCACCAAAGCATCATCAGCTGCAACGATCGTCAATCGGAGGTGAAACAAATGCATGAATGCAAGATCTTAAGGTCAGAGAAGACGACCCACCGATGAAACCACGTCCACCTCTACCTTCTATATAGTCGTGACACGATTTGTCTCCACTTCTACAGAGGGCCCTCTTGCCCCTCGCCCTGGCTCAAAGAGCATCGTAAAGTAAGAAGTTGGAAAAGTTCACCCAAGAACACATATGGAAGTAAAGATGGCAAGAGTACCAATGCTGGGGAGGCAAGATGAGCATGAATAACTAAGTGGAGTCAAGACCATATCGAAAAAGGCACCGCCAATGACCGCCAACCAGCAAGAACCCGTCAATTGAGGTTCCCAATGCAACATCTCCAAGAAGGGAGTGTCGGCACCGCTTGGTCAAGAAATGGAACAAATGTATCACCTTGTAACCAGAGGAACGACATGCACCCCACACGAAGCCTCCAACAAGGAGGAACGCGCTCGGTGGCGTCTACTTCACCGACACCGGTTGCTCCTATCATGCAATTAATTCTCCTACCTATCATGACCACCGTCCATAGATAGTCACACCGGCAACACACCATGGTGGATGGAATTGTTCCCCTCCCTGAGTAGAGCCACGTTACCTTAAGTAGTTGCGCCCACAAACATTTCCGATGTAGGCGTTATTGTGAAGTGTCTTCTAGTATCGTCTCCATCTTCTTCTGCCACCCCTGAATCCTGCGGGAGGACGCCTGATTCCGAGATGGATAATAACCTTAATAAAACTATAAATAGTATCTAAACTTCTCAAGTGCCCTCACAGTGCCCACGGAAGCACATGAGCCCACATGCTCTTCTTTTGTTTTTCCCTCGCAGATGTTGCCGTCGGTCATTTTCCGCCATATTTACATCATATGTGTGGCTTCCTAGAAACCCCTTTGTTTCAACCCTCCACCTCATATGACCATTTTGTTTCAGTAGAATCTTATCACCGAGCTTAGCCACTACCCCCCCCCCCGGCCTGATGACGTGCACCAACAACACGATTTTGACCTTGCCGCAGCCATGTGCCACCTCCCAAGATCCAAAAAAAGGTGGGCACTGGCTTATTTGGAGAGCACATATTGTTTGGGATCCTCAGCTCTACAGAGATGAACATTACATGGGCTTTCCTTACCAAAACCCCCGATGGCCAAGTCAGTGAATGATCACAAGGCTTAATGTGTCAACTTGATTCTCGACCATGTGTGTTGCATTTTGCCAAGTTCATTACCGCACGCTTGAAGTTTTGTGACTAACGTTCAATTACCCCTTCTATAACTAATCCAATTTCATGTGTTAAGGTTAATATGTGGGCACTTACTTCTGATAAAAAAATGTTATACACTGCCAAGAACAAATATTTGCATGCACCGAACGGTTAGTGCACTTATAAAATGCGCTAACCTAGTCTTGAACTCATGTCCTTTTTTTTTGGCTCCGATATCATGTAGAATTGTATGCACGGAATCAATTTACCCAAAAACCTAAACTGATGGGGAAAGGAGGGCCATGTACTTATGCTTGGAGAAATGCTTTCATTTCATGCACCACGGGAGGTCCCGTGCATGGTTTCATTATATTTCGTTGAGTTTCATTAGACCCAAACAGATCACAGCTCACTATAGCTTAATGAAACTTGACGAAACACCATGGTACGAATCTTAAAGCAACATATCGATAGCTAAACACATGCATGGGGCCTTCGGTGCTTGGGAGAACCGCTTCAACACATACAACATCGACCATGTTGTGCATGCATCTAATTAGCTATGCAAAAGAAGGATGTAAAATCTTTAGATCGTAGCCCCTAGACGCGGCCTTTTGAGTTAATAGTACTTACACGTTTATAAAGAGAAATAATACAAGTACATGTCTTATACATTTACATGCCAATTTTTTCAATACAATTGCTAGTAGGAATATCCAAGTCATTTCTTTAGCACCCAATTAGCAACAATAATGCAATACTTTTTCCCACAATACAAGCTAGCTGGCATGCTGAAAAAACAAAATAAAAGGAGAAGAAGAAGAAGAAGAAGAAGAAGAAGAAGAAAACGGCGATGAATGATCTCACCGATCCGTGGCTTCTGCGAGTCAACGGTCAGCGAAGTGACATGTCATCTGATAGACGAAAGTCGAAAGCCTCAACGCGGCCTTTGAGTCGGAGTAGTAGTCCATGTATTCGGCACGGGCGGTAGGTAGGTGAGAGGCACGGTCGTCTCTCCACACGGCCACACACGGCCTCCTCTTCTTCTTCCAGCTTGTGATCCCTACTACAAATATATACTCCTCGTGCGGCTCCCTGGACCCAATCCGATCCAACCAACGTTTCCGAGCTCACAAGTCACAACTGACAGAGATTTCTTGCCTATTTGTCCATCCAAGAAGCGAGTTCAGACAGATACTTGGTCGCAGGCAGATCGATCAGTGTTAGGCTGTTAGCTCGGCGAGCCGATCTTAGGAGATCAGAGTTGCATGGTATGATGTCAAGATCATCGAAGAAGCAGCAGAAGCGGTCGGCGTGGAGCTCCCTGTTCGGGTGCTGCGTCGCCGGCTCCGGCGGGAAGAAGACGGGGAGCGGGAAGGTCGGTCCTGGGTCTGGCTCGAGGAGGATCAAGCACGCCGCGGCGGATGCGGTGGCGGCGCTCGGGCAGCGTCTGTCGTTCACGGACGTGATGAGCGCGGCGTCGGACCAGGATCTGTCGGTGTCGCTGGTTGGTTCCAACCTTCACGTGTTCACGGTGGGAGAGCTGAAGGCGGCGACGCAGGGGTTCCTGGACGACAACTTCCTGGGCGAGGGCGGGTTCGGCCCCGTCTACAAGGGCTCCCTGGAGGAGAAGGCCAAGCCGGGGCTCAAGGCGCAGTCCATCGCCGTCAAGCTCTGGGACCCCGAGGGCACCCAGGGCCACAAGGAGTGGCTGGCGGAGGTGATCTTCCTGGGGCAGTTCCGGCATGCCAACCTGGTGAAGCTCATCGGCTACTGCTGCGAGGACGAGAACCGGCTGCTCGTCTACGAGTACATGCCCAAGGGCAGCCTAGAGAACCATCTCTTCAGAAGTAAGCCCCCTCGATCGCCATACTTCATTCAACTGCGATTCCTTTTAATTTGCTGCGACATACTAACTCCTGCTAGCTACAGTTGAGCTAACTTGAATTAATGAAGCCCCAGGATTATGTAAGACCGACATATATCGACCTCGACTAGTTCCTCCATTAGGTAGAGATTAATTAGTGTGCATGCTTTGCTAGCTCGGTCGACCAACGTGTGCAGCATGCCGCCATTAAAGAAAGCAAACGTACAGCTGAGCTAGCTGCATACACGGGTGTATGTGTTTGATTAGTTAGGCCGATGGCAGTAGTACATGCCATGTCGCCATGTCAGCATCGACCACTTGCTTAGTCATCGGTTCATCACAGCTAGAGCTAGCTTGCCGGCCTCTGACTGGACTTCAGTTAGCTGTATTGCACTACCACTACCGCCTACCCCTAGTTTTTGACATATTTGTCGAGCTTGATGGAGATGTATACTTACATGTATTCTCCTTGTAGCTAGCTAGCTTGCTGCTTTAAACAATCAATTTACTGTATTGACCAATTAGCAGTAGAGATAAGAAAAGGACAAGGGGGAAAAAACAACAGATATACATATATATGAGGTGGTTGACCAGTCCTACGTTGCCTTGTTGACTCCATTGGCCAATAGTATAAACTTGTTCTAGAACGGACGTGCGAGCATGCATTTCCTGTGGGCGGGTGAGAACTGGTAGCCACAGTTGTTGGAACTAGGCTTTTACTACATCTCTGTCTGTCCTGAAGAGATAGCTTCTTCCAACTGTCTTCTGAATTCTGATCCAGCTCGCGCGGCGCGTTTCTCAGTTTTTAAAATTCAGTAACTTGTTCCTCAGATGAGTAGGCGCCTCAATTTGAAAAGAAACCGGGAGCGTTGACTTGGATCACGACGTGATAACGTCTCCACTTAATTTTGACTAGCTTTTGCATATATGTACATGTCAGCGGTGCAAATTTCCCTTTTTCACACCATCCATCGTTGTTGTCTAGATGTTTGTACTCCAAACTTAGATTGCAGACTAATTTGTTTGTTTGTTTGTTGATTTGGCAGAGTTTTCTCCCGGGCTGTCGTGGTCAACCCGGCTGAACATCGCTGTGGGCGCCGCCAAGGGCCTCGCCTTCCTTCACGACGCCGACAAGCCCGTCATCTACCGCGACTTCAAGACATCCAATATCTTGCTCGACCCCGTAAGTTGTATTCTACTTTATTCACGGATTCACAATTTTGAAGAAAACAGTTATATATCAACACAATTCATTATATAAATATCTGATCGTGTATATATATTCTAGGTTAGTGCTGCTGGTTCTTCTAGTATGCTAATTCCCAACCCGTTATTTCTGGGTTGACTTCACGCAAATGATGAACTCGTCAAAAATTTGAAAACTTTGAAGTTGGTACATGTGTGTGGTAGGTGATTGACCTGGTGAATAGATCTTCCCTTGACAAAGTAGGTAGTACCTTTGTTACTAGCGTGTTTCCTTCTACATTGGCGCATGCGACCCTTGAAACAAGGAGAGTACGTGAAGAAAAGATAGAAGCTTGGTCTTGCCGGCTACTACTAGCACTTACTATATATATATTTTTTTTTTGTTGACAACTTTACCGTAGGGGAAGCCCCTACGGTGTAATTTTTATATTAAAGCTCGAGCACTGTACAAAAGGAGCAGATAAATGAGGGAGTTACATCAAGGGGGGTAGAAGTGTTTTAGAAAGAGCATTACATAAAAAGTTACACAAAGACCGCAAGCAGCCATTCAATAAGAGGTTGAACTAGTTCTGCCTTCACTTTGTATCTATGCAGTAGCAAGTCACTCTGAAAACCCACCTTCCATTTATTAAAAGATACCGGCAGCCCTTTAAAAATAAAATCATTTCTGATTTTCCAGATATTCCATGCCGCACACGCTATAATCTCCATGAAACAAGGTCCAGTAAAGGCAGATCTTGCAGCAAGAAAGCTGTCGGAAAATGCCAGGCTTCTGTTCCAATGTATGTTTAGAGCGTTCCAACATTGATTGGCAAAAACACATCCAAAAAAGAGATGATCCCGTGTTTCTAGGAGAGAGTCTTGACAAAGAATACAATCAGCACCGGAGTCCAAGTGCCATTGTTTGCGAAGCTTCAATATTAGTCAAAACTTACTATATTAGTCAAAACTTGGATTTCTCGTTATACTTATAGGCTGACCACCACATGTAAACTCATGCTCCAATATTTGAATTAGTCTCCAGCTCAAGTGACCTCTTCTTTCAAAGTGAAAGCAAAAATAGGACGCACCAATTAAAGAAAATTGCGACCCTCCCCAAATGTTAACGATTGTGCTTCAGTCCAACCAAATTCATGCATATAGTGTTGGGCCTTTGTGTAGCTAACTAACAATTTTGATGGATTCGGCTTAATTAGGCCCATGTGTGAACAGTATAAGATTAGTGAACAGTAAAATGACTGAATTTTCCCTTTGAAAAATAGGACAATGACTGAACTTCTTTTAGCTGAAAATGACTGAACTTTCGTCTTATCGATGTGCAGGACTACAAGGCAAAGCTCTCGGACTTTGGGCTCGCCAAGGATGGGCCGGAGGGCGACGCCACCCATGTCTCGACGAGAGTCATGGGCACTCATGGCTACGCCGCGCCAGAGTACATTCTAACTGGTACAAACATATAAATGCTTTGCCCCCGACACTTGTTTACACTATGAAATGTTTCTGTAATTCCAGTTTCCTAACAGCTTCCACACAATATCATCATCTCTAGGTCACCTCACATCGAAGAGCGATGTCTACAGTTTCGGCGTCGTCCTCCTCGAGATCCTGTCGGGGAGACGAGCCGTGGACAAGACGAGGCCTACCAGGGAGCACCACCTGGTCGAGCACATGCGGTCGTGGCTCAAAGATCCGCAGAAGCTCGGACGGATCATGGACCCGGCGCTGGAGGGCAAGTACTCCGCCGCGGCAGCTCACAGGGCGGCCATGGTGGCGTACCAGTGCCTCAGCGGCAGCCCGAAGAGCAGGCCGGAAATGTCCAAGGTCGTGGAGGAGCTGGAGCCCCTCCTCAGCCTCACGGACGACGTGCCCAGCGAGGCGGTGGTGTATGTAGCGTCGCAGGATGACGCTAGGAAGGAGAGAGCGCCGAGGAGAAGGAATGGCGAGAGGGAGAGCGGTAATGGTGGTTACAGGCATAAAGCTAGGTCTCCGAAGAAGACTGTTAGGAGACGGGGCAACCAGACTGAGGAGTTCTGGGAGTGGAACATGCCTGGAGAAGGTAAAGTATAGTTTAGTTAGTACTAGCTCAGTCTATTTGTGTGGAACGTGGATGTAAATGTTGATTGTGCTGGCCGGCAGTACACTGCCTTTGATCGGGGGGTTCAGGATTGCATCCCTGTCGCTAATTCCTTGTTTCTTTCAGTTGCTATTGGCTTCACCTCATTTTACTGTAAACTTTTTTTTTTCTTACGGCGAGATCCAAAAGAAAAGGTGCACGTACAATCTATGTTGTGATTGCACAGTTGCACTTGTCTTGTATTTATTGCTGATAATAGAGAGGCGCAGTATGCACGGCAGGATGCTTTTTAGACAGTGTGGGACAAAAGCCACACAACTGATACAGGTAGCCACTTGTTCTGTTGCAGTTAAATTAAACCTGGTCAGAGTCCAATTTACTATGCCCGAGTTTCTAGGCTGTAAAATTTGTTTGTGATGCCAGAAGTTATATCACTCTATTACGGTGTCATTTATCACTTCCAAATAGCGTAACATATTCTAGATACAACTGGTTCATGTTAATATAACACCGGCCTTTCATGGAAGAGGAAGTTAAACTTGCGGTTGACAACACCGCGAGTGATAAGTGTAGCGATCTCACCTTTTAAGGTGCCGATCTCTATGCGTAACTGTGCTAGTCCCTGGATCAATCGCTAGCACACACAGTACAAGATGTAATACCAAGAAACAAAGGTCTTTATTACATCGAATGATCCAGAATTTACATAAAGGATTACAAATTGCATAGCACAAGGCTAGCATATAATCAGAGTTTTACAACGAACAAACATAGACAGCATGGAGTCCTTTGTCTTCATGTGCCACAGGCGAGCATGTCGAGGATAGACTCGTAACCCTAATCATCGTAACTCACTCGTCTTTCAAAACATCTGCAACATGAAAAGTTACAGCCACGAATGGTGAATACTTTGAATGTATTGGCAAGATGACACTATGGTGGACTCAAATGGCAACCTAACACTTAAGTGTACATTTGGCTGGTAGAGCTCAGGCAATTTTGCGTAAAGCAAGTTTTCACCTATCATTTCTCAAAACATTTTCTCTTCTATTAAGCGGTACCATTGATAGAAACCAATGGACCTAGAATACCACTGATGGAAACCAGTGAATTCCTCCTACCCTTGTTCACCCATCAAATTTTTAATTTAAGAAGTTGGGATGAGGAGACTTTCGAACAGGATTCTTGTCAGTTCGCTCAAATTGTCCGTAACCGGGAACACGGATAAGTACTTAGTTTTAACACTCTGCAGAGGTTGTACAATTACCCACATGACCTAGTCTGCTCTTCTTCCATGATGCACATTTTGCTCAAATTGACAGATGTTGACTAGGACGAGATTTTTCTGAAGTGATCCCCCAGACCATCCTCTAAGGACCCGTACCGACCTACATTCCCCTACATCATCTGTCACGTAGGGCCCGGGTACTCACAACATACTCCGTCAAGCCAGAGCCCATATAGCATGTGGTTGTACGGTAAGCTAATGAGCAAGGTTGTCTACAATCTCTTTAATCCTGGGTGACTTTCCGCAAATGTGTACTCACACCAGGGTATCGCCGTTGACAGGGCCCCCTGATGCAGCCACCCGCTCCAAAGCTCCACCGTTCACCCAGGTAGTTCATTAAACTTAGTTGTTTTTCTTTAACCACTAGCAAAACATTTTCATAGCATAGCTAAGCATCCTACTATGTTTAATGGCGACAAACGATGGTCAGGTGGAAGTAGTTATCTACTGGGATTACAAAAGCAAAGCATATCCCTAGACTTACTACAAAAATCACTACGGTGCATGAATAAAATCTAGGACATTTGTGAGGGTGTGTCACTTGCCTTTTTGGTAGTCGTCCTTTTTCTCTCAATCAAAACACGTGGCTCTCCGCCCAAACTATAAGATAAAAAATAGCACAACATAAACACACCATTCATAGCAACATAATCAAACAAGACAACAATCGGAAATCGCTCTATGGTACTAAGGTGGGGCATGAGGTTTGGCTTGCAGGATGTGGTTTGATAGATTGGAAGGGTCATGTACTTAGAAAGGAAAAGATTATCCAAGACAAATGCTTAGGAGAAAAAGATTAACAAGGACATATGGTCAAGGGTTGTTTGCTACACCGGAACGAATAATTGAAATGATCAATGTGATAGAATCAAATGAGGCTCAGATGGCGTAAAGCAACATACCATTATGGAGAGTGTGACAACACTCACCAATGGCACAAGGAAAAAGTTAGTTAGGAACTAGTGATATTAAAATTTACTCAAATAAATCAATTTTTATTTGAATAATATGAACTAAGATAGTATGTTGTGGAGAGATATGATCATGGAACAAGATGAATGTGTCTAAATGATTTGCATAGTGGAAGAATTATATTGCGAACCATAGAAAAGTCGCGAAAATAAAGCGTGTGAATCCGACATAAAAAATGTCTAGAATAATCTAGGCATTTTACTGATTCCAATGGTATAAAGTTTGTCGAAAACCGACGTGTAGAACTCAAGATATGAATTTTACAATACGCGGTTAAAATTCTAATGGTGTCCGAAAAGTTGTGCGAGTCAAAAAACTTTCTACATGAAAGTTGTAGAGAATTTAATTATAAACTTAACTTCAGAGAAATCATCTAAAACGGAGGTATAGATCTATAATTATGAATTTTCAAAGATTTAACATGAGCTAGTACAAACTAGACGAACAGATCGGTCAGATGATTGCACCAGTGTGTGGAAAAAAAAATGAAAACAGAGATACAGGTGCCAACCAATGATAGGCTCGTATCACTTTAGGCAAAAGATCTAACCACATAACAGGATGAAGATGTCGTTACCGCGAACAGATGGGCAGGAAGATGACGACGATGGCGGCACGGCCGTGGACGCAGGCGAAGCTCCAGCTATCTCCGGACGCTCGGGTAAGTTGGCTTCGGTCTCGTCTCGTCAGGCGGGGACTCTGTTGTGGCGCCGCCGTTCATGTTATAATTCAGTATGCACACACCCACACAATGATCAACACGCACATACCAGCGGCCGTGTACGGACCATAGTAGCCGGATACGGGGTCGATGCCGTGTTCCGCGACCCAGGATCGATCGATCCGGATACGGGATCGGGAACGCGGACGGATCGAGGTGGTTCAGCGCTGGATCGCGATCCCGTTCGTCTCAGCTGATCCTTCCTTGTTAATACTTGCTCGTAATAAACGTCACGAATCTGCGGTTTCCATTTTTTTCAGCTAACCACCCACCCAAATCGCATGCACTGCTCAACTAAATGGCAAGCGTTTCCTAAATTTCTGCATGCGAGAAGGGTGCAGTTAGAGGAAAACCAGCCAGGCCAGAGTTAAGTATAGGACGGGAATTAAGGAAACTAAATGCTACCACGCGGATATTGAAATTTTGGAAAGAAATCGTTGGGTCATCGATCCAGAATTAAGTGGATCGCGATCCACGTCCCAAATTGACGTACCAGAGATGTATACCCGTCGTCGACCCTCGTTCGTTGGGATGTCGAACCTCGACCCTCGACCCCGTTCCTCGACCCGGCCGATCCAGATTTCCGGTAACTATGGTACGGACGACGGAACAGCTGGAAATCGACTCCGGTCATCGTCGCGGAAGAACCTCTCCAGCTTCGAATCGAGAGGAAGGAATGGATCAGAATATACACAGGATCTAAAGGGAAAGAAGGGAAAGAAGGAAGGAAGAACCAGAGCTTTAGTCCCTTGTTATCCGACGAAAACGACGACGTGGTCGCTGTGGCCGGCGGAGCAACGGCGACGCGGCAAACAGAGACAACAAGGTGCAGAACCATGTCCTGGAGGTAGGCCTTGACGAGTAGAATCTCTTGGTGCAGGGAATCGACGAAATGATCACCGAGGACGACGGAATCTAGCGATGAACTGGAGTTTGAGGCTGATATTGGATTGGTTTGTACGATCTGTACATAGCTCATATGAAGGAAGTGTGGGAACGAAAGTGAGAGAGAGCAACTAGGAACACACGTTAGACATCTCGGTTTGCATTAGTACGGCCTGATGAGGAAGATTGATGGTTGTATGCCAACGGGCGGCATTCGGTGCACCTGGACGGTTTGGGAGATTAAAGCAATAAAGTGAAAAAACTAATTGGCTGAATGGAACGCCCATCTAAATAGGAGTAACTTTCGTGTTGAACTCGAGAAGAAACGGTCGCTAGAATTGATAGGAGGAGGAAGGGAAGTATACTGCCATGGAGACTGTTTCACGTTCTGTATGTGAACGAGAGGAGAGGAGGAAGACGAGCGCTCGCTCACAGCTGGGTTGGGTGGTTCGGCCACATGGGCCAAAAGAGAAAACGGCCCAAGAAAAGAAATAAAAAAAAAAGAGAAAAGTTAAAATTGGGAGGCCACGGTGACTTGGGCTGGGTTTTTTCATTTTTTATTTCTTTCATAACTTTTGTTCTAGGCCTTCAAATGGATCCAAATAAATTTCTAAAATTTTGTAAAAAAAAACAACGTAGTGTTTTAGGACAAAAATGGACTAGTTTAATACTCATTTTCAAAATAGCAAAAATAATAGTGCATGCACATTGGCCTATGGCAATATTTTGCAAATAGAACTTCTAGGATTTTGTTTTCTCAAAAAAAAAATTCTATTAAGGATTTGAAAACTTTGTAAGTTAAAATATGTTTGATTTGAAAATACTTTGAAATAAAAGTCTTTGAAAACAACATTTTGGAAATTACTTTTTAAAATAACATCAAAAGTTTTTAACTCGTAAATTTTCAATTATTTTCAAACAATCAAGCATTAAATTTATTTTTATTTTACATTCCGAAATTTAGAAAATTTCGGGAAGTGACAATAAGGCACCGGGACCGGATGGTTTTACGGGCGCTTTCTTCAAAACGTGTTGGAACACTATAAAAGGGGACATTATGGCGGTCATCAACCAATTTTCTAGCCTTCATTGCAACAACCTCCATTGGCTCAACTCCGCAAACATTGCCCTTTTGCCCCAGAAGGAAGGAGCCGAGGAAGTCTCCAATTTCCATCCCATAAGTCTTATCCATGCCATTGCTAAACTCATTGCGAAGATGATGGCGGCCCGCCTAGCCCCCCATATGAACAAGCTAGTTTCCAATGCTCTTCATCAAAAAGAGGAGCATCCATGACAATTTCTTATATGTAAAAACTCTTGCTAGAAAACTCCACAAGTCAAAAAAGGCGACTCTTCTATTCAAGCTTGACATCAAAAAAGCATTTTACTCGGTGAGATGGGATTACTTAATGGACCTCTTGTGCCATATGGGCTTTCCTAGTAAATTCTGTGATTGGATATTCGCCCTCCTCTCCACTTCCTCGTCAAGAGTGCTCCTAAATGGAATAGCCGGTGACCCAATAAAGCATGGTAGAGGCCTCCGACAAGGAGACCCTTTGTCGCCTCTTCTTTTTGTGATAGCCATTGATCCGCTTCATCATCTTCTACAAAAGGCCACCGATCAAGGGCTCTTGCACCGCCTTAGAGGTCGCGCCCCTACGGTTCACACATCGTTATATGCCGATGATGCTGCCATTTTCATGAAGCCTATCAAGAGTGACATTCGTTTCCTTGCTTCCATGCTCGAGAAATTTGGAGAAGTTACCGGGCTTGTTACTAATTGTGCGAAGAGCCAAGTTGCCCCCATTCGTAGTGAAGGCCTTGACCTTGATGATATCCTCCAAGCCTTTCCGGAAACGCGCACTACTTTCCCTATGCGATATCTCGGGCTCCCATTGACGGTCACTCGTCTTAAGAGAATCCACTTCCAACCGCTTGAAGACAAAGTTGCCGGAAAGCTTATCCCATGGATGGGGAAACATGTCACAATGGCCGGCCGTGCTTCTCTAGTTAAATCCGTTCTTACAAGCGTTGTCATCTATTCCGCAATCGTCCTCGACATCCCCGTGGAGGTGCTCATGAAGATTGATACTATTAGAAGGGCCTTTCTTTGGGCGGCTTGTGAGAAAATCACCGGTGGAAAATGTAAAGTTAATTGGGAGGCGGTTTGCGAGCCTAAAATCTTTGTGGGGCTCGGAATCCTCAACCTTGGGAAGTTTGCGGCGGCTTTGCGCTTGCGTTGGCTTTGCAACGAGTGGAGCGATGACCCAAAACCTTGGGCCGGCCTTGGATCACCATGCAATAACAATGATCGAGAGTTATTTGTGGCGGCTACAAAAGTTACAATAGGAAATGGAGAAAAGGCTTTGTTTTGGGAGGCTCCTTGGTTAAATGGGACAAGGCCGAAGGATATTGCTCCTCTCATTTTCGAGCGGTCCAAAAAGAGAAACTCTTCGGTCAAGAAGGCTATGGAAAATGAGTTTTGGGTCACAAAAATCGATATCCAAGGGGGTCTTTCCTTTGAGCATATTGGACAATTTACCCAACTTTGGGAGATGCTTCAAAACGTTCATTTGGAGGAAAACAACAACGATGTCATCTCTTGGAAGTTGTCAAATGACGGATGCTATTCGGCCAAATCGGCCACCAAGATGCAATTTGAGGGGCACATCATTTCCACCATGCCCGACATGGTGTGGAGGCCATGGGCGCCTCCAAAATGTAAACTATTTGCTTGGTTGATTATCCAAAACCGGGTGTGGACGGCGGATATACTACAAAGGAGGGGATGGCCAAGTTGCGTGCTTTGCAAGTTATGTAACCAAGTTCAAGAGTCCATCGATCATCTTCTCTACAAATGGTGGTTCACCACTAGAATATGGATTGAGTTGAAGGAGTGGCTTGGCCTTCATGACGTGGACCCAAGGGTGTGGCACAATAGGAGGACAGTGAAGGATTGGTGGACAAAAAGTATCCTTCAAAGAGGTCAATCAAGAAAAGCGATGGCCTCCTTAGCTATGTTGGTTTCTTGGGAGATTTGGAAAGAGAGAAACACTCGTGTTTTTCAAAATAGTGCAACAACATCTTTCATGTTGATCACGAAAATTAAGGACGAAATGGAAATGTGATGCCACGCCGGGGCTAAGGCCTTGTGTAATATTATGCCGCGAGAGTAGGCTTTGGCTCTCGGGCTTGGCTTATGCCGAGTTGGTTTGTAAGACCTTTCTAAACTTCTTCTTAATCAATTGAAAATGGCAAATCTTTTACCTTGTGTCAAAAACTTTTTTCTTGAAAGCCGTTTAATTCATAATCATATCCATAGAAAATAATTTCATAGGAATCTTGTAGTGTTTATTTCATAGGAAAAACCATTACCTTAGACCTTATGAAAAATTTCTTCACCACAATCAAAGATAATTCCTCCTCTTGTAGGGTAGGATTCAATTAGACATCCATTCCAGTCCTATAAGTTTCCTATTCCCACACTTTACCTATTCTATGAATTAAAGGAGCCCTTAGTCTTATGATCCTTGACAATCATGTTCGAGAAAAGTAGATTGAAAATGGCTGTCAAGTATGTGATATCTTCTTAATAATGTGACATCGAAGTTATATCAATCCATTACTGTGTCATTTCTCACTTCCAAATAGTGTAACATATTCCAAATATAACTGGTCCATGTTAGTATAATGCCGACGTATAGAAGTGTAAGTACGTAACGACCAAGCTTACATGGGGAAGAAAATTAAGATGCAACATGTTTTATCAAGTCGATGAACTCATTGGTTGTGTTGTCTTCCATGGAAAAAACTTTTTGTAGCTTCTTTGATTCGTAGAATTCTAACACATTTGTATAGGATTGAGATCCTATGATTTTTTTTTCTTGGAGGTTGTTTGATTCATAGGATCATATCCTATAGAAAATAATTTCATAAGAATCTTTTAGTGTACATTTCATAGGAGAAAATCATTACCTTAGACCTTATGAAAAATATTATTCACCACAATCAAATATAATTTATCCTTCCGTAGGATTCAACTAGGCATGTCATTTTAGTCCTATATGTTTCGCATTCCTACAATTTACCTATTCTATGATCAAAGGAGCCATTAGTCTTATGATCCTTGACAATCATGAATTCATGATCGAGAGAAGTAGATTAAAAATGTTTGTCAACTATATGATATTTTTTTAATAGTCACAGAGGAGGAAAGCCTCTCCACCTAAATTGTAGTATTCATTTAGTCATGTGGATTCATCATTTTAGACCTCAGTTTCTATTTCTAGGAGTTAAGTCATGGACACAAAGTTCATATTCCATGGCATTTCCTCGCTTTGAGACATCCGTAACGAAGAACTATTAAAAGAAGATAAAATAAAACTGATGCACGAAAACAGCCAAAATAATAAAAATAAAACAACAAGTGCACATATGATGAAATAGTATCGATCTGGCGAACATGATATCCACCACCATAACAGGTCTCTACTCTCTAGTGGTACACGGAGGAGTGTCTCCGACTCCACTAGAGAGCTTCACACCATGTGCACTAGAAAACACAAATATACAAAAAAAAAATAACTCCACGGCCAAGAAGAACAAAATTTGGACTACAACATGTGCACAAGTGTCTTCGACATCATCGAAGGATTCACTCAACCGACATCAATAGACTCGAACCTCGATGGTTAACGATGACAGCGCTGCAAGTCGCGCCGCCAATGCCACCAACGGGTTTTACTCAACCAAAACAAGGCCAAGTACACAAACCACGGCATACTAAATAATCATCCAATATTGTACGATGTGAGCATGTGTGCTGCAGTTAAAGGGAAATGAGCAGCCGAGGCCGCACCAAGAATACCAAACTCATATGCAAACTATCGAACAAAGGGCATACTTGATCTTGTGTAGAAATCAGGCAACCAAAGTCAAAAAAATCAATACACGCTCACCACCCCAAGTAGATGAAACCCATTGGACGCCATGGGGGTCTTTTTTTGCGAAAAGGACCGCCGAACCTTTAATAATCATCAACAATGGTATAAATTACGCCATGAGGGTCTATTGATAGGCCATTGAATGTTCGTGAGCCAGACGACATCATCCCCTCATAGAAAGCGTGATGCGTGAAAATGGGGTTGGACTAAGAGTTCATAGAGGATGAATTCTCAAGACACCGCCGTGCCAAACATGCAAACCATCCAACCCCACACAAGTTTCACCGACCCGAGGGAAATATGGGAGCCACCAGGAGTGTAAAAACAAAAATAACATTCGTTTTTAGCCAAAGATTTCTCGGTCTCTTATTATGGCTCCTATGATTCATAGGATAGAAAAATTGTAGAAATAGGAATTCTATAAAATTGGGATGCTATATCTATTTGAATCCCATGGGAGGAGGTATTTTCTTTGAGATTGTTGCGAAGTAATTTTCCATGAGATCTAACTCCATGCTATTTGGTTACGAAATTTACACTACAAGGTTACTATATAACTGCTCCACATGGGGCATGATCCTATCATTCAATGGCTATATGGAGAAAATTTTCATAGGATTTTAGTCCTAAACAAATTACCGTGAGGGGGTACCTTGCAAAGTAATAGTACCATGTAGAATGCTTCGAAGATATCTACACTTGAGGAAAGCAGTTTGAGATTACCTAATTACACCCTAGTGGTTTTACTCAATTTATTAACTTAAACTTTGGTACCGTATTAATCTTGGAGACTACGTTTAAAAGACACAATGGCCTGTATTCAAGCATTGTCCATTTAAAAAAATCCTTAGGCAGCTTAAAAACCATGTTGCCCACTTGCCCTACACGCTAGAACTATTACTTCCTTGTGTTGAATATAAATATAATGCATAACCTCCTTTCTTGATTCGAACTTTTGGAAAATTTAGTAAGTGCATCACTTTATCTGGTATCAGTATCAGAGTCATGAGGTTTCAAGTTCAAAACCGTCGTGCAGTATTAAAAATAAATGAAAAAAGATCATGCAGCTTACACTGAACTCACGCTAAGGACTCAAATAGCCTAGACGTGAGGAAAAAATGTTAAATATAAATATACAAAATAGCCTCCTTCTTTAGTTCGGACTTTTAAAAAACTAGACTAGTGCATCAATCCTATACCTTGGATTTATAATAGGTTTCAGTTTAAAACCTTATACCAGTAGTAGCATCACTTAGCCTGCCTTGTCAATATTATGGCCTTTGATGAAAATGTTGACAAAAAAAAAAAAAACTAGGTTTGGCTCCACGCAAATGAAAAGCCGTACACAAAAAGGAGGTAGATCGGGCGGGCTAACGTGAGTGGCTGAAACAGGTGGCACGTAGCTGTGTGTGTCGGAGTGCAGAGACAGAATGCAGATGCCGGTCACGCATACATGCCTGCCCAAACCTGTCGTCGTGATGGAGAAGACGACAAGCTGCTGCCTAGTCGTACCGCGTACATATGTGGAGCGCGCGTATAACTGTTCCCACGTTGTCCCGTGCATCGTGGGTGGCGAAATGGTCGATGCAGACTGCCGCTAGTATCTAGTACTGCTACAGTCTAGTCGCAGCTTAGGCCGGGCCAGATCCTAACGGGACCGTAGCCGTAGCCGCGGGTCGGGCTCGTACAAGTGTACGTGCATGCGTACTAGATTGATTCTGCTTCATTCGTCTGTCCCGTCGATTTTCAGTTTTGACCGTCGCGCCTGCCCGTCCTGTAATTCTTTCTACAGCGGGGAAACAACTGTAGCCGCCGGCAAATCCTATACATCGTTCGGTCACACTGCGTGCCTCTCCTAGGCGTGCGTGCTCTCGTGGGTCGAGACTGTTATCGAGCAGGTGAGGGTGCTGGTGGGGGTGGGGATCGTCTTCTTCCTCTCTTCCCCGCGACCGGCAAAGATGTTAGGGCGGAGGTGCAGGGGTTACGTTGCTGGCGATGGCGGCGTCCCTGACGAGGTAAGGAAGAAATTTGAAAGTTAGGGATGCATGTACGATCTCGCCGGTGACCAAACATAGGGATAGAGGTGCGTCGCCGGCGACCGAACTTGAGGTTAGGGGTGCGGGTCTCACCGGCACCGGAGAAAGGGGATGGGGGGTTTGAGGGAAGGTCGGTCGAGGGCGGTGGACCGACGGAGGTGGAGACTAGGGCTGGGTGGGGCGGGGCGGTAGAGACACCAGTTGTGGGTGGTGGGAGCTGGCGGTCAGTCCATCAGGGGCGAGCTCCGAGCAGGTCAACGAGGAAGAAGACAATGTGGAGAGGGGTGTACGTGGTAATTGTTGGGAGCACTCGGGTTGCATGCTATACTAATAACGCGCGCACGTAGAAGGGAAAACTCGATTGTATGTATTAAACCGATGTATTTGCCAACCCAACTAAAAAATTAAACTTACAAAAAAAGTTACGTTATGTATTTCAACAAACGATGGCCATGTACATTATCACGATGCAGAAGCCGTGGTACATCCCCATTTCAAAAAAAAAAAATGTATTTCAACAAACGATTATACTGCATCTCTGAATTTTGAAGTTCCCGTTATAGTGATATCAGTCAAGCTTCATAGGACACAAACTTAATGTTTTGGATGATTTTTACAGGATCGTGATAAAATGCCGTACGCGTGGTACGATCGGCCTCTGTTCTGTGATGCTGGCTACAGAATAGACACATGCAGGCTACGTATGCTAGACTTTTATGCACGTCCGCTATTATTGTTTCCCCTGCCTGTAAAAGAGAACGAGAAAGGACAGCAAGAGCACTGCATCAAGAGGCGACGACACGCGTGCACCGTATCGTCTATGATATGCTCTCGTGATACAACTTGTCGACAAAATAAATCGTCCAGATAACAGTTGAAACACAGGACACGAGTTACCAACGACTGGGATCTTCGTTTGTGGGTAAAACCACTTCTTCATCGGCAGCCTGCAGTTTAGTATCGAATTGGTTTGTTTTGATTCGTTTGCGGTGTTATGCGGATCGGTTGGAGGCTCATGTCCAGCGGCGTCCTAGCTTGGTCCGCGGCTGAATAATTCTAGATTATTTTTCGTAGGCCTTTTTTTCACAAGGATAATATTATGAAATAAACAAATATAAAGTCATGGAAATGGAATGGCATAATAATAACATCCTACTTCATAAAACAAATATAAAGTCATATGGTATAGTTCATTACAATTATTAGAACTAAAATAGAAATGAAAGTAGAAGACTACTGGTTTCCAATATAATTCTACATAAGTTAGACCAAATCATTTTGGAGGCGGCTATGAGTTGCATGGCCTCACAATTCATGGTGCACATGAAGAAAATCTACCAGGTCTGCCGACGATCGGGCTCGGGCGCAACGAAATCATCTTGAAATTCCTAGCCTTGGTCATACATGCTCCTCCTCAAGGATCCGACATGATCTCCCACATTGTCTCTCCATGTCCTGCCAGTGTGCCTAAGAATAGCCCAACGAGATTGTAGAACACCAAGTGTCTGTTTCACATCCTTCCTTGCATCCTCTTGCTCTTTAGCAAACCCACTCACTTTCTCGTTTTTGGGATTGCGGATTGTCCTCACAAATGTGGACCAACGAGGATAGGTACTATCTGATAGATAGTACCTTTGTCATAGTGTTCGCCATTAATATGATGGTTGACCGTTGGAGCATTACCCTTCGCAAGTCGAGAGAACACCACAGATCGCTGAAGCACACCAATATCATTGTGAGCGCCTGTCATGTCAAACCTAGAGATCTTGAGATGCAACCGCCTCAAGTATAATAGTGCACCCTTCTGATAGTGTTGCCTTGGTATCGCCCTTGCCATGCAAGTATAAATTTTTTCCATTCACAGTGCATGCAATCTATGCTTCCAAACATACTAGAAAATCAAGTTGACCGGTTGATTGACAAAACCCAGGCATTGTCAACAACATTTGGTTTCCTCAAGTATTCATCTGCAACACATAAACAACTTCTTCACATAAAATGTACATTAACTCAAGAAAAGTGGACTCGCTCATGTGAATGTACACATCCACTAGGTCACCGCCAACTCCATACGCAAGCATCCTCACAAATGTAGTGAATTTCTATTAAGAAGTGGAGCCAAGCTTACATGTGGCGTCCTTCTATAAGTGGAAGTAGTCATCATAGGCCGTCACTATATGCATAATCTTCAAGAAAAGATTCCTTGACATCCGAAAGCGTCGCCGGAAATGAGGTGCCTTGAACAAGGGGTCATTTTGATGAAAGTACTGCCGCCATAGTTGATCATGGCCAGCATCTCGTTTGCGGTTGTTCACCGCGGCGCGTCAGTACATTTGTACTTGGTTGTCTTCATGATCATGGGCGAGAAGAGCCACGACCGCTAGGATCTCGCTATGATCATCACACTCATCTGACGATGTGTCGATGAAATGATCGTAGAAAAACTCGTCCAAACTATCTTCCATAGTATGCAATAGAAAACAACACACTATGAGCAATGTTTTTCATATGTACACACGGAAAGTGGACTGTGAGGCCTGTGAATTACCTTGCCGGTCTACGTGGTTATCAATCGAACAGGTTGTGGGCGGCACAAACCATGGGGGTGGCGACCAGGACGTAGGCCTCCACTGCATCGCCAAGGCCACCCGACCACGGCGGTGAGAGGCCCAGACGGATACTTCTATGATATGCGACTGAAACTGGCGGCCGAATCAGCCGTTGTAGGCGATGGTGGCTACGTGACGGCAGAGGGGCGACATTGGTGTGAGGTGGTAGAGTTGTGCTTGCTGGTTGTGTGCCTATCTGGAGGGCCCGAGGTAGAAAAAGCATCCACGCGACATGGATACGGGGGTTGTTCGTTCGACAACAAAGTCATCCTAAATTTGGGATAGGAGTGTGCCAAAACGGACCGGTCCGCGAGGTGTGGTCCGTTTATGAGTCGCCATTTGGCCTCACCTCCAGTCCGCGTGGACAACAGCGGACATAGACTGTTCGTTTGCAGCATGCTGTTGGAGATGCCCTTATTCATTCATTTTGTTCACTCATTCATTCATTGGAACATACGAGAAAAATATGAAGCAGACTACGATGCGGTGAACCTAGCAAGGTCAAATGATGATCGTCATCAAGGTTCCAAGGTGATTGAAGTAATACAAAGTGAAATAGATCGATGTGGCCTCCAGCTGATCTTTTTTTATCACAACGGTGTGGTGGTTCTGTTAATCATGGATTGTTCAAGGGCAATGTACAATAGGGTGACGTCAGTTTTCCTTACGGTAGCCACACTGGATTATTACTTAGTTGGAGGAGAGAGAATGAAGAAAGAGAAGATTGTTTTCCTTAGTGGGAGTAACTTAGGTGGTAACTCCCACATGAGTAGTCTTATTCCTCATCAAGTTGTTCTTTTTTAAAACTGGTCCTAAATAAATCTTTGTTTTCGCAGAAAGTATACCTCTAAGATTAGAATTTTTGCCTAAATATTAACAAGATATCCGATTGGTTTCTTAGCAGATGATTTGTTCCAACTAAAGATAACTGGGTAGGGTAGCTGAAAATGTGGCAAGAAGGTTGCTTTGTGTGATTGTGATGACACAATTGAAAAATTATTGTTGGAATATCCTTTTGTGTTTTTGATGTGCACGTTCATGTAGGTTTATAACCTACCTATGCAAACAACTTAAGGCTAATAAGGCAGGCAAGCAACAATTCCATATAGTGTTTGACGTCCATGCCAGCCTAAGCTGATTCAAGATTTGTCCCATTGTCTTTTATATTTTAAACCTGTACAAAGTGTGTTTTCTGTCACGAGGAGGAAACAATAAAACACTTGTTCTTTCAATGCCAGTTCGCTAGATCTATATGGTCAATCATTCAGATAGGTTCCATCTTATATCCTCCAAAAAGCGTTGCAAATATATTTGGCAATTGGCTAAACGGAGTAGATGCTAGGTTCAAAGTTCTTATCAGAGTGGGAGCGATTGCAGTTTTATGGTTGCTTTGGCTATGTAGAAATGGCAAGGTTTTTTATAATAAAAATTCTTCTCTTATGCAGGTCATTTACCGATGTACGGCGTTGCTCCGTTCATGGTCGTCGCTTCAGCGTTTGGAGGACCACGACCTATTTACGGAGGTGTCTACACGCTTGGAGGAAACGTCGAAAGATTTTATTACCCAACATGGGTGGCTGCATAGTCGAAGGATTTTGCCTCCTACAGTCTAGTTTTTTGCTTTTATCAAGCAAAGTACTTGTGTGTTTTCATCCTTGTTATGCAGAGGCCGGGTGTATTGCTTAAACATGAGTAATAATAAAGCGCCCTTTATAAAAAAATATAGCAATGAAGATGTATGTGTCCACTTTCTACCTGCACATCCTTATCCTTTTGTCTCTCCCACTCTCTCCTTATCCTCACTTTCTTCTCTCCAACATGAGGATGGTGCATCCATCCCCGATAGGCGACGAGGTATGACATCTTCTACTTCGCCAACGGGGACGCCGTTTACAGCGATGACCCGAGGCTTCTCAAGACGTGGGGTCGTCGGATCCATGGAGCTCACCTCCTGGAAATGGCACGCCCCTTCGAGTTCAACAGGATAGTGCTGACATTTATTTCCCTTTTTCTTCTTCAAATTCCTAGAAATGGATATGATGGATACTAGCATTTTGTTTCCATGATCTTAGGGATTCATCCTAACAAAATTTCAGTTTCTTTTAACCTCTCACATCCTCTTTCTTCCTTGAACGTTGCATAAATTAGCAACAGAAAACTACACTAATCCGAACCTCTTTCTTGTTTTGTGGCATATGTCTGTTCTTGGTTGATTAGTTTCTATATGTAAAATATATGTAGAAAAATTATCGAGGAAAATATATGTTGATTTTTTATGTAAAATATCGGAATCTCTTTTTTTTTTTGTTCCATGTTTTATGACTTTTGTTCACCGTGGAAGCCCTTTTCTTAGGGAGATGCACCAGGTCCTACTTTTTTTTGTAAAATGACAAGAATGAGGGGTATGTGATGTAAAAGAGGAGGGGCTTGCTAACTTGAAATGGATATTCCCTATGGTATTTTCTACAATGTCAAAGAGAGTTGCATGAGTCTCAGTGCTAGATTGGATCTCCAGGATAAGCCACGGGCGTCGAACCATGGGTGGAGTTTATTTTCCGAATATCCAGATGGGAGTGAACATATTATGTTGGTATATCTAGAACAACTAAGATGATATTGAATTAAAAACAATTATCTAGTGTCTCTATCCACTCGTCCTTCTCCTGGACTTGCCCATGTGGCGACTTACCCTCTCTAGAAACTTCTCCTTGATCCTTCCCTCCGTTCTAGTTTCTAGCCTCCCTCTCTCTCATCGTTGGCAGCCATGGTGGCCATATGTGAGAGGGAGGGAGGTGTAGCATAGTATAGTAGTTCTTGGTCTAAGTTAGCCATCCTACTTCACGAGGAGGAACTCAAGTGGTATCAGAGATCTAAGGCTCAATTCTTGTTGGAAGGAGATTCGAATACGAGATACTTTCATAGTGTGGCTAATGGTAAACACAAAAAAAAACTCATTCATTCTCTAGTACAGGAGGAGGGCGTGATCGAAGGTCACGAGCAGCTAATGTCCTATATTACATCATACTATAAAGGCTTGTTTGGCGCTTCGGAGGAATCTGATGTATGCATGGATGAATCCAGGATTGATGATATACCCCAAATGTCTCTAGAAGAAAATGTGATTCTGTCAACCCCTTATTCTGAGGAGGATATAAGAAAAGCGGTTTTTCAAATGGATTATAATAAGGCATCAAGCCCTAATGGTTTTCCGACTGAATTTTATCAGTCCTTCTGGATATAATTAAGCATGATTTATTGGAGCTCTTTGGGGAACTCCATGCGGGTCAACTAGATTTGTTCCGTATCAATTTAGGTAAAATTATCCTCCTACCAAAAGACACTGATGCGGAACGAATTCAATAGTATAGACCAATATGTCTACTTAACGTTTGTTTTAAAATTTTCACCAAAGACGCTACTATTAGACTCAATTCAGTGGCGGATCATGTGGTCCGCCCATCTCAGACTGCATTCATGCAAGGTAGACACATTCTAGATGGTGTTGTCACTCTGCATGAAATAGTACATGAGATGCACCGGAAAAAGCTCAGTGGGGTTATTCTCAAAATCGACTTTAAAAAAGCTTATGATTAAGTGAAATGGTCTTTTCTCCAACAAACACACATGATGAAAGGCTTTTCAGATAAGTGACGTGCTCTTATAAATAAATTTGTTTTTAGTGGAAGTGTTGCCATTAAGGTCAATGATGATGTTGGTCGATACTTCCAGACAAAAAAAAGGTTTGAGGCAAGGGGATCCCCTATCTCCAATGTTATTTAACATTGTTGCAGATATGCTTGCTATTATAATTGAGCGTGCGAAGGTTGATGGCCAAATTGAAGGGGTAGTTCCTCATCTTGTGGATGGGGGATTATCTATTCTTCAGTATGCCGATGATATAATTCTATTTATGGATCATGACTTGGAAAAACCATGACTTGGATCATGACTTGAAAAAATACTGGTTGACAAAATGGAGTGTTGTTTGCCGTCCAAAAATCAAGGTGGACTTGGAGTTCAAGTTCTTGAAGTTAAGAACAGGGCCTTGCTAGGGAAATGACTGGCCAGGTTATTAACCGAGGATGGTATTTGGCAACAACTATTATGGAAAAGTATGTGGGTTCAAAAGCAATATCTCAGGTTTATTCGAAACCGGGGGATTCACACTTTTGGGCTAGCATTATGACGACTAAGAAGAACTTTTTCCCATATGCTTCTTTCTCCATCGGGAATGGGGCGGAGATTAGGTCCTGGGAGGATAAATGGTTGGGTACAACCACCCTCCGCGAACAATATCCAACCTTGGAAAAGGTCATGGAAACTTCACCACCCTCTATTCAGGTGTGATCTTATTCTCCCCCGCTGACATAGGCATCCCCAATGGGTCCGCCGAAGAAGGTTCCCGGGGTTTACTGAAGGCCCATGACTCGGAGAATACGAAGCCCGAAAGCCCAAACAGGGTGTCGATATGGAAGATAGACTTGTATTAGGAATAAAGACTTGTAACTATACGGGACGAACTCAAAGAGTCTCCCGTTATTTGTAACTTGTACATCACGAAACCCTCGGCTCCGCCTCCTATATAAGGGGAAGTCGAGGGAGAAAGAAAGGATCGATTTCATTGTCAACACAACCCTAGTTTTCTAGCAGTCGAGCACCTTTTCGGCTGAAACCTTCGAGATCTACTTGCCCTCTACTTTCCACGAAATCCTAGTCTACAACTTGTAGGCATTAAAAAGTTAATACCTTGTCAATTGGCACCGTCTGTGGGAATTAGAGGTGACAAGGAGCTGATCTGATGGCACGTTCAACATCGTCGACATCATCGGTGGCAAGCAACGCGATGGACGGAGGTAAACAGATCAAAACTGGTCTTATTGATTTTGTTCCTCACCCTCCCGCCCGTTTGGATGCATATGCCTACCTGGAAGAGCCAATGGAGATGAAGTTCGTGACCTTCTACTTCTGCGTCGGGAGAGAAGGATCACATCGTTTAGCGGCACCGATTTGTTCGGGACCATTAGCGGTGGGTTTCGATTTCTCGGGATCATCATCATCAACCAAGTCAAGCGATGAGGAAATCTCGTCGACAAGCTTCATCAAGCCCGCCGACGGCGGAGATCTCGCCAACCTGTTCGGCGGGATGTCTTTCGGGTCGTTCACGGATTCCGATCTGGATAGCGACTCGGAAAGCGTCGACAGCTTCAACTTCATCGACAGATCCACATCTATTCAGGAGGTCTTCGCCGATTGTTACGACGGTGTCACCAACCCCGAAGATCAATACACCATGCCAACATACCATCAAGTTTGTGTGATTGGTGAGCCAAGTCGTCAAGAGGATGAAACATCAGAGTCCTTCAATGATTTGGGAAATCCATACGTCGATCCCGCTGATCTCATGCGAGGTTTGGGCAGCAAGTATGTCGGGCCTACACCTCGCTAGAGATTGCAACTTTCACAAGCAGCTTGGGACAGAGCATCAAGAGCTTTGAGCGGAACAGATCCGATAACCAGCACAGCTACGATGGAGGAGTTGCAAGCATACCAATATAGACTCGCCTGTGCTAGTCGAGAGTTGGAAAAACAAAGGGTGATACTCGAGCAGAGAAAAGCTGCAGCTTCCGCGTCAAGTAGGCGAAGAGCTGAGCAGAGTCGACAATCAGGAACTTCGGATAACCATAGAGCAGCTCGCGATAGAGGAAGATCTTGGCTGCAGCACATACCTGAGGGCGAGAGGGAGCATCTGGTCCAAAACCTCGACATGTCTTTTATGTCGATAGACACAAAGGAAACATTATCCCGAAAACACCAGTAGCTGGATACATGGCGACTCAGGCCTATATACTGACATCTAGGCCACCTCCCGGAGATCCAAGAGAAGCATTGTACACCATGGCTATGGCAGAAGTTGGAGCCATGGGAACAGCGTTTGCAAGTACAAGTGCACCTCCCGAGGGTGCTCCAAGGCAAAATAGTCCACGACCCGCTGTGGTAGTGCAAGATCCTCCAAGAATGGGTGGTGCGAGAGATACTACGACGCAAGCACGAGTCGATAGAGCACGCCAAGAAAGGAGAGAATGTAGGCATTCACCAGAAGTAGATGAGGAAGATATGTGTGGACTCCCTTGCTTTACTCGACGAGTTCGAAAAACTCGGGTCCCGTCTGGGTTCAAATTACCCGACAACTACAAGAAGTTCGATGGATTGCAAGATCATGAGGATTGGTTAGTCGACTACCTGGAAATAGTGAAGTTGACAGGTGGAACTAAAGCAACTACCATGCAGAGCATCCAAGTTCACCTAAGCGGAGCCGCAAGATCATGGATAAAAAAGCTACCAGCAGGATCCATCGACAGCTGGGAAACCTTCGAGGACATGTTTATGAAAAACTTCCTATCCACATGCAAGAAACCCACGTCAATAGAATAGCTGAGGGCCTGCAGGAAGAAGTTTGATGAGCCAATGAGGACATACATCCAAAGGTGGACCATTATCAAAAATTTGGCAGAGAACATATCTGACGAAAGAGCAATAGACGCGTTTGTTGCCGGGATCCGAAAGAAGGACTTAATCGAGGATTTAGGAAGGACTAATCCAAAAACAATAGCAGAGCTCATGGAAATAGCGAATCGCTGGGCAGATGGAGAAGATGATGTTCAAAACAAACGGCATAGGTCGCCTGAGGACGACCGCAACCGAAACAATCAAATAGACGACGCTTTTCTTGACTGTTCTCAAACTACGATGATCATGGCCAAATATCGGCTGGTTTCCGAGTAAATAGTGGAGGTAATAATCGTGATGATTATTAGAGGAGTAATGAGCAGCGCAACGATTACAGGGACGCTCCCCGTTCCAGCAGGCAAAATAGTGGACCGAGGTTCCAAAGGCCATATGTATCACCCGAGGATCTTCTGAACGGACCATGCCAGATGCATTTCTTTCTCAATAATAATGGAAAAGACAGTTGGTCATCTGCAGAAGGACTGCCGAACTTTCCTAGCATTGCATAGGTACGCAGGGCATACCAATGCACATGCAGCGAACAGGAATCCCCAGGGGCCAAGGAGTGAGATTCACCTTCCACCTCCACCCGCAATTACAGACGAAAATTGACATCAGTTAAAATTGGCGGCAGCTCCAACCAACGGTCCTTATATCGACACCAATGGAGCAGTCTCGATGGTTTAGAAGGGCAGACCTTCGAATAGGACTCAAAAAGTGATTTCGCGACAAGTTTACATGGCAGAGAAGATGCCTCCACCAACGATTGAGTACCTAAATTGGTCGGGGCAGGACATCGGTTTCACCATAGCGGACCACCCTCAGCAAGTTCCACGACTAGGGCAATCAGCTTTGATCCTACCAACGGTGATTGCAGGATTCGACGTTTCACGTGTGTTCATAGATGGAGGCAGCAACTTAAACCTTATGTATGCAGATACATTGAGAAAGATGAATATATCCTTGGTGAATTTAACACCAACTGACACGCGTTTCCACGGTATCACTCCCGAGAAGCCAAGTTATCCACTGGGAAAGATTAATCTTGACGTTCAGTTTGGAACCCGAGAGAATTACAGAAGAGAGAAGCTGGAGTTCGAAGTTGTGGATTTTCCGTCGCAGTATCATGCTCTTCTAGGACGACCCGCTTATGCCAGATTTATGGCGGTACCACATTACACATACTTGTTGTGGAGGCTTCCTGGACCCAAGGGCCCAATCACAGTAAAGGGTAGTTTTGCTTTGGCAGATAAGTGCGACAAGGATTTTCATCGACTGTCAGAAACTTTCGGGACGCAGGCAGAATATATGGCTTCAAGGTTAACAACTGATTATGATGTGCTGCCTAGCGGAGGGAGGCCACTAAAGGAGCAAACTTTTGACACCACCAAGAATTTGAAGGAAGTACAAATTCACCCGACAGATCCTAAGAAGACGACCGCTATCGCAACAAACATGGATAGCGCATAGGAAAGCGCGCTCGTCGAGTTCCTCCGTGAGCGCTGGGAAATCTTTGCATGATGTCCAGCTAACATGCCATGAGTACCTAGGGAACTTGCCGAGCACCATCTTAATTTGGATCCAATGGCTAGGCCAATTTGACAACCTTTGCGGCATTTTTCGGAACAAACCGCAAAGCTATGCTTTCAGAAATTAATCGACTTCGAGAAGCCAATTTCATCAGGGTGTTGCACACGGAGGCCACATGGGTCGCTAACCCAGTTCTGGTCCCGAAGAAAAATAGTGACGTCCTTCGCATGTGCGTCGACTTCACGTGTCTCAATAAACATTGTCCAAAGGATCACTTTCCCCTCCCAAGGATCGATCAAATTATCGACTCTACAGCAGGATGCGAACCTCTTTCCTTCCTGGACGCGTATTCTGGTTACATCCAGATCAGCTTAAAAAAGAAGATGAGGTCAAAACAGCTTTGATAACACATTATGGTGTGTTCTTCTACAGAACGATGCCTTTCGGGTTGAAAACGCGAGAGCTACTTATCAAAGGATGATGCAAAAGTGTCTCGCCACACAGATTGGCAAGAACGTTCAAGTATACATCGACGATGTCGTAATTACAACAAAGCAGGGGTTATCTTTGATCGATGATCTTAAGGAAACCTTTGACAACCTCGACAAGTTTTGCCTCAAGCTAAACCCGATGAAGTGTTCCTTTGGCGTTCCTGCGGGAGAGCTCCTTGGATACTTGGTGTCAGCTAGAGGAATTAAGGCGAATCCCGAGAAAATACAAGCAATTGTGACAATGAGAAAGCCGACGAAGCTTAAGGAGATACAGTAGTTGACAGGACGTTTGGCAGCTCTGACCAGATTTGTCGCCAGGCTAGGAGAAAAAGCGCTGCCCTTTTACGCGCTCATTAAACAAGGAGAAAAGTTCGAGTGGAACGAAGAAGCAGATAGGGCTTTCGAGCACCTCAAGCGCACAATCTCGACACCCCCAATACTGGTGGTGCCAAAGGAAAGAGAACCTCTCCTGCTGTATATCGCGGCCATACCTCAGGTTGTCAGCACAGTTCTTGTGGTAGAAAGGGAAGAAGAAGGGAAAATCCATGGAGTCCAGAGGCCGGTATATTTCATCAGTGAAGTTTTATCGCCTTCAAAATAGCGGTACCCGCATTATCAGAAGTTGGCATATGTAGTGTTTACAACTGCAAGAAAATTACGACATTATTTTTCGGCAAATCTGATAATAGTGGTCAATGAGGCACCTTTATCAAACATCTTGAACAATCCAGAAGCTACAGGTCGTGTCTCCCTTTGGGGAATAGAGCTTTCCCCTCGGGACATCACGTATGAAAAATGAAAAGCATAAAGTCACAAATTCTACCAGATTTCATCGCAGAGTGGATGGAGCTGCAAAACACGGGACCCCCAGATTTGTTGAGTACTTAGACCATGAACTTCGATGGGTCCAAAAGAGTAGAAGGAGCTGGAGCAGGCGTGGTATTAGTGTCACCCCAAGGAGACAAGTTGAAGTATGTATTGCGAATGACGTTTTCCAATGCATCCAATAATGAGGCAGAATATGAAGCACTCATAGATGGCAAAAGCGTGTGGAGCGACTGAAAATCTTTGGTGACTCCCAATTAGTGGCTCAACAGGTGATGAATCAATGCGATGCAGTCAATGACAGCATGATAGCATACAAGGAGGTGTACAATGAACTCGAGAAGCTCTTTGATGGATGCGAAGTAAACCATATCAGCAGACTCAGCAACGATGAGGCCGATGTTTTAGCAAACATTGGGTCACAGTGCTTAGCAATACCACCTGGCGTATTTTGGGAGGAAATAATTGAGAGATCAACTAAGGCGAAGAAAACATTAAAGCAGCCAAAGAAGAAAGAGAAGCATGAGAAGGACTCGGGGGCTCTAGCAGTCCCAAAGCAAATATATCGGAAGATGAAGAACCACACGAGGTGATGATGGTGCAAGTTCCTTGGATGCAAGTTTATGTAGCGTATATCCTAAGGAAAGAAATACCCGAAGATCCGGTAGAAGCAAGACGAGTGATTCGACGATCTAAAGCCTTCACCGTGGTCAAGGGAGAGCTGTACAAACGGAGTATATCGGGAGTATTGCAAAGGTGCGTTACACCCGAGGAAGGAAGAATCATACTAAAGGATGTACACGAAGGAATATGTGGCCACCACGCAAGCAGTCGAGCAATAGCAGCCAAGGTTTTTAGGGCAGATTTTTATTGGCTAACTACAGTAGAAGACGCAAAAGATATAGTCCACACTTGCGATGCGTGCCAAAGGTTTGCAGAAAAATCTCATTCTCCGGCAGCAGAATTGATGCCAATACCATTGTCGTGGCCTTTCGCACAATGGGGTCTCGACATGGTGGGGAAATTACATAAGGTTTGGCCTGGAGGATACGTTTATATGCTCGGGGCTGTCGACAAGTTCACTATATGGATTGAGGTAGTACCAGTAACTTCGGCAGATGCAGCATCGGTGGTAAGCTTCATCAAGGGCATAGTTTTTCGATTTGGTGTCCCTCACAGCATTGTTACGGACAACGGCAGCAATTTTACGTCCAAGGAATTCAAACCATATTGTGCGGAGGTAGGCATCAAATTACACTTTGCATCGGTGGCGCACCCGCAAACCAATGGCCAAGTCAAAGAAGCAAACGACATCATCTGCAACGGCATCAAGAAACGGCTGCTAACACCATTGGAGAAAGCTCGACATACTTGGCCAGATGAGTTGCCTAGCGTGCTATGGAGCATACGGATAACACCTAATACATCAACATAGGAAAATCCATCATTTTTCGTCCATGGAGCCGAGGCGGTGCTCCCGATAGAAATATAACACAATTCTCCGAGAGTGGCGGAATATGATGAGGAAACTTCGAGAAAGGCACTGGAAGACGATGTCGATGCACTCGACGAAGCTAGAGATGAGGTGCTGTCAAGAGTCACTAAGTATCAGCAGGACCTGAAAAACTACCATAGTCGACGTTTGCGACCACTTTCAAGTTGGCGACCTTGTTCTTCGGCTTACACATGATAGCCATGAAAAATACGAGTCACCATGGGTAGGTCCATACATCGTCACCGAAGTGATCGCGGTAGGAGCATACAGATTGAAGGACAAGAAGACAGGGGTCGCAGAGCCAAACCCCTGGAATGTGGCGCAACTTCGGCGTTTTTATGCATAGAAGTCAAAATGGAGTTATACATGTAAACATACAATGTACTGAAACGCTCGCGAGTTTTCAGACGCACTCTTTTCCTTTCAGGGCACCGAGTGGGGCTGAAAGGTTTTTAATGAGACGGGTTCGCGATGCTGCAATATAGTAAAAATATTGATGATATACATCTTCTTCGCCAATGCTCGAGGGCTTATAACCTTCAAAATTAACAATATATGTTTGCTACTTACAATATATCTCAATAATTATTCGCCTTGGTTCAAACACCTCGCGAATAATAAACATACATACGCTCACCAAAATACTCGGGGGCTAGAGAAAAAGAAAAGTACTTTGACTATACATAATCCTCGCAACATACAAGATTTATCGACAACAGGAAAAAGGAGACATGGCTCATATTAAGTCATCTATATTTATCCTTTCGTCTTCCGCAGGAGCACCCATGGTATCAGCATAATGGCATTCAGTGAAGAAATCTGCATCCATCCGAAGAAGATCTTCAATCATTTTTTCAGCTTTGGGTGTAACCGCGTCATTGATTTTGTTGACGTTCCTTCTCCTTTTTCTTAGTCGGGCGTGGCAGAGATCAACAACGTTGGACATATCCAACTTCGGATAGCAGATTTGCAACATAATCAAGGAGAACCTGGCACCATCCATTAATTGGGCCTTAACAAATCCATGGACTCGACGAACACTTTTGAATTTGTTCATCAAGTCAGGAAGAGTTTTAGGTTGAGCATTCCGAGGAAACATGGCATTGTAAACCATGAACAACGTCTTCGTGCAGAAATCAAGATACTCCCGAACCTGAGCTGCGTGGTCTTGATATCGCATTATTTGTCGGGTGCGGTCAGGGTTAGACCAAAAATCAGCATTGTTCTGCAATGCAAGTTGAATAAGAACCTCGGATCTTGCATCAACACGTTGATCTTCGGCAGCAGCGTCCAAAAAGGAACCTAACCAAGATAAGGGGAACAATCAAATGACAAAGGAACATATGGATAGTAAAGGAGTAATAAAAGCGTAGCATACCCACCATATCCAGGCTTGCGTCAATCATCAGGTCAAGCATATAGTTTTCTCGAGAAGTAGCTTGGGAAGCTTCGGCAATTGCAGTTTCTTTTAGTTCAAAACCCTCGCGAGCTTGGCGAAGAGCGATTTCTTTGCATTCGGAGGATTTGTGGGATTGATCCATGACATGATAGCTTGTTTTTTCATGGCCTGAAGTTGTTGTCGAAGTTCAGCCATCTCTTGCTGAGCGGAATTAGCACTCGAAGAATCATCTGGCAAAGTATCGCCAGGAGTTTGTTGAGAGCGAGGCAGGGCAGGACAAGCAGAGGATGATCCACCGTCCACGGAATAGTTATCAAATATAAACTGGAGGAAGGAAAATGTCGATATCAATCATTCCGCAAAAGTCGTCGATTTTTCATTGATAGATGAGATATTTACATAATTTGGGCTCCTCACAAAATCTAGTTCCTAAGTTAGTCGCAAATCGTAAGGATAGCGACAACTACAAAAGGGAAAAGAAATACAAAGAGGTAGGATGGTCTACTTGACCTCCGGCTTGGCAGTGCTGGTGGACGTTGAAGGTTTATGCCCCAGGAAGCTGAGGATTTTCTTCGAGGGAGGCTTCGCAGCCTTCACCAAAGTCTTCCACTTTTGCGTGTTCATTCCCTTGGGGTCGCCAATGTTTGCCCAGTCGACATTTTGGTGGCTGTCAGCAACCAAAGCAATGGTTCCTTCCACTCCGACCTTCAGGTTCTCTTGTCGATAAGACAGCGCCAGGTCTTCTTCAAGAAGGAAGCGTCTGGCAAGCTTGGGGAAAGTTTGCGGCTGCGCGCGTCTGCTTGGGGAAGAAATGGGGGAAGAGGCGCGTGAACGCAGCCCGCGCATCAGAAATATTGGTGCGCGCCAGATCCCCATGCAGTTCAAGGATTGAGAGGGTGTCGAGAAGGCGATCCTCCTGAGCTGCATGCAGGGTGAAATCTTCACCCATTCTTCCTGGTGGAGCAAAAATCGAGTTCATCAAAATATACGGAAAACCAATTTCAGAAGATTGGAAGGTAAGGGTGAAAACTTACTAACAAACCGCCGGTTCTGAGTCTCCAAACGAGCTGTGATGGCGTTTTTGCGCGCTATCTGTTGAGAGATCTTATCACTTAAAGCTTCTTCAGCCTTGTGAAGTCTTTGTCGAAGATCTTCAACAGTAGCGGCTTCTCGCTCAGCCTTTTCGCGAGCTTTTTCGCTTCGCTCAAGCTTTGCGGCAAGGTCTTCAGCACGTTTTTCGGCTCGCTCTAGGTCCTCTAAAGGAACTGATCTATTGCAAATAAAGTGTGAGGTATATCGTTTCTCCACAGGGATTGAAATACTGAGTTTCCAATTTCAAACAGCTTGATTAATCATATATTTCGGATGTTTCTTCTACTGGTAACAGATTCCTCGCAATTGTTTCTTTTCTCAGATATGAAAGCAGCAAAAAAGTTGGGGCTAAGGAAGAATCAACAATACCACACAATTACAGAAGCAAAATAGACTAGGGTCAGATCAATACTGCAAGAGACTAGGGAGAAAGGAATCACACACAAAAAGCTAATCCATCAAAACAGTTTCAGGCTTGATGAACAATTTCACCCATACATCAAGTTTTCTCATCTCACGTTCACAGGATTCTATCATCTAGCAAAGAAACAACAAAAGGGGAGAAGATCAGATTTGCACCGCGCTCTAATTCGTTATTCCTTGATCTCGGAATCCACTTATCGATGATGATCGGATCGGGTCAGCAGGGGAAGCAGAGAAGAAGACCGAGAGAGAGTTAGATCTGGATCTCCTTTTCCCCCTTTCGCCGTCCTCCTCCTTCTCAGCTTCTTGGCGCGCACGATAGGTTGGTTGTCTGGTGGTCGAGAGAGAGAGAGCGTGCCTCCTTTTTCTTCTCGTACCTCCTTTTATCCTTGCCAGATCTGCCTAGGAGTGGTTGGTTTACACTGGCCCACCCCTTTTTCTCAGGATCTTGTCTAAAACCCCCTCACCGAATTGAGTGTTTTTAACTTCGCTAGGTTTTTACTAAATTTGAAATGAGTTTGAATCGATTTGATGAAATCTGGATGATTCTGATGGATGTGGGGCCTTTGCGCCCAATCCTGCAAATGAAATTGAATAGTGTTGTCATCATGACAAAATTAATGTAAAAACAATGTATTTTTATAAAATTGCATGTCTTACTAAGATGATTATATAATAGTTTTTGTATCAAAAGCAGGTATATCAAAATCCCCCACACTTGAAACTTTACTTGTCCTCAAGTAATTTTGGGTGCTGCAACCGGCAAATGAAAATGAACAGTGCAAGAGTCATAAGCAATCTATATTGTACTCTACTGTAAAATAGGATTACTAGACATTGAATGTTGATTACTGCAAGATGAGATTCATGCAACTAGCTTATGGAAGCATAATGAAGTAAAGAGAATAGTCTTTCCATGGACAAATGTTGTTACGTTTTATGGAAATATCAGGTGATGAAAGTTACAAAAAGGGAGTCAACAAGGTTTACTCAGTCAGAGGGTTACAACAAGCGAGTCAACAAGTTACTGGCGCCATTTCTTTAATTGGCCTTTTATGATCTCCTTAGAGAATTCTATAACTCAGATTTGCTCATTTCTTTTGGCCGATAAAAACTTATAATAATTAACGAACAAAGGTTATTCCCATCTCTCAGTCCAGGTGATCGGTCCAGAGAAAAACACAACCAACTGAGAGCAAGGGTATGAGTGTGTTAGACTCCACCTCCCAGACCGAATGTCCACTCCAAGGAGCACCACACCCAGCTGGGCACAAGAGAAATAGTGAAATCTATGTTAAACAAAAAGGTTAGAAAAACTATTAGCATCCTTAGCCAAGGTTAGACATCCAATCCAAGGATCACATGGGTCCAACTTGTTTCAGGATTAATTATGAATTAGCTTGCGAGCAACTTAATCACCATTATCACTTCCTCATAGTTTGGACATCCAATCCCAAGATCACATGGGTCCAACTAGCTTCAGTGATAATTGATATTAAAATAAAACAAGCAACTTCAAGATTTTTCAAGGCAAAGACCGTTCTAAATCTTTCAGAGAAACTTTTCATAAGCTAACTAAATGAATTTCATTTGCAATACTCAACAGAGAAGGCTTAGAAAGGCAGACCTACAGCATAGAGTTATATAGAAAGCTCATGAAACTTGTACTGAGTAGAAAATAGGATCATAATTTTGGGAGTTTGCGGCAAAATCATCCACACTTAAATTCTGCAATAGCAAGCTAAGGGAACAAGAAACAGCTCACCGGGTATTTCTCTTAAATCAAGAGTCCTGTAAATCCATCTTCATTTTCTAGAATGATGCCACTCATCTTATTTGTCCTATCTGAAGATAACATGAACAAAAAGGTGATTGCAAAACAGAAATTACTGTGTGTATATATATATGTAAATGATATATTGCTTTAAATTAAATTAAAAAAGGATATATAATTATCTTCTCAGGTTGCCTCCTAAGCAGCGCTTGTTTTAGGTCACTAGCTTGACCTAGCCTCCTCAATATTATCCTGCTCCTACATGCCCAGTCTCCTCATCTCCATTCTCTTTGTGGGGACCCCGGACTAACGGTCCGGAATACCCTGTCATGTATACAGTTCACGATCCCATGATCAGTGTGTCGTGAACACATAACCGAACTGATATCAAATTACACCATCCATTACAAAGCGGAATAAGAAAATTACAACATGGTCACATGACCCATACTTACATAATAGCCTCGAAGGGCTAACTAAACATCGAGTAGCATCATCACTTTAGCAGCCATAGTACCCAAGTCATCCGCCATAACCCTACGAGCAACCGATCGGGAAGATGTTCCTAGCTCGCATAGACGTCGCCAACTCCTTCTTCATCCGTCGAATTCCTCCAAGTCTGGCCAAGTAAATAGCCAGGGACAAAGCCGTGAGTACATTGGAATTGTACTCGCAAACCATCAAGAAAGGTGCTAACAATGCTAACTAAAAGAGACAAGAGAGGAAGAATAGTTTCTCTTGTGGATAAAGCATGCCGGCATCTCAAGTGATGCGGACACTTTGGTGGTCCTATGACATCTCTATATCTTTATTGAAGAAGATACTTCAAAAGATAAACTATGACATCTCTACATCTTATTGAAGAAGAGTTCCTCTACATGAAAACACTAGGAAGGGTCACCCCATTTTGTTTCATTTTCCTCAACCATCTCCACATGGTCGGCATAACATCTTTCTCGTACCCTTCCGTACTTCCAACACACGCATTTCCTTTGGAAAACATTTTCAAAACCAAAACTCGACACAGCTCGGTAACGGCCATCCCAACCGTCCATGACCGCGGACGCGGCTATTCGAATAGTTTTAACTCTGCAGAGTTTGCACACTTTCCCCACCTCTATCCGGATACCTATCGTGTGGGCATCATCCCCGCATAACAACATATGCCACGACGGATACCCGAACATAGCCTTTCGCCCATTCGACTTAGCAAGAGGTCCTACCCTATGGAGTATGTACCTCCCCGGCACCGTGGCAGCTCACCTCCCTTTGAGCGTGGCTCCACCGCCAAGCCGGGAGACCCATAGTGTCTTCCGGACGGGTCAGCCCCGAAGGCCTCCCGTTATACTATTGTCTCAACCACGACAACCCGGACTCGGGGTAACCGTACCCTTGTATAGTTGTGCGGTGCCTCATGCTAAGAAGAACAAACGTCAAGCTAAGCTCCGTGCCCACGTTGGAGTAGCTGTGGTTGCGCGGGTTAATTGTTCCGGGCGAATACAGAGAACCATGTGTCGTTTTTCTCAAAAACCCAAGTCACACACACTTTTCCTCTTTCCAACCATCTTTGTCAAGATCCTTTCCTTTCATAAACCATACGCTTGGGTAAGATTGCCTCACCCAAGGTTTTCATAAACATTTACAACAAGGTAAACCTTGAGGGGTTCCCAACCTATAGTTTCATGAGTTGAACTAGTATTGTACTACGGCCGAGATGAGAGTCATCCCGCCATAGATGAGGTATAAAGGGGTAGTGGAGTGGATCATACTTGCTTAAGGTAAGCATGTATTATGACAACACAAGGAGGAATATACTCTCAGATTTGTGGTGCTAACTACACAACTTAGATAGTGGAGTGTCACTATCCAACATTTTCTCCAAGATGGTACACGGCATACTCCTCTCAAGTTGAGAATACACCAAGATCATGACATTGATACCTCTATACTACAAAGGGGGTGGGTGTGGTGTAAGTTACTATCTTGAGATGGAACATGCTCAAGTTGAGCATACAAGATAACCAAGTGGGATGGCACGGCCATGTTACCATGCATCCCATAACACAAGGACAAATAGTGGAGCATCACCACTAGGGAGTACCCCACTTGCAATCACACAAAGATGACATAAATACAGATAATAACACACATAGAATGAAGGTGCTTTGAACATCAACAAATGACATCCAACTAGACACCGGATCAGAGATCAAAAGATGGCTTGCCTTGGCTTATTTGTCCCCGGACTTCTTCAGCTCCATCAATATAAGAATCCCAATAACATAAATAAAATCATCGTCCGATTCCACTTCTTCTTCTTCTCCGGAATTGTTCGCATCTATCGCCGGAAAATATAAAAGGAACACAATCAATCATATTGCATCAACAAAACAAACATGCAACACTCAACAATCAATAGCTAACCACTTTACTAAGGGCTAATATACGAAAGACTTATAGATACTACAAAGCAACTAAAATAAAACCCCATTTATTTACCTAGTGAAGGTATGAGAGTGCCACGACTTAGCAATTGCCTCTCTAGGTATCACCATGGCACAACTAAGTATCCCCTGGTAGGTAACATCATAAAGAGTACAAGATCATTAGTTTGGCATCACAAACATTCACAATACATTTTCAAACATTTTTGGAAAAGTAGAAAACAGTTTTCCTAACATAATTTGTTCCCATAACACTACAACCAAAATAGGAAGCAAACCATAATCCACATCATTTGAAAACTCAAGCTAAACAAAAGAGCTAATGTTAAGTTGCAGAGGTTTTGCTTTGCAAGCATAAAACAATGGTTGCCCATCTCTACCAAAAAGAGTTGGTCAAGGGTTTTAAATAAACCGAAAGGTTTTGCTTCAACAATGCATGTCACACATAAACATTACTAACAGTAACAAATATGAATGAACAGAGACTAAAAATATTTTTCCTATATAGCCAGTACTAATACAAGACTAACCCAATTGGAATCACCCAAAAATATTAAAACTACAATTTTAGGAATTTCTTTGAATCTGACTGTACAGAAAACAAGATCTGTAAGCCATAAATCGTAGAAAAAATCTAAAAATATGAGGCCACTGGAATTTGAAAGGTATTTAAACTTAGATGCATACACAATTGGATTTGGGTTCAAATTGTTTCTGAAACTCTCACAAATGGATTGACAAGATTACTGCATATCTATACCATTTGCTTCACCTCTGGAGTTAGAGAATAGATAAAGGTTTGAAACTTGTTTGAGATGATTAAGAAAACATTTAGTAATCCTACAGAAGTGGAATCACTCAATTAGGTTCAAAAATGGATTTTTGATGAATTAAAAGCTAACAGCCATGTCTGCAGAACATACAGAACAAATTTAATTCATCACAAATCATACACAAATCATAAAAATATGAGGTCTGCTGCATCTGAAAGGTATTGAATAGGTGGTTCTTACCCAGTTGGTTTCATTCAAAAATTCGTCTCCAAGCTCCTGATTTAATTCGACAAAGTCAGATCTGACCAGATCTTGATCTGTGAACCATTTCAGTTTCAGTAGGTCAATCGAAATGAAACCACCGCCAAAATGAAGGTACTGAAGAGGGCTTTCACCCACAGTTCAGTTTGCTCAAAAAGGTTTTTTAAAACGGGAGAAATCTAACAAAAAGTGATTCTGCATGTTTTCAGGACATTATTTACCATGCAAAATCCGTAACGAATTTGAGGATGAGACCAACGCCAAGTTGTAGATCTTTTAAATACCTATCTGCGGAACTTTGAATCACTCGATTTGGATCTGCACACGAGATTTGGCGGATTTTACAAGTTCGTACCAGAATCTGAAATAGCAAGATACATAAATTACTGCAAGGTTTTGGACGAACTTTGCTCAAGAACTTCAGATCTGAGGATAGCTCAAGCTTCTCCATTCTTGGACCAACATGCACCTGCATCAAGATCCAATCTTAGCAATGGAGGAAGAGGAAGAGGAGAGAAAACCATCTAGGGTTGAGGAGAAGAGAGGGAGAGGGAAGCTCTCATGGTGAGGGGAAGCTTGAGGAAGGAGGGAGTTGCATCTTGGAGAGGTTTCCATGGCCATGGCCGGCCATGGTTGCTAGGAGGAGCAGCATTTCGTGGTGGAGGAGAGGAGGAGAGTGTGAGGGAGTGGAGAGTGAAGAAAATGAGCAAAGGGGGAGGTGGTGGCTGGCCAAGGGGGTATTTATAGAGGGAGAGGGGTGGCTGCCTCCTTTTTCATTGGCCAAGGAAGGTGGCTGCCCATTTATTGATTGGAGTAGTTGGAAGGCAATGCTTGCAAGAGAAGAAAGTGAGGAGAAACATGGCTGGCCGAATTTGTCATGGCCGGCTCCATTCTTGCCAAGCACAAGTGAGCAATGTGAGAGAAAGGCACAACATCAATGTGTATAGACAAGGTATGATGTTGAGAAGATAATATCAAAGAGTGACTTTGATAATGATAAAAATAGGAGTAGATACATATAGATAAAAATGAGTATGAAGGTGACATGTGCCATGTGCCATGAGAATATTCTCCACCACTTTGGTTGAGACCAACTTAGGATGAAGATAGTTCCCAAGGTATAGTTGATGATTAGAGGTTTACATTAGAATTCAAAATTGAAAGAATTGGGATTCACCACATGGAACAATGCATGAGCATGCCAAGGTAGATGGGTGGTGATGGTGGTTTAGTCAATGATAGAGCAAGATTAAGAGAGATGGTGAGTGAAGTATTCATGTACTCACAAGGATGAATATATTGACATAAATCATCAATTCATGAGGTCAAGGCAATGATGAAAAAGAGTAGAGGAGTGAGATAGATATGATGAAATATAAGATGTGCAAGTGTTGCCATTTGAAAGAGAGTTTAATTGAAAGGTATGGGACACACCTCAATTGTCTAGAGACAATTGGGAATGAACTCAAGTGAAATGGAATTTTGAAGATGTTGAGAGAAAACTAGTTGGAACATAGGAGTTCAAAATATTCTACTTACTCTCTCAAGTAAAGTAGAGTTTTTCTTAATTGTAAAATAAGCAAGAGGAAAACAAGAAATGGTATAAGTACCATAAACAAGCCTTTTGTTAAAAAGAGCACAAAATAGAAAGTAATGTTTCTGAAATCAGTACTTGTTAGAAATGGGATGAGAAAACAAAACCCACTTCAGTTCCTTGTTTTCCTTGAAGAAATATCTTGAAAAGTTTTAGTAAAACTAGAAGTAGTTTTGTGATCAAAACTAGAGAAGGAAAATCAATAGGATTTTTGAGAGAGAAAACAAAATTAGGGAGAAGTGTTCTCAAGGGTAGATGATGACTACAAAATGTATCCATCATCCCCACTCTTGGTTTTGTGAAGATAAACTTGGATGAAAACAAAAATAAGAGGTAAAAGAGGAAGAAGTGATCTGGTGCTGGAACATGGGATAGGATACCAGATCAAGTTGAATATATGAGTTGCAAGGATTGACTGAGACATGCAGGACATGGAGTTTGAAGAGGATGTTGCATAGATGAGATCCATTCATTGAAGTCAACAATAACAGTTGTGGGTGCTTAGAGATCAATTGCCAAAGTCTGGACATTTTAAGCTTGTCAACACAGATGGTCGACATGGCCTCAAAACCAACAAGGATGAGTGGGTACAAGAGAAGGATGTGATGAGGGGTAGATGATCCCAAGTTTTGAATTAAGGAAGATTGAGCTATCTTGTACTACAAAGAGAAAATCAAGATGGCACACTCATGTTGCCATCGGGGAAGAGTTAGATGTAGTAAGAAGGAAAACAACTTTTCCTAGGACACACATGTGTTTTATTAGGTGAGTTGTTTGTTTTACCACTAGAGGTGTTGTTCTAGGAGATGGCTCAAGACAAAACTCAACAAGAAATCAAGTCAATACATCTACCAACAGATCAAGGCAATTCATCATAACAAACGGATCAAGGCAATTCATCTTAACAAACAGATCAAGGCAATTCATCTAAATTAGTCTATAGAAAAAGTTTTTGTTCCCCCTGATTTTTGAAATAAGGACAACTAATCAAGGTTGAAAAAGTTGGGGTGTTACAGATCTTCCACCATTAAAATAATCTCATCCCGAGATTACTGAGTGTAGAACTAGAGGGGTTATAAAGTTTAACCAAAGTCAGACTCCATTCTTCTGTAGACGTGCCGTTGTAGAGAAAGTCGTTTGCTTCATCTTCTGGGAGACATGATGGATTTCGGCCGATGACGAGCTTCATGAAGAGGTTGACTACTCCATGCAGGTGTTGGATCTGTAGCTTCTTCACGATCCTGGCGGAGGTTCAAGACTGTGGGAGGGTTAGTGCACCCAACGGTGCTTGAGCAGGGCTGAAAACCTTTTTAGAGTTAGCTAGATTTTAGTGGAAGACGAAGTCTTCCACCCTTAAGATTTTTCATCGGGTTCTCGGAAAAACTCAGAGCTTCTGCCTTGTAGTTCTGTCTGGGGCTTCGGAAGAAGTCATCGGTCTTCCTTGTTCAGCTGAAGAATCTTCGGGGGCGACGTGCAGACCACCACTTTAAGAGGCACTCACGGTGTTAGCTGAACCATATGGGACGCGCGGCGAGTTAGAAAGTTGAAGAAACGCCTGGTTGGTACCCATATGAAGCAGCAAGAGGGGTCGTCGAAGACAATCTTCAGCTTGAGGGTCGGTGCTGATTTCAGTAACAACTAAGAAGTTAGCGGGTAAACTACGCCTAAAGTCTTGAGTCTTGGAGTATCTTCGAAGCTTCATTTGATGAGGACCAGATGAACCATGTGATGTAGCTCGGCTTTGACGATATTGTTCTCTCAACTTGTTAGACGGTGTGTTCGAGGGTAGTTTCAAAAAGATATCCTCGCGGTTAGTGCGAGTATACTCCAAGGTTAGACCAAGTTAGCATGTCTTGTCGTAGAGGTGCAGTCACTCTTGAAGGTAGGGCTTCTTCTTTCTTGGCGTAGTGGAGATGCTCCAGCTGATCTTGAAGGAAGTCAGCATAGATAGGGGTCGGGTTAGTTTTCTTGACGGTTGAAAAACAACTTCCAACGGGTTTAGAGTTAGAGTCTTTCGTTAGTCTACCCAATTTAACTAATAGTTAGCAATACATCAGCGAGGCAAACTTTAATCCTATCATAGCATGTGACACCCATACAACCATAACCAGAGACACAATACCACTAACAGAGGCTACTGGTATTTTTCCTAGATGCACAGTAACAAAACAAGATCAACACAATTGGAATCATTCAAAAATATTTATTTTTCAATTTTTGAGACTCAAAATACTAACCAGAAACAGAGATCAAGTTTTATTTATTAAAAATCGCACAAAAATCCTAAAAATACAAGGTCAGTGGCGACTGAAAGATAATTTCATACTGGTTCTAGTGCAATTGGAATCACATCAATCGGAGCTACCAAACTATTTTTATTAGCAAAACAGTACACTCGGCAGATTTCCATTTTTAATTTCTGTTTCACAAATTTCCAACAATTAAAAAGGGCGGGAACGTCTAAATAGCAAGACATACATGCACACAGCAAACAGATACAAACATTCAAGGCAGCACACTAGGGAACCACAAGCAATCATCACACCAGACATGGTACTCTAAGTACCCAGAAATTCCTAATGCGCGGGGTAGCTCAATCAAAGCGATTGAGTTTGTCCTATCCATCCTATAGGTTTGGGGCTGGTCACATATGTTGACGTCTTCATATCATTAGCATCAGCTTCAACTTGGATCCTTGTAGCAGTTGGTGGTGAAGGGTCCGGGTGTTGTGTCGTTGATGTTGAGGCGGAGGAGAAAACTGTGTAGAACTTTTAGTCTCGACATCCCGGAAACATGAGGTCTTCGAAGAGGCAGCTGTTGAGGTGCTCCCGAAGTCGAGATCTTCTCGTGGCTGGCATAAAAAATTACTAGTCAAGAAACTGAGGACTTGATCCCCGATGACTGCAAAAAGTGCAAGTCCACGGAGGAACAAGGTCAGATCTTTGACATACTTTGGTGACAACCAAAGATATGATGTTATCATCCCTACATGAGCACGGCTAAGTCGGCATCCAATCTTCAAAAGCTGCTGTTGGATATACATGAGACTTCCTGAGGGGTTGATCCATCTATGAGTTCGACTCTCCGGTCTGAGTTGGGGACATCGTCCAATATGTAAGTTTGAAGTTGATGAGACAATAGAGTAAGAATTTTCAACCATTTTAATAAAGCGGAGAGATAAGAATTTAGAAGCTTTGAAGAAATAAGAGGAGTAGAAGCTATGCTTCCTACTAAAGAAATAATTTGTTTCGTAAATAGTTTTTCCCAATTACTTGTCTCCTAACTAACGTCCATGCTAACTAAGTGTAACATCCCAAAACTTCAAAACACAACAAATGAATTTCCCCTAGTTCCAAATTTTGGAACCAACAAAAACTTTTATTAAAGTAAGTATGATACATAGTGATCTTGCTTAATTCTTGTGTTATTGCTATGATTGCGTGTTATTAGTATTTGAAGTGATTTTAAAACCCTAAACCTCACCTCTCCTATCACCATACTAGTTAAAATAAAATAAAAGGAAATTAAATAAGAAAAAGGCATAGGTGCCTATGGCTAAAATCATAAATCTTTACCCTAGACTTTACCACTTTATTTAGGGAATTGGAAATACTTCATAAACCTTATATAGTACTTCTTAAATCATTTCCAAGTTGAAACCAAAGAAAATAAAAAGAAAACTAAAAATGCCATAGAGGCATATGAGAGTAAAATAGCAATATGGGAATTTAAGAAAATTGACCCTAGAACTTGTGGTGAAGGGTTTGATCACCTCCATATATCATTTCAACATTCAACAAAACCAATTGGGTCAAACCAAGTCAAATTAAAAATAAAATACCACATATGCATAAAAGCATATGTGACACATAGGCATTTCACCAAACATTGACCTAGGTCTCTAAACCTTGACCAAATGGTGTGAGACCATCTCTAAACCTATTATAACACTAAATGGACCCTAGCCCATGCCCAAGTGAAGCAAGATCAACCATTTACAAGTTTAGTAAAATTGGACACCTCATCTCTTATGTGTTATGGCCATTTTTGCAAATCTTTGACCAAGACCTTGTGAAATGGATTCAATGGTTTGAAAATGTTTCTAAACCAATAGGAATCACATTAGAGTCAACCAAAGTCAATTCCAATGAAGAGAAATCACATAGTGAGAAATTCCCCAATTTCACTCACATACACTAAGGGCAACTTTGCAAATCTTCATATGAGGCCACCATTGCTTGCCCTATGGATTCTAAAACTCTTATATAACAAAAACAAACACAAATGCATAAAAGAAACCAGATTCAAATCAAGGAAATTTTCAAAATTGACACACATGTGATAATGGTCATATGCCCCTTTTATAAAATCATCACTACTTTACCCCCCTGCATTTGAATCTTCCTCAACCAAACTTAGTCAACTATGACCATGTCATCCAAGACCAAGTCAAGGTCAACAACTTTCATGTTGACCATCCCTGCAAATGTTGACCAGGTTGACCAGAACAAGATGGACAAGAGAGGACTTTAAATTAAAGAGAAGATGATACCAATTTTGAAATCTCACAAAACTTAACCAAATCCACCACCACCACCACCAATCTTTCACTTTATTTATATGTTGGAGCTCCACCAAAAAGATTCTCAAAATTCAAAACTTTTTCTCATGCGGCCATTTCATCGAGCACTTGGCGAGCAGCTTTTCACTTTATGCATACATGCTTATATCCTCCGGTCCAAAGCCTAAACCACTTTCTTTTGATGATCATCACACCCTCCGCAACCCCTGCATCATTGCCATGTCCTTGCACCACCATTTAAAGTGGAGAAAATGAGAGAAAGGTGCACACCGTGCACCATGCCGGCCACCATGCCATTCATCCTCTCCACCTCTCTCTGGCCCCTTGTACCATGTCAACTAGCTAGCCTGCTCCTCAATGAACCTACTGATGCGAGCCCTAAGCCAGGAGACACACACATGTGTCCAGAACGCGCGCGCCCAGACGTGCCAGGAACGTGCCGAGCCACGCGGTGAGCACGCCCGAGCGTGCACCGAGCACCACCTCGGACGCGCCGAGCACCCCGTCGCCTGGACTCGCTCGACCTCCTCTCCCTCTCTCCCTTTACACACATGATCAGCACGCCTACGGCTACCCCTAGACATCCTCACTAGCTCGCGCTCGCCCGGACACCGTCGCCATCATCAACGCCCTGCCGCACCCGTACTGAGAGCACTCGACGATGGCCAGCACGCTCCCGTCCTTCCTCTGTCGTCCCTTTCAAGCGCTCTAGCACCTCCTAGTCATCGCCTACCTCGCGCGCCCCCTAGCTTGCCCCTTCGATCGCTGGAGACGCCGCGCCATGGACACCCTCTCACAGCACCCGCCGGACACCACCGCACCTATAAATAGAGGCACCCAGAGCACAACTTCTCCACACCATTCCTGCTCCCCTCCTTCTTCTCGACTTCCCAAACCTCTGCGCCACGCTGATTAAGCCCTACACCACTCCAATTGAGACGTCGATCGCCGGAGTCCGCCGCAGAAACCCCCTTCGATTTAGGCCACCCCAATCGACGCCGCGACCACCATTCGATCCCTCGTCGTCGACAACCTCACCGCGCACCCCGCAGAGCCTCGCGGGAACCTTCCTCGCGTCGCCGACCCCCTACCTCGCCGGCGCAGCAAGCCCCCTCCCCCGACGGTGACGACGACTGCGAGTCGTTCGATCATCTTCTAATCCAACGGTCGAGATTGTCAGGTACCGCTTCGGTGTTTATAAGTCGCTGACGTGTGGGACCCCCTGTCAGCTGGCCCGAACCGTTACTGGGCCTGTTTCCTCCGTTCAAACCGTTTCGGCCCAAATGTTTCCCGCCTAAGCCCAGTTAGATTTAATTCAAATAAATTGTTTCAGCAAATTCTCAATACTGATCTGTACCACTTTTTGAATAGTTTCAAATATACCAATCCAAATCTGGTGATTCAAAATGCTACAGAAAGCTTATGAAATTATCTAGCTAAGCTCACTGGATTCAACCCCATATGTTGTGTAGTTTTTGAATAGCAAAAATAACAAAACAGATACTTTTCTGTATTCAAATAAATCTTAAAAATCAACCATTTTGAATTTTGAAGTGAATCCAACTGCAATAATTCACATTTAACAAACTCTAATTTATTATGTAAACATATGATATGGGTTCTGTACATGATCATGGGCTAGAATCAAAATATTGGTTATGTAGTCAATACTAGCCCATTTGAAATATATCCAACTTTTAGAAGTTAAACCAATGAGGTGTAGCACCTCATTTAACTCATCCTCACCAGTAATATGAAGTAATGTGTTGACCTTTAAATGTTTAGGCTCATACTTGCTCACTTATAGACTTTAAATCAAAATAGGATTTAATCTTGCCATGGTTATTTAAATCACATGAGATGATGAATCTCATTTAAATCCCTTTTCTCAATTACTAAGTGTGAAGTGTTGACCTTGGTCAACATGGGATCATCCCTGGTTATTTGAGAATATTGAATCACCTCAATAATAGTTTTTACTAAATTAGTTACAACTATGTGTTAAATCATATGAGAGGTATTCCCCTCATTTAAATCTTGTTCTCAAGTAATTCAACATGAGGTAGTGACCATGGTCTATATAATCTCATATTGAGTTATTGGGTGGCATTAAATCACTACCATGTTAATCTTAAATTGCATGAGGTATGAAACCTCATTTAAATCATTTTCTCAAAGGATAAGTACGAAGAGGTTGACTTTGGTCAACCTAGGTCATATATTATTCATAAGAGAAATAAAATCTTAAGAAGAATTCAATAAGAGGAAATTATTTCTCCAAACCAAAGATAAACCCTACTTCCAATTTTCAATGAGAGGAAATTATTTTCCTAATATTAAATAAAGAAACCCTAGCATAATTTGTGAATAAATGTTAAGTAGTGATGCTAGATCATTTGAGTGAGCCATTAAGGCTAATTAAGAGTACTTAAGTATTGTTTGGTGATTGTATCCTCGTATTCGTTTTTAGACGCTAGTACCGGAGACTATCAAGAGGAGGTATTCTACCAGGAGGAAGAGCCAGAAAACTTTGATCACCTCACCAATCAAGGCAAGCTAACACTCTTGCAAGGTTCCCTTGTGCAAAGCTCTACAAGAGCAAGGCACCATTATTTTTATTTTATGCTTAATGCTCCTATCCCAAGTTTTTACTCTACAAGCTTTACTAAATTTTGTTTATCAAAGTTTACTTTTTGATTCATGATTCACTTGGTTTAGATATAGAGTAGAACAAGAGCATCAAAGTTAGCCTAGAGCAAGACAAGCTAGTTAGCACCTCTCATGACTAGTTGCTAGTGCTAAACAAATAATATGGACTACTCTAGATGGGAACTTGTGAAATGAAATGACTTTGAAAACCTTGGAATGATGATTCATTCTATTGAAAGATTTTGAAGGTGAATATGACTTGTGAATGACTTGGTGAATTTTACAAAAACCGATGGTTGGGTTCGGATGCGATACCATTCCAATTTTGCAAGTACCCCCACAATACCCAATATGGGTAAGGGCTTAACTAGAAATTTATGTGCTTTAGTATGGGTTCCCTCTGAACAAGCGTCATCGGGGTTAGGCTGAAGGCTGCCTCTACAACAAAAGGAACTGATGAGAAATGACGTGAAATGAGGTGAATGTCCGGCCCAAGCCCTGTGCAGTTCCCGGGTTAACTGCGGTTTTCACCGGGAGGCCAAGCTCATGGGGAGAGGTGCCTATACTAGAGTATGTAAGTGAAAGGTTATGGTTGGTAGTCCGCATACGGAGTATGGTAAATCAGGGCCGATTAACCCCGACGGATTATTGCAAATATTGTGGCACAAGTGTACGACCTCCGCAGAGTGTAGAACTATTCGAGTAGCCGTGTCCACGGTTATGGACGGTTGGGAAGGCCATACTTGTTCCGTCATCGGACCATTTTCAAAAATGTGACATATAACTTGGGACTTGGTTTTGAAAGGTGAATGGTGACTTTGAATTGAATCACAACAGAGTTGTGGGAATGACACTAATGTTCCCACTTGAGTTAGTTTAGCAAATGAAGAGTCTTTTCTAAATGTTTATGAAATAAACTTGGCTTTATGCAAATAAACCTAGAGCTTAGTATCCCCTTACTAGAATTAATAGTGCTTCCACTAGTATTAGTTTGCGAGTACTTTAAAAGTACTCATGGCTTTGTCCCCGGCTATTCAAATGGCCGGACTATGAAGGTGAACGAGCAGTACGAGGAAGATGGACAGCGGGACGTCTACGACAACTAGGACCGCTCCCGACGTCAAGCGTTGGCACTGTGGATTAGATAGCCACTACTACTTCGCTTCCGCTATTTGTGATGTTCGTTGATCGATAGATCAACTACTATTGTAATATTGGATCATGTGATCTACCTTTGTAAGACGATTATGTGTTGTAATAAATGATGACTCTATGATATTCAACTATTATGTCTCGCAACAACAATATTCCTGGGATTGCGATGTACGGCATAATAGGCATCTGGACTTAAAAATCCGGGTGTTGACAAGTTGGTATCAGAGCCATTGTTTGACCTTAGGAGACCCTAGTTAGAATGGACGTCCGAAATACTTAGTTTCAGAACAAAGGAAGTGAATATTTCTGAAAACTTATTCTCACCCTTATCTTAAGATCTTTTCGAAAGAATAAATCCATGCTCTACTTTTCTTTATAATTGTACCTAAAATTTTGCACACGTGATCACTTCATTAACTTACTCATCCTCATTGCTCACAGATGGAGTACCAATGGGAGTTCTATCAGCTTGGTCACGGAGGAGAACTGCGGTTCGAAAAAGATTTGAAGCAACTAGTGGAATACCTAGGCCACCCGTATCCCGAATTCTTCGGAATACCCCTCAAAAACCACTCCGGAGAACCACCTCGGTGGGAAGTTTCCACTGACCTACGAAGAAAGCTTGATGCCCCGGCATGGGAAACCATCTGGTTTTCTGTAACGGGAAACACTTGGAAGGAAGGACTAGTCAGAGCTATGCAAGAAGCAATTTTCCGTCTGTGCGGACAAAATGAGAACAAGATCAGGAACACTCGTTTCATCTACTACCCAAGACATGACTCCATGGGAAGATCGATGACCATGCCCCCACCACAACCCAAGATGAACCCCTATGAAGCACCGCAGGACTTCAGGCAGTACAAAACCCGCAGAGATTTGGACAACGCCCTCGCCTCTCGCCAAGCACATTACCCGTGAAGACACAGAATTCCACCCTGAAGAGTAGTATCACCCAAGCACTTAAGTAGGTGTGAGTTGTATCAGGATCCCCTTGTATCTAGAGCGATGAATGGTTCTTCAAACCAATGGTGTGTTAGCTTTGTAATATGTGATGTTTGGAATGAATAAAAAAGTGTTGTTGGTTTTTACCCCCGCAACACTACTCAAGTTTTCAATTTATGAACTTTTTAAATTTTAACAAAACAAACCCTAGAAAATTCCCTCTTATCTTATCATCTACCTCAATGTTCAGATGGCCCCACCAACCCGCAACACCACCCAGGATGCCATGATGCAACTGTTGCAGACAATGATGGCAGATCGAGAAGTCGAGAGAGCTGAACGTCAAGCCAACATTACCGCACTGCAACAGATAGCTCAGAACAATCAAGGCCACGGAAACCATGATCACCCAGGATCAAAACTGAAGAACTTTCAGCACACCAACCCACCGGTATTCAACAAGACTGAAGAGCCCCTTGATGCCGATGAGCGGCTCCGGACCATGGAGAACAACCTCGAAGTTGCGGGAGTTGAAGCCGCGAGAAAAAGTATCTGTTTGCCACCCACTCCTGTCAGGACCTGCCAGAGCCTGGTGGACAAGTGCCCGTGCAATGAATGCGGGACAGATGATGACCTGGGAAGACTTCAAGCTGAAATTTAGCAAGTATCATGTGCCCCAAGGACTGATCAAGAAGATGAGAGACGAGTTCCGTGAACTCAAACAAGGAAGGATGTCCGTGGTGGAATACCGCGACAGGTTTCTCACTCTGTCAAGGTACGCCCCGGATGAGACCGACACCAACGAGAAGAGAAAGGAAAGATTTCCGAACGGATCTGCATGACGAGATGCAGATCGTGTTAGTGAACATTCCGTTCGCCGACTTAGAAGCCCTCGTGGACTCAGCCATACGGATGGAAGGAAAGCTGCATCGGGCCAATGAGAACCGCAAGCGCAGAATGATGAACCGAATGGACCCCACCATACCCGGAAGTACCGCAACAACTCACTCCGGAGGATTTACCCCCGAAACAACGGGCCACCTGCTCGGACTTATCGCCCCAACTACGCCAACAACAACGGAGGACCCCGAAGCCCGGAGGCAACAACAACAACAGCCACCCCAACAACAACCACCACCACAACAACAGCAACAATGGGAACAACAACAACACCAACACTGGCCCAAGGACTGGAAGCAATGCCATCCCCGTCAACCCCAAGGACAAGTCCACGATCAACTGCTATGAATGTGGAGTTGTGGGTCACTTCTCCAATGAGTGCCCCAAGAAGCTTGCCAGGATTGCCGCCAATACCGCAGCACCTGCTCAGCAACAGCGTCGCTTCGCCGGTAGAAGGAACCAGAACAACAACAACGGCCGCCTCTACCACATGACTGCCACTGAAGCTCGGGAAGCCCCCGGAACACGCCAAGTATGTCTTCCTGTTAATAAAATGCTCAATCTCTCTTAGGAACCTAACTTTTCTTAAAATCTCGGGACGAGATTTGTTTAAGGGGAAGGGTTTGTAACATCCCAAAACTTCAAAACACAACAAATGAATTTCCCTAGTTCCAAATTTTGGAACCAACAAAAACTTTTATTAAAGTAAGTATGATACATAGTGATCTTGCTTAATTCTTGTGTTATTGCTATGATTGCTTGTTATTAGTATTTGAAGTGATTTTAAAACCCTAAACCTCACCTCTCCTATCACCATACTAGTTAAAATAAAATAAAAGGAAATTAAATAAGAAAAAGGCATAGGTGCCTATGGCTAAAATTATAAATCTTTACCCTAGACTTTACCACTTTATTTAGGGAATTGGAAATACTTCATAAACCTTATATAGTACTTCTTAAATCATTTCCAAGTTGAAACCAAAGAAAATAAAAAGAAAACTAAAAATGCCATAGAGGCATATGAGAGTAAAATAGTAAATATGAGAATTTAAGAAAACTAACCCTAGAACTTGTTGTGAATGGTTTGATCACCTCCATATATCATTTCAACATTCAACAAAACCAATTGGGTCAAACCAAGTCAAATTAAAAATAAAATACCACATATGCATAAAAGCATATGTGACACATAGGCATTTCACCAAACATTGACCTAGGTCTCTAAACCTTGACCAAATGGTGTGAGACCATCTCTAAACCTATTATAACACTAAATGGACCCTAGCCCATGTCCAAGTGAAGCAAGATCAACCATTTACAAGTTTAGTAAAATTGGACACCTCATCTCTTATGTGTTATGGCCAATTTTGCAAATCTTTGACCAAGACCTTGTGAATTGGATTCAATGGTTTGAAAATGTTTCTAAACCAATAGGAATCACATTAGAGTCAACCAAAGTCAATTCCAATGAAGAGAAATCACATAGTGAGAAATTCCCCAATTTCACTCACATACACTAAGGGCAACTTTGCAAATCTTCATATGAGGCCACCATTGCTTGCCCTATGGATTCTAAAACTCTTATATAACAAAAACAAACACAAATGCATAAAAGAAACCAGATTCAAATCAAGGAAATTTTCAAAATTGACACACATGTGATAATGGTCATATGTCCCTTTTATAAAATCTTCACTACTTTACCCCACTGCATTTCTGAATCTTCCTCAACCAAACTTAGTCAACTATGACCATGTCATCCAAGACCAAGTCAAGGTCAACAACTTTCATGTTGACCATCACTGCAAATGTTGACCAGGTTGACCGAATAAGATGTTGACAAGAGGGACTTTGAAATTAAAGAGAAGATGATACCAATTTTGAAATCTCACAAAACTTAACCAAATCCACCACCACCACCACCAATCTTTCACTTTATTTATATGTTGGAGCTCCACCAAAAAGAATTCTCAAAATTCAAAACTTTTTCTCATGCGGCCATTTCATCGAGCACTTGGCAGGCAACATTTCACTTTGTGCATACATGCTTATATCCTACGGTCCAAAGCCTAAACCACTTTCTTTTGATGATCATCACACCCCTCTGCAACCCCTGCATCATTGCCATGTCCTTGCACCACCATTTAAAGTGGAGAAAATGAGAGAAAGGTGCACATGCCGTGCACCATGCCGGCCACCATGCCATTCATCTCTCTCCACCTCTCTCTGGCCCCTTGTACCATGTCAACTAGCTAGCCTGCTCCTCAATGAACACTGCCGATGCCAGCCCTACGCCGAGAGACACACACATGTGTCCAGAACGCGCGCGCCCGGACGTGCCGGGAACGTGCCGGGCCACGCGGTGAGCACGCCCGGCGTGCACCGGCACCACCCGGACGCGCGCGAGCACCCGTCGCCCGGACTCGCTCGACCTCCTCTCCCTCTCTCCCTCTCGACACACACGATCCGCACGCCTACGGCTACCCCCTAGACATCCTCACTAGCTCGCGCTCGCCCGTACACCGTCGCCATCATCAACGCCCTGCCGCACCGTACGCGAGAGCACTCGACGATGGCCGGCACGCTCCCGTCCTTCCTCGGTCGTCCCTTCAAGCGCTCTAGCACCTCCTAGTCATCGCCTACCTCGCGCGCCCCCTAGCTTGCCCCTTCGATCGCTCGGAGACGCCGCGCCATGGACGACCCTCTCACGAGCACCCGCACGGACACCACCGCATCCTATAAATAGAGGCCACCCGAGCACAACTTCTCCACACCATTCCTGCTCCCCTCCTTCTTCTCGACTTCCTCAACCACCTCTCGCGCCACGCCGATTACGCCCTACACCAGCTCCAATTGCAGACGTCGATCACCGTGAGTCCGCCGCGAGAAGCCCACTTCGATTTAGGCCACCCCAATCGACGCCGCGACCACCATTCGACTCCTCGTCGTCGACAACCTCGCCGCGCACCCCGCAGAGCCTCGCGGGAACCTTCCTCGCGTCGCCGACCCCTACCTCGCCGGCGCAGCGAGCTCGCTCTCCCCGAGCTGTCGATGACGACGACCGCGAGTCGTTCGATCATCTTCTAATCCAACGGTCGAGATTGTCGAGTACCGCTTCGGTGTTTATAAGTCGCCGACGTGTGGGACCCTCATGTCGGATGGCCCCGAACCGTTACTCGGGCCTGTTTCCTCCGTTCAAACCGTTTCGGCCCATTAATGTTTTCCCGCGTAAGCCCGATTAGATTTAATTCAAATAAATTGTTTTAGTTCAAATTCTCAATACTGATCTGTACCACTTTAAATTGAATAGTTTCAAATTCTACCAATCCAAATCTGAGTAATTCAAAATGCTACAGAAAGCTTATGAATATTATCTAGCTAAGCCTCACTGGATTCAACCTCATATGTTGTGTAGATTTTGAATAGCAAAAATAACAAAACGAGATACTTTTCAGTATTCAAATAAATCTTAAAAATCAACCATTTTGAATTTTGAAGTGAATCCAACTCGCAATAATTCACATTTAACAAACTCTAATTTATTATGTAAACATATGATATGGGTTCTGTACATGATCATGGGCTAGAATCAAAATATTGGTTATGTAGTCAATACTAGCCCATTTGAAACTATATCCAACTTTTAGAATTTAAACCAATGAGGTGTAGCACCTCATTTAACTCATTCTCACAAGTAATATGAAGTAATGTGTTGACCTTTAAATGTTTAGGCTCATACTTGCTCACTTGTAGAATTTAAATCAACATAGGATTTAATCTTGCAAAGGTTATTTAAAACACATGAGATCATGAATCTCATTTAAATCCCTTTTCTCAAATACTAAGTGTGAAGTGTTGACCTTGGCCCACATGGGATCATCCCTGGTTATTTGAGAATATTGAATCACCTCAATAATAGTTTTTACTAAATTAGTTACAACTATGTGTTAAATCATATGAGAGGTATTCCCCTCATTTAAATCTTGTTCTCAAGTAATTCAACATGAGGTAGTGACCATGGTCTATATAATCTCATATTGAGTTATTGGGTGGCATTAAATCACTACCATGTTAATCTTAAATTGCATGAGGTATGAAACCTCATTTAAATCATTTTCTCAAAGGATAAGTACGAAGAGGTTGACTTTGGTCAACCTAGGTCATATATTATTCATAAGAGAAATAAAATCTTAAGAAGAATTCAATAAGAGGAAATTATTTCTCCAAACCAAAGATAAACCCTACTTCCAATTTTCAATGAGAGGAAATTATTTTCCTAATATTAAATAAAGAAACCCTAGCATAATTTGTGAATAAATGTTAAGTAGTGATGCTAGATCATTTGAGTGAGCCATTAAGGCTAATTAAGAGTACTTAAGTATTGTTTGGTGATTGTATCCTCGTATTCGTTTTTAGACGCTAGTACCGGAGACTATCAAGAGGAGGTATTCTACCGAGGAGGAAGAGCCGGAAAACTTTGATCACCTCACCAATCAAGGCAAGCTAACACTCTTGCAAGGTTCCCTTGTGCAAAGCTCTACAAGAGCAAGGCACCATTATTTTTATTTTATGCTTAATGCTCCTATCCCAAGTTTTTACTCTACAAGCTTTACTAAATTTTGTTTATCAAAGTTTACTTTTTGATTCATGATTCACTTGGTTTAGATATAGAGTAGAACAAGAGCATCAAAGTTATCCTAGAGCAAGACAAGCTAGTTAGCACCTCTCATGACTAGTTGCTAGTGCTAAACAAATAATATGGACTACTCTAGATGGGAACTTGTGAAATGAAATGACTTTGAAAACCTTGGAATGATGATTCATTCTATTGAAAGATTTTGAAGGTGAATATGACTTGTGAATGACTTGGTGAATTTTACAAAAGCGATGGTTGGGTTCGGATGCGATACCATTCCAATTTTGCAAGTACCCCCACAATACCCAATATGGGTAAGGGCTTAACTAGAAATTTATGTGCTTTAGTATGGGTTCCCTCTGAACAAGCGTCATCGGGGTTAGGCTGAAGGCTGCCTCTACAACAAAAGGAACTGATGAGAAATGACGTGAAATGAGGTGAATGTCCGGCCCAAGCCATGTGCAGTTCCCGGGTTAACTGCGGTTTTCACCGGGAGGCCAAGCTCATGGGGAGAGGTGCCTATACTAGAGTATGTAAGTGAAAGGTTATGGTTGGTAGTCCGCATACGGAGTATGGTAAATCAGGGCCGATTAACCACGACGGATTATTGCAAATATTGTGGCACAAGTGTACGACCTCTGCGAGTGTAGAACTATTCGAATAGCCGTGTCCACGGTTATGGACGGTTGGAAAGGCCATACTTGTTCCGTCATCGAGACCATTTTCAAAAATGTGACATATGACTTGGGACTTGGTTTTGAAAGGTGAATGGTGACTTTGAATTGAATCACAACAGAGTTGTGGGAATGACACTAATGTTCCCACTTGAGTTAGTTTAGCAAATGAAGAGTCTTTTCTAAATGTTTATGAAATAAACTTGGCTTTATGCAAATAAACCTAGAGCTTAGTATCCCCTTACTAGAATTAATAGTGCTTCCACTAGTATTAGTTTGCGAGTACTTTAAAAGTACTCATGGCTTTGTCCCTGGCTATTCAAATGGCCAGACTATGAAGGTGAACAGCGGTACGAGGAAGATGGACAGCGGGACGTCTACGACAACTAGGACCGCTCCGACGTCAAGCGTTGGCCTGTGGATTAGATAGCCACTACTACTTCGCTTCCGCTATTTGTGATGTTCGTTGATCGATAGATCAACTACTATTGTAATATTGGATCATGTGATCTACCTTTGTAAGACGATTATGTGTTGTAATAAATGATGACTCTATGATATTCAACTATTATGTCTCGCAACAACAATATTCCTGGGATTGCGATGTACGGCATAATAGGCATCTGGACTTAAAAATCCGGGTGTTGACACTAAGGTCTCCTACAGTCAGGATAGCTCTGATACCAGCTCTGTGGGGACCCCGGACTAACGGTCCGGAATACCCTGTCATGTATACAGTTCACGATCCCATGATCAGTGTGTCGTGAACACATAACCGAACTGATATCAAATTACACCATCCATTACAAAGCGGAATAAGAAAATTACAACATGGTCACATGACCCATACTTACATAGTAGCCTCGAAGGGCTAACTAAACATCAGAGTAGCATCATCACTTTAGCAGCGCAGTACCCAAGTCATCTGCCATAACCCTACAGAACAGCGGCCGGGAAGACGTTCCTAGCTCGCATAGACGTCGCCAACTCCTTCTTCATCTGTCGAATTCCTCCAAGTCTGGCCAAGTAATTAGCCAGGGACAAAGCCGTGAGTACATTGGAATTGTACTCGCAAACCATAAAGAAAGGTGCTAACAATGCTAACTAAAAGAGACAAGAGAGGAAGAATAGTTTCTCTTGTGGATATAGCATGCCGGCATCTCAAGTGATGCGGACACTTTGGTGGTCCTATGACATCTCTATATCTTTATTGAAGAAGATACTTCAAAAGATAAACTATGACATCTCTACATCTTATTGAAGAAGAGTTCCTCTACATGAAAACACTAGGAAGGGTCACCCCATTTTGTTTCATTTTCCTCAACCATCTCCACATGGTCGGCATAACATCTTTCTCGTACCCTTCCGGTACTTCCAACACACGCATTTCCTTTGGAAAACATTTTCAAAACCAAAACTCGACACAGCTCGGTAACGGCCATCCCAACCGTCCATGACCGCGGACGTGGCTATTCGAATAGTTTTAACTCTGCAGAGTTTGCACACTTTCCCCACCTCTATCCGGATACCTATCGTGTGGGCATCATCCCCGCATAACAACATATGCCACGACGGATACCCGAACATAGCCTTTCGCCCATTCGACTTAGCAAGAGGTCCTACCCTATGGAGTATGTACCTCCCCGGCACCGTGGCAGCTCACCTCCCTTTGAGCGTGGCTCCACCGCCAAGACAGGAGACCCATAGTGTCTTCCGGACGGGTCAGCCCCGAAGGCCTCCCGTTATACTATTGTCTCAACCACGACAACCCGGACTCGGGGGTAACCGTACCCTTGTATAGTTGTGCGGTGCCTCATGCTAAGAAGAACAAACGTCAAGCTAAGCTCCGTGCCCACGTTGGAGTAGCTGTGGTTGCGCGGGTTAATTGTTCCGAGCGAATACAGAGAACCATGTGTCGTTTTTCTCAAAAACCCAAGTCACACACACTTTTCCTCTTTCCAACCATCTTTGTCAAGATCCTTTCCTTTCATAAACCATACGCTTGGGTAAGATTGCCTCACCCAAGGTTTTCATAAACATTTACAACAAGGTAAACCTTGAGGGGTTCCCAACCTATAGTTTCATGAGTTGAACTAGTATTGTACTACGGCCGAGATGAGAGTCATCCCGCCATAGATGAGGTATAAAGGGGTAGTGGAGTGGATCATACTTGCTTAAGGTAAGCATGTATTATGACAACACAAGGAGGAATATACTCTCAGATTTGTGGTGCTAACTACACAACTTAGATAGTGGAGTGTCACTATCCAACATTTTCTCCAAGATGGTACACGGCATACTCCTCTCAAGTTGAGAATACACCAAGATCATGACATTGATACCTCTATACTACAAAGGGGGTGGGTGTGGTGTAAGTTACTATCTTGAGATGGAACATGCTCAAGTTGAGCATACAAGATAACCAAGTGGGATGGCACGGCCATGTTACCATGCATCCCATAACACAAGGACAAATAGTGGAGCATCACCACTAGGGAGTACCCCACTTGCAATCACACAAAGATGACATAAATACGAGATAATAACACACATAGAATGAAGGTGCTTTGAACATCAACAAATGACATCCAACTAGACACCGGATCAGAGATCAAAAGATGGCTTGCCTTGGATTATTTGTCCCCGGACTTCTTCAGCTCCATCAATATAAGAATCCCAATAACATAAATAAAATCCTCGTCCGATTCCACTTCTTCTTCTTCTCCGGAATTGTTCGCATCTATCGCCGGAAAATATAAAAGGAACACAATCAATCATATTGCATCAACAAAACAAACATGCAACACTCAACAATCAATAGCTAACCACTTTACTAAGGGCTAATATACGAAAGACTTATAGATACTACAAAGCAACTAAAATAAAACCCCATTTATTTACCTAGTGAAGGTATGAGAGTGCCACGACTTAGCAATTGCCTCTCTAGGTATCACCATGGCACAACTAAGTATCCCCTGGTAGGTAACATCATAAAGAGTACAAGAGCATTAGTTTGGCATCACAAACATTCACAATACATTTTCAAACATTTTTGGAAAAGTAGAAAACAGTTTTCCTAACATAATTTGTTCCCATAACACTACAACCAAAATAGGAAGCAAACCATAATCCACATCATTTGAAAACTCAAGCTAAACAAAAGAGCTAATGTTAAGTTGCAGAGGTTTTGCTTTGCAAGCATAAAACAATGGTTGCCCATCTCTACCAAAAAGAGTTGGTCAAGGGTTTTAAATAAACCGAAAGGTTTTGCTTCAACAATGCATGTCACACATAAACATTACTAACAGTAACAAATATGAATGAACAGAGACTAAAAATATTTTTCCTATATAGCCAGTACTAATACAAGACTAACCCAATTGGAATCACCCAAAAATATTAAAACTACAATTTTAGGAATTTCTTTGAATCTGACTGTACAGAAAACAAGATCTGTAAGCCATAAATCGTAGAAAAAATCTAAAAATATGAGGCCACTGGAATTTGAAAGGTATTTAAACATAGATGCATACACAATTGGATTTGGGTTCAAATTATTTCTGAAACTCTCACAAATGGATTGACAAGATTACTGCATATCTATACCATTTGCTTCACCTCTGGAGTTAGAGAATAGATAAAGGTTTGAAACTTGTTTGAGATGATTAAGAAAACATTTAGTAATCCTACAGAAGTGGAATCACTCAATTAGGTTCAAAAATGGATTTTTGATGAATTAAAAGCTAACAGCCATGTCTGCAGAACATACAGAACAAGTTTAATTCATCACAAATCATACACAAATCATAAAAATATGAGGTCTGCTGCATCTGAAAGGTATTGAATAGGTGGTTCTTACCCAGTTGGTTTCATTCAAAAATTCGTCTCCAAGCTCCTGATTTAATTCGACAAAGTCAGATCTGACCAGATCTTGATCTGTGAACCATTTCAGTTTCAGTAGGTCAATCGAAATGAAACCACCGCCAAAATGAAGGTACTGAAGAGGGCTTTCACCCACAGTTCAGTTTGCTCAAAAAGGTTTTTTAAAACGGGAGAAATCTAACAAAAAGTGATTCTGCATGTTTTCAGGACATTATTTACCATGCAAAATCCGTAACGAATTTGAGGATGAGACCAACGCCAAGTTGTAGATCTTTTAAATACCTATCTGCGGAACTTTGAATCACTCGATTTGGATCTGCACACGAGATTTGGCGGATTTTACAAGTTCGTACCAGAATCTGAAATAGCAAGATACATAAATTACTGCAAGGTTTTGGACGAACTTTGCTCAAGAACTTCAGATCTGAGGATAGCTCAAGCTTCTCCATTCTTGGACCAACATGCACCTGCATCAAGATCCAATCTTAGAAATGGAGGAAGAGGAAGAGGAGAGAAAACCATCTAGGGTTGAGGAGAAGAGAGGGAGAGGGAAGCTCTCATGGTGAGGGGAAGCTTGAGGAAGGAGGGAGTTGCATCTTGGAGAGGTTTCCATGGCCATGGCCGGCCATGGTTGCTAGGAGGAGCAGCATTTCGTGGTGGAGGAGAGGAGGAGAGTGTGAGGGAGTGGAGAGTGAAGAAAATGAGCAAAGGGGAGGTGGTGGCTGGCCAAGGGGGTATTTATAGAGGGAGAGGGGTGGCTGCCTCCTTTTTCATTGGCCAAGGAAGGTGGCTGCCCATTTATTGATTGGAGTAGTTGGAAGGCAATGCTTGCAAGAGAAGAAAGTGAGGAGAAACATGGCTGGCCGAATTTGTCATGGCCGGCTCCATTCTTGCCAAGCACAAGTGAGCAATGTGAGAGAAAGGCACAACATCAATGTGTATAGACAAGGTATGATGTTGAGAAGATAATATCAAAGAGTGACTTTGATAATGATAAAAATAGGAGTAGATACATATAGATAAAAATGAGTATGAAGGTGACATGTGCCATGTGCCATGAGAATAATCTCCACCACTTTGGTTGAGACCAACTTAGGATGAAGATAGTTCCCAAGGTATAGTTGATGATTAGAGGTTTACATTCGAATTCAAAATTGAAAGAATTGGGATTTACCACATGGAACAATGCATGAGCATGCCAAGGTAGATGGGTGGTGATGGTGGTTTAGTCAATGATAGAGCAAGATTAAGAGAGATGGTGAGTGAAGTATTCATGTACTCACAAGGATGAATATATTGACATAAATCATCAATTCATGAGGTCAAGGCAATGATGGAAAAGAATAGAGGAGTGAGATAGATATGATGAAATATAAGATGTGCAAGTGTTGCCATTTGAAAGAGAGTTTAATTGAAAGGTATGGGACACACCTCAATTGTCTAGAGACAATTGGGAATGAACTCAAGTGAAATGGAATTTTGAAGATGTTGAGAGAAAACTAGTTGGAACATAGGAGTTCAAAATATTCTACTTACTCTCTCAAGTAAAGTAGAGTTTTTCTTAATTGTAAAATAAGCAAGAGGAAAACAAGAAATGGTATAAGTACCATAAACAAGCCTTTTGTTAAAAAGAGCACAAAATAGAAAGTAATGTTTCGAAATCAGTACTTGTTAGAAATGGGATGAGAAAACAAAACCCACTTCAGTTCCCTGTTTTCCTTGAAGAAATATCTTGAAAAGTTTTAGTAAAACTAGAAGTAGTTTTGTGATCAAAACTAGAGAAGGAAAATCAATATGATTTTTGAGAGAGAAAACAAAATTAGGGAGAAGTGTTCTCAAGGGTAGATGATGACTACAAAATGTATCCATCATCCCCACTCTTGGTTTTGTGAAGATAAACTTGGATGAAAACAAAAATAAGAGGTAAAAGAGGAAGAAGTGATTTGGTGTCTGGAACATGGGATAGGATACCAGATCAAGTTGAATATATGAGTTGCAAGGATTGATCGAGACATGCGGGACGTGGAGTTTGAAGAGGATGTTGCATAGATGAGATCCATGCATTGAAGTCAACAATAACGAGTTGTGGGTGCTTAGAGATCAATTGCCAAAGTCTGGACATTTTAAGCTTGTCAACACGGATGGTCGACATGGCCTCAAAACCAACAAGGATGAGTGGGTACAAGAGAAGGATGTGATGAGGGGTAGATGATCCCAAGTTTTGAATTAAGGAAGATTGAGCTATCTTGTACTACAAAGAGAAAATCAAGATGGCACACTCATGTTGCCATCGGGGAAGAGTTAGATGTAGTAAGAAGGAAAACAACTTTTCCTAGGACACACATGTGTTTTATTAGGTGAGTTGTTTGTTTTACCACTAGAGGTGTTGTTCTAGGAGATGGCTCAAGACAAAACTCAACAAGAAATCAAGTCAATACATCTACCAACGGATCAAGGCAATTCATCATAACAAACGGATCAAGGCAATTCATCTTAACAAACAGATCAAGGCAATTCATCTAAATTAGTCTATAGAAAAAGTTTTTGTTCCCCCTGATTTTTGAAATAAGGACAACTAATCAAGGTTGAAAAAGTTGGGGTGTTACACTCTTCTTCCATTTCGACAGACATCTTGTCACCAAATTGATAAGGCTTCAATCTCTGCCCATTAATCTTCATGGTTCCCTCTGATTGACTCTGTACCTCAAATGCTCCATTCCCTATCACTTTCTTGACTGTGTATGGGCCAAACCATCTGGACATAAACTTCCCAAGAAATAAGTGGAATCTGGAGTCGTACACCAATACTGCATCTCCTACTTGGAAATTCTTCCTTTGAATATTCATATCATGCAACTTTTTGGTTTTCTCTTTGTAAATTCTTGAGCTCTCATAGGCATCGTGCCTTAACTCTTCCAATTCACACATCTTCAATTTTCTGTGTTTCCCAGCTTTTGATTGGTCCATGTTTAGTTTTCTCATTGCCCATTGTGCCTTGTGCTCCAACTCAACAGGAAGGTGGCAAGCTTTTCCATACACTAACCTGAAAGGTGACATTCCTATTGGTGTTTGTATCCGGTTCTGTACGCCCACAAGGCATCTGGCAGCTTATCAGCCCAATCTGATCTTGATTTGGACACAACTTTTTCTAGAATGTTTTTTATCTCCCTATTCGACACTTCCACTTGACCATTTGCTTGCAGATGATATGGTGTCGTGACTTTGTGATTGTGTACTCCATATTTGGTTAAGCAAATATGCAAGCTTTTCATTGTTAAAATGAGTTCCTCCATCACTAATAACAACTCTGGGCACACAAAACCTTGGAAATATCACTGTCTTGAACAATTTACACACTGCCTTTGAATCTGCATTGGTGACTGGGACTGCTTCTACCCACTTTGACACATAGTCAACTACCACTAAGATGTGCCTGAAGCCTTTAGATGACGGAAGTGGCCCAAAAAAATCGACTCCCCAGACATCAAAAAGTTCCACCTCAAGTATTCCATGTTGTGGCATCTCGTTTCTTCTCGTGATTTTACCAGTTCTTTGGCATGGATCACATTTCTTTATGTAATCATTGACATCATGGAAAAGGGTTGGCCAAAAGAAACCAGCTTGCAACACCTGAGCCTGAGTTATCATGATTCCTGAATGACCCCCATAATTTCTAGAGTGACACTGATAAATGACATCATGTACTTCCTCTTCCGGTATGCACCTCCTCATAATTCCATCAGCACAATGCTTGAATAAAAATGGTTCATCCCATGAATATCTTTTTTCCTCATGCAAGAACTTCTTCTTCTGTGCATAGGAGAAATCCTTGGGTACAATTTCACAAACTACATAATTGACAATATCTGCATACCAAGGTGATTTGCTGCTACTTTCATCAACTGTTCCCCTGGCATTTCATCATTTATAGGGCTGGAGTTCTCAACTACAATCCTTGACAAGTGGTCTGCTACCAGATTTTTGGCTCCCTTTTTATCTTTTATCTCCATATCAAATTCTTGTAACAAAAGCACCCATCTGATCAGTCTTGGTTTGGCATCCTTTTTGTTGAGCAAATATCTGATAGCAGCATGATCTGTGAAGACAATGCTCTTATTTCCAACCAAGTACACTCTGAATTTGTCATAGGCATACACCACTGCAAGAAGTTCCTTTTGTGTTGTTGTGTAATTTACACGAGTTTCGTCCAATGTCTTGCTTGCATACTGAATTACATGCAGTTATTTTCCTTTCCTCTGCCCTAACACAGCCCCAACAACAAAGTCACTAGCATCGCACATCACTTCGAATGGAAGCCCCCATTCCGGAGGTTGGAAAATGGGTGCGGTAATAGGTGCCTGCTTCAAGGCCTCAAATTCTTGTACACATTCCTCACCAAATTTGAACTTCACATCACTATTCAGTAGATTAGTCAGAGGCTTGGCTATCTTGGAAATATTCTGAGTAAATCTCCTATAGAATCGTGCATGTCCTAGAAAGCTCCTGATGCCCTTGACATTAATGGGAGGTGGCATTCTTGCAATGGCTTCGACTTTTGCCTTGTCGACTTCTATACCTCTAGCAAACACAAGGTGGCCCAAAACAATTCCTTCTCTGACTAGAAAGTGACATTTCTCCCAATTGAGGATGAGATTCTGTTCTGAGCATATATGCAATATGGTTGCAAGATTTTTCAAGCAGTCCTCAAAATCTTTTCCATATACTGTAAAGTCATCCATAAACACCTCCATGATCTTCTCTATATATTCTGTGAAAATAGATTGCATGCACCTCTGAAATGTCCTTGGAGCGTTGCATAGTCCAAAAGGCAATCTCTTATAAGCAAATGTGCCATATGGACAGGTAAATGTAGTCTTCTCTTGATCTGATGGGTGAATAGGTATTTGAAGGAAACCATAATATCCATCAAGATAGCAATAATATTCCTGTCCTAATAGTCTCTCCAGCATTTGATCGATAAAATGTAAAGGAAAATGGTCCTTTCTTATTGCTTTGTTTAATTTCCTGAAATCAGTGCACATTCTCCACCCTGTCACTGGTCTCATTGTGATGAGCTACCTAAAAGAATTTTCAACTACTGTAAAGCCTCCTTTCTTAGAAACAATGTGAATTGGACTAACCCACTCACTATCTCAAATTGGATAAATCATTCCAGCTGAAAGTAGCTTTAGTATTTCTTTCTTCACAACTTATTGTAATTGTGGATTCAATCTCCTCTGGCCCTCTCTGGATGGCTTAACGTTTTCTTCTAGGTGGATTCTATGAGAATAGACAGAAGCATTAATCCCTTTTATATCATCTATGAAGTATCCAATCACATTTTTGTACATCTTCCGTATGGATAGTAAAGCTTATACTTGATGGGTGGTAAGCGTGGCACTGATAATGACTGGATGAATCCTTGCCTTCTCAAGGAAAGCATATTTCAGATGAGGTGGCAATGCCTTTAATTCCACAATACACATGGCGTCTCCTGATTCTTCTTCCTCTAGTACTGGCTCCTCAGTCTCACTTATGCTGCACAATTCACAAACTGTCATTTGTCCAGGCGTTATGAACACTCCCAAATCAGGTTTGTCTGCACTCTGCTTTTCTTCAAACAATTCCATGACTTCATGTTCAATCACATCGATAGCCTAACACTGATCTTGACACTTAGGTAGTTTACTCGCATGCTGCATATTAAACTTCACCTCTTCTTGACCAAATCTCAGCTTAAGTTTCCTCCTTGCACATCAATAATTGCACCAACAGTGGCCAAGAAAGGCCTTTCCAGAATTAAAGCATCACATGTCTCTTCCATTTCAAGGATCACGAAATCAACAAGGTCTTCGAATTTCCCAACAATCACTAGTACATCTTCAATAACCTCAGCTGGTTTCCTCAAAGTCCTGTCAGCCAACTGCAATGTAATGGGAGTTGGCTTTAATTCGCCTAGTACAAGAGCTTTACTAACTGATAAAGGCAACACACTGACTGAAGACCCCAAATCACATAGAGCAGTAAATTTCCTTCCACCCACATCACAAGGCAAAGAAAAACTCCCTGGGTCTTCTAGCTTAGCTGGTAATCTGTCTTGTATTACTACACTGCATTCCTTTGTCAGGGAGATCACCTCAGGCTCATCTTTCTCCTCTTGGTTATTAATTCTTTCAAGAACTTAGCATAAATTGGATTATGTGTCATAGCATCAAGGATAAGGATGGTTATTTGCACATCTTTCATCACCTCAAGAAACTTTGCATATTGCTTTGTCTTCCTTACTTTTCTCTAATCTCTCAGGAGAATTCTCTGAACATTTACTTCAACAGTCGATTTCATTGGTTCTTGGACATTTTCACTTGACTCTCTCTCCTTTTCCTTTACTGGCTTTTCAACAGATTCAGATTCACACATGGGCTGCCTTAGGTGAGGTACCACATATGGAGATTTCAAGACTGGCCCAGTATTCTTGCCACTCCTGGTTGTAATAGCTTCAGTCGAGGTAATTGCTCTGCATTGCTTGGGATTCGTTTCTGTTTGAGAGGGTAGCTTGTTGTCATTGTTGTTGACTTGCAAATTTAAAACTCCCATGGTCAAATGCTTCATAATCTTGATATATAGTTTTGACTGCATTTTCATTGTCTCATGCATGCCACTGAACATTTCCTTCTGCAGCTTCATCATTTCACTAATATCAACAACACTTCCTGACTGAACCAATGGTTGTTGTGCTGGCTGATAGGCCAGAGCTTGTTGTTTGTAACTTGAATTATTTTGGGCTGACGAACTTGGCTGACCACCTGTCTTATATGAAAGATTTGGATGATTTCTCCAGGATGGGTTATAATTTTGTGAGTAAGGTCCTTGGTTCTGAGCATAATTCACTTCTTGAATTTGATTGCTTGTACCCAATAGAACTCCACATCCCTATGCTGTGTGACCCAATTCTCCACATATCTAGCAGATGTTAGTTGATTGCACTGCTAAGACTACATCACCAGATTGTCCATATGTTATCATTTGTGTCATTTGCTTAGTGAATCTCTCAACATGGGCTGCCACTGCATCTTTACCGGACAATTGGTGCACACCTTGTTGGACAGGATGAATGGCTCTTTCGTTTGACCAAGAGAAATTGTGACTTGCCATTCTCTCAATCAGTTCAGTAGCTTCTGCCAGGGTCTTGTTCATTATCCCACCACCAGTAGCTGAATCAACAAATGATCTAGTCTGTTCAGTCAATCCCTTATAAAAGGTTTGCAGTATTAGCCATTGTTCTTGCCCATGATTTGGACACATTCTTATCAACCCCTGGTTCCTCTGCCAAGCATCATACAACTCTCACCACTGAACTGAACAAATCTAGTGATTTTATCTCTGTACTCTGCAGCTTTTGTTGGTGGAAAGTACCTCTCAAAGAATGCTTGCATTATATTCTGCCAAGTATCCCTGCAGTGATGAGGCAGAGCATGGAACCACATCCTTGCATTTCCTGACAAAGAAATGGGAACAACTGCATCCTTATTGCTTCAGGTGGAACTCCATTTTGTTTGAGCGTGTTGCAGTACTCCAAGAAGGTCATCATATGCTCATGAGGATTCTCTAATTCAGTTCCACTAAAAGGATGATGCTGCACCATATTAATTAATGCAGGCTTCAGTTCAAAATTGTTTGCAGCGATGGCAGGCATAATCACCTCAGATCCACCGACTTGGTCCCTTGGTATCCATAAATCTCTCAGCAATTTCTCACCCATCTTCTCAGTGACCTAAGCTTCCCTCTGCGTCAACTCTCTCCTTCTTCTTAGCAAGGTTCTCTCAATTTCCGGATCAAAATCAGCTAGAGGTGACACTTCACTGTTCGGCATCCATCAGTTTCCTGCAATCTCTGTTATAAATCTATAAACACACCACAACCAACAACCGTTAAAGGTTAGTGACCAAAAATCACCTTCAATACTATAAATCCACTGACTCGGAGTAACTAAAAGGAAAATAACAAACCAAGTCTATTATACTCTTGCAAACTTTCAATATTCAATCCCCGGCAACGACGCCAATTTGATCTATTGCAAATAAAGTGTGAGGTATATCGTTTCTCCACAGGGATTGAAATACCGAGTTTCCAATTTCAAACAACTTGATTAATCATATATTTCAGATTTTTCTTCTACTGGGAACAGATTCCTCGCAACTGTTTCTTTTCTCAGATATGAAAGCAGCAGCAAAGTTGGGGCTAAGGAAGAATCAACAATACCACACAATTACAGAAGCAAAATAGGCTAGGGTCAGATCAATGCTGCAAGAGACTAGGGAGAAAGGAATCACACAGAGAAAGCTAATCCATCAAAACAGTTTCAGGCTTGATGAACAATTTCACCCATACATCAAGTTTTCTCATCTCACGTTCACAGGATTCTATCATCTAGCAAAGAAACAACAAAAGGGGAGAAGATCAGATTTGTCACCAAGCTCTAATTCGTTCTTCCTTGATCTCGGAATCCACTTATCGATGATGATCGGATTGGGTCAGCAGGGGAAGCAGAGAAGAAGACCAGGAGAGAGTTAGATCTGGATCTCCTTTTCCTCTTTCGCCGTCCTCCTCCTTCTCAGCTTCTTGGCGCGCACGATAGGTTGGTGGTCTGGTGGTATGGTGGTCGAGAGAGAGAGCGTGCCTCCTTTTTCTTCTCGTGCCGCATTTTATCCTCGCCAGATCTGCCCAGGAGTGGTTGGTTTACACTGGCCCACCCCCTTTTTCTCGGGATCTTGTCTAAAACCCCCTCACCGAATTGAGTGTTTTTAACTTCGCTAGTTCTTGACTGAATTTGAGCTGAGTTTGAATCGATTTGATGAAATATGGATGACTCTGATGGATGTGGTGCCTTTGCGCCCAATCCTGCAAATGACATTGAATAGTGTTATCACCATGACAAAAGTACTGTAAAAAAATGTATTTGTATAAAATTGCATGTCTTACTAAGATGATTATATAATAGAGTTTTTGTATCAAAAGCAGGTATATCAGGAACCAAAAGGAAAAATTAGTTCAGATACATAATAACTCTACCGAGGAAAAGGTGGAGCACGCAAAATAAAGAAGGTATTACCTCTCAGATCCTCGACGGCATCGCGAAAACCAATAAATTGGGTACCAATTGTGATGAGGCGCTTCATCAAAGGTTGTGCATAGTATCGGGTAAAAGGTTAGAAGAGTAAAAATTCGGCAGATGATCAAAAAAGAGAGTCAAAGCAAAATAGTGAATCGAGACTAACAGGGAAACTTACATCCTCTAAAATGGAAGTCGAAGGACCTCCCGCAACAATCGCATGGCCATTGCCAGCCTCGATCTTTCTCTCTTTGGTGAAGGGGCTCGGGGGCTGGCTGTAGGAGGCGAGTTTTCCATGCCTTGTTGAGGGGGAGGTGTCAACACCCGGATTTTTAAGTCCAGATGCCTATTATGCCGTACATCGCAATCCCAGGAATATTGTTGTTGCGAGACATAATAGTTGAATATCATAGAGTCATCATTTATTACAACACATAATCGTCTTACAAAGGTAGATCACATGATCCAATATTACAATAGTAGTTGATCTATCGATCAACGAACATCACAAATAGCGGAAGCGAAGTAGTAGTGGCTATCTAATCCACGAGGCCAACGCTTGACGTCGGGAGCGGTCCTAGTTGTCGTAGACGTCCTGCTGTCCATCTTCCTCGTCTTGCTTGTTCACCTTCATAGTCCGGCCATTTGAATAGCCGGGGACAAAGCCATGAGTACTTTTAAAGTACTCGCAAACTAATACTAGTGGAAGCACTATTAATTCTAGTAAGGGGATACTAAGCTCTAGGTTTATTTGCATAAAGCCAAGTTTATTTCATAAACATTTAGAAAAGACTCTTCATTGCTAAACTAACTCAAGTGGGAACATTAGTGTCATTCCCACAACTCTGTTGTGATTCAATTCAAAGTCACCATTCACCTTTCAAAAACCAGTCCCAAGTTATATGTCACATTTTTGAAAATGGTCTGATGACGGAACAGTATGGCCTTCCCAACCGTCCATAACCGTGGACACGGCTACTCGAATAGTTCTACACTCTGCAGAGGTCGTACACTTGTGCCACAATATTTGCAATAATCCGTCGGGGTTAACGGCCCTGATTTACCATACTCCGTATGCGGACTACCAACCATAACCTTTCACTTACATACTCTAGTATAGGCACCTCTCCCCATGAGCTTGGCCTCCCGGTGAAAACCGCGAGTTAACCCGGAAGCTGCACATGGCTTGGGCCGGACATTCACCTCATTTCACGTCATTTCTCATCGGTTCCTTTTGTTGTAGAGGCAGCCTTCAGCCTAACCCCGATGACGCTTGTTCAGAGGGAACCCATACTAAAGCACATAAATTTCTAGTTAAGCCCTTACCCATATTGGGTATTGTGGGGGTACTTGCAAAATTGGAATGGTATCGCATCCGAACCCAACCATCGGTTTTTGTAAAATTCACCAAGTCATTCACAAGTCATATTCACCTTCAAAATCTTTCAATAGAATGAATCATCATTCCAAGGTTTTCAAAGTCATTTCATTTCACAAGTTCCCATCTAGAGTAGTCCATATTATTTGTTTAGCACTAGCAACTAGTCATGAGAGGTGCTAACTAGCTTGTCTTGCTCTAGGCTAACTTTGATGCTCTTGTTCTACTCTATATCTAAACCAAGTGAATCATGAATCAAAAAGTAAACTTTGATAAACAAAATTTAGTAAAGCTTGTAGAGTAAAAACTTGGGATAGGAGCATTAAGCATAAAATAAAAATAATGGTGCCTTGCTCTTGTAGAGCTTTGCACAAGGGAACCTTGCAAGAGTGTTAGCTTGCCTTGATTGGTGAGGTGATCAAAGTTTTCCGGCTCTTCCTCCTGGTAGAATACCTCCTCTTGATAGTCTCCGGTACTAGCGTCTAAAAACGAATACGAGGATACAATCACCAAACAATACTTAAGTACTCTTAATTAGCCTTAATGGCTCACTCAAATGATCTAGCATCACTACTTAACATTTATTCACAAATTATGCTAGGGTTTCTTTATTTAATATTAGGAAAATAATTTCCTCTCATTGAAAATTGGAAGTAGGGTTTATCTTTGGTTTGGAGAAATAATTTCCTCTTATTGAATTCTTCTTAAGATTTTATTTCTCTTATGAATAATATATGACCTAGGTTGACCAAAGTCAACCTCTTCGTACTTATCCTTTGAGAAAATGATTTAAATGAGGTTTCATACCTCATGCAATTTAAGATTAACATGGTAGTGATTTAATGCCACCCAATAACTCAATATGAGATTATATAGACCATGGTCACTACCTCATGTTGAATTACTTGAGAACAAGATTTAAATGAGGGGAATACCTCTCATATGATTTAACACATAGTTGTAACTAATTTAGTAAAAACTATTATTGAGGTGATTCAATATTCTCAAATAACCAGGGATGATCCCATGTTGACCAAGGTCAACACTTCACACTTAGTAATTGAGAAAAGGGATTTAAATGAGATTCATCATCTCATGTGATTTAAATAACCATGGCAAGATTAAATCCTATTTTGATTTAAAGTCTATAAGTGAGCAAGTATGAGCCTAAACATTTAAAGGTCAACACATTACTTCATATTACTGGTGAGGATGAGTTAAATGAGGTGCTACACCTCATTGGTTTAACTTCTAAAAGTTGGATATATTTCAAATGGGCTAGTATTGACTACATAACCAATATTTTGATTCTAGCCCATGATCATGTACAGAACCCATATCATATGTTTACATAATAAATTAGAGTTTGTTAAATGTGAATTATTGCAGTTGGATTCACTTCAAAATTCAAAATGGTTGATTTTTAAGATTTATTTGAATACGGAAAAGTATCTGTTTTGTTATTTTTGCTATTCAAAAACTACACAACATATGGGGTTGAATCCAGTGAGCTTAGCTAGATAATTTCATAAGCTTTCTGTAGCATTTTGAATCACCAGATTTGGATTGGTATATTTGAAACTATTCAAAAAGTGGTACAGATCGGTATTGAGAATTTGCTTGAAACAATTTATTTGAATTAAATCTAACCGGGCTTAGGCGGGAAACATTTGGGCCGAAACGGTTTGAACGGAGGAAACAGGCCCGAGTAACGGTTCGGGCCAGCTGACAGGGGTCCCACACGTCGGCGACTTATAAACACCGAAGCGGTACACGACAATCTCGACCGTTGGATTAGAAGATGATCGAACGACTCGCGATCGTCGTCACCGTCGGGGAGGGGGCTTCGCTGCGCCGGCGAGGTAGGGGTCGGCGACGCGAGGAAGGTTCCCGCGAGGCTCTGCGGGGTGCGCGGCGAGGTTGTCGACGACGAGGGATCGAATGGTGGTCGCGGCGTCGATTGGGGTGGCCTAAATCGAAGGGGGTTTCTGCGGCGGACTCCGGCGATCGACGTCTCAATTGGAGTGGTGTAGGGCTTAATCAGCGTGGCGCGAGAGGTTTGGGAAGTCGAGAAGAAGGAGGGGAGCAGGAATGGTGTGGAGAAGTTGTGCTCGGGTGCCTCTATTTATAGGTGCGGTGGTGTCCGGCGGGTGCTCGTGAGAGGGTGTCCATGGCGCGGCGTCTCCAGCGATCGAAGGGGCAAGCTAGGGGGCGCGCGAGGTAGGCGATGACTAGGAGGTGCTAGAGCGCTTGAAAGGGACGACAGAGGAAGGACGGGAGCGTGCTGGCCATCGTCGAGTGCTCTCAGTACGGGTGCGGCAGGGCGTTGATGATGGCGACGGTGTCCGGGCGAGCGCGAGCTAGTGAGGATGTCTAGGGGGTAGCCGTAGGCGTGCTGATCATGTGTGTAAAGGGAGAGAGGGAGAGGAGGTCGAGCGAGTCCAGGCGACGGGGTGCTCTGGCGCGTCCAGGGTGGTGCTGGTGCACGCCTGGGCGTGCTCACCGCGTGGCCTGGCACGTTCCTGGCACGTCTGGGCGCGCGCGTTCTGGACACATGTGTGTGTCTCCTGGCTTAGGGCTCGCATCAGTAGGTTCATTGAGGAGCAGGCTAGCTAGTTGACATGGTACAAGGGGCCAGAGAGAGGTGGAGAGGATGAATGGCATGGTGGCCGGCATGGTGCACGGTGTGCACCTTTCTCTCATTTTCTCCACTTTAAATGGTGGTGCAAGGACATGGCAATGATGCAGGGGTTGCAGAGGGGTGTGATGATCATCAAAAGAAAGTGGTTTAGGCTTTGGACCGGAGGATATAAGCATGTATGCATAAAGTGAAAAGTCTGCTCGCCAAGTGCTCGATGAAATGGCCGCATGAGAAAAAGTTTTGAATTTTGAGAATCTTTTTGGTGGAGCTCCAACATATAAATAAAGTGAAAGATTGGTGGTGGTGGTGGTGGATTTGGTTAAGTTTTGTGAGATTTCAAAATTGGTATCATCTTCTCTTTAATTTAAAGTCCTCTCTTGTCCATCTTGTTCTGGTCAACCTGGTCAACATTTGCGGGGATGGTCAACATGAAAGTTGTTGACCTTGACTTGGTCTTGGATGACATGGTCATAGTTGACTAAGTTTGGTTGAGGAAGATTCAAATGCAGGGGGGTAAAGTAGTGATGATTTTATAAAAGGGGCATATGACCATTATCACATGTGTGTCAATTTTGAAAATTTCCTTGATTTGAATCTGGTTTCTTTTATGCATTTGTGTTTGTTTTTGTTATATAAGAGTTTTAGAATCCATAGGGCAAGCAATGGTGGCCTCATATGAAGATTTGCAAAGTTGCCCTTAGTGTATGTGAGTGAAATTGGGGAATTTCTCACTATGTGATTTCTCTTCATTGGAATTGACTTTGGTTGACTCTAATGTGATTCCTATTGGTTTAGAAACATTTTCAAACCATTGAATCCATTTCACAAGGTCTTGGTCAAAGATTTGCAAAAATGGCCATAACACATAAGAGATGAGGTGTCCAATTTTACTAAACTTGTAAATGGTTGATCTTGCTTCACTTGGGCATGGGCTAGGGTCCATTTAGTGTTATAATAGGTTTAGAGATGGTCTCACACCATTTGGTCAAGGTTTAGAGACCTAGGTCAATGTTTGGTGAAATGCCTATGTGTCACATATGCTTTTATGCATATGTGGTATTTTATTTTTAATTTGACTTGGTTTGACCCAATTGGTTTTGTTGAATGTTGAAATGATATATGGAGGTGATCAAACCCTTCACCACAAGTTCTAGGGTCAATTTTCTTAAATTCCCATATTGCTATTTTACTCTCATATGCCTCTATGGCATTTTTAGTTTTCTTTTTATTTTCTTTGGTTTCAACTTGGAAATGATTTAAGAAGTACTATATAAGGTTTATGAAGTATTTCCAATTCCCTAAATAAAGTGGTAAAGTCTAGGGTAAAGATTTATGATTTTAGCCATAGGCACCTATGCCTTTTTCTTATTTAATTTCCTTTTATTTTATTTTAACTAGTATGGTGATAGGAGAGGTGAGGTTTAGGGTTTTAAAATCACTTCAAATACTAATAACACGCAATCATAGCAATAACACAAGAATTAAGCAAGATCACTATGTATCATACTTACTTTAATAAAAGTTTTTGTTGGTTCCAAAATTTGGAACTAGGGGAAATTCATTTGTTGTGTTTTGAAGTTTTGGGATGTTACAGGAGGCGAGGATTCTTCGTCAGCACGACGATCTTCAGAAAGAACCAAGGTCTAGGAGGTACTCTTCTATTTCTTCGTCATCACCGCTATCAACATAGAAAAGCGAGTGCGTAAATATAAAAAAGAGAGGACGGGAACAAATAATGATGGGGAACTAACAAGCTAATGGATCCTGCGTCCTCATAAGGGTTGAAGGCACCCTCTTCCTTGGGTGCCGTTTCTTTGACAACAAGCTCAGTAGGCTTCGAGGTGCTAGAATCCTCGACTTCATCCCTTTTCCTCTTTCTCCTTGGAGAGACAGCGGAAGGGGGAGAGTGGCCTGAGTCAGTAGGCTCTGATTCAAATTTTTCGGAGGAAGTCGGGGATTTGCGGGATCCGCCGGCTTCACTCTCCGGAAGAGAGGGATCTTGCGAGTCGTCATTGACAATAGCTCGCTCATCCACTTCTCCACCTTCATGAAGAGGGGGGAAGGCAGGATAAAATTTGGTGGTTCTGCAAGAAGAAAAAGCAAGGTCAATGTCAAGATAAAACATTAGAGGAGGAGGTAGTCGACAAATAAAAGTAATAATTCGAAAGATAAAAGTTACTTACTTCGGGAAGGGCGTGGCTGCCGCTATACGGTTCCATGCGGCAGGAGGTTGGAACATCGTTTTTCTTGCTTAGCGAGGAAAAAGGTCGGATTAGCTTCTCCAAGTCCTTCACAGAAAGATCCTTGGATAGGCGGTCAACATCTTCCTCGCCAGCATACATCCAAAGAGGGTTTTTGCGAGCCTGCAGAGGATGCACCCTGATCCTATGGAAGTAGGCGGTGATTTGGACACCCGACAGCTCTTCACCACGAGTGTTCTGCAACTCGTGAATGCGTTTCATCACCGCATCGGTAGCCGATTTTTCTTCGGCTGTGGCTTCGGAGTCCTAGGATCGGCACCTGAGGATTTTTGCGGTATCGTCAAAGGGAGCAATGTTGTATTCTTGGGAGTTGTTGTGCTCCTCCTGGATGTACAACCATCTCCTGCGCCACCCTTCGACGGAGTCGGGGAATTTGACATCGAAGTAATCGATGCCGGGACGGATGCAGATGACAACACCGCCCACATTGTAGGCGATGTTGCCAGAGCTGTTGCGGCGAAGATAGAAGATGCGCTTCCACAGGCCCCAATGAGGATGGGTCCCGAGGAAGCATTCACACAAGGTGATAAAGATGGAGATGTGGAGGATGGAGTTGGGGGTCAGCTGATGTAGTTGAATCCCATAGATAAAAAGCAGTCCACGAAGGAACTCGTGGATGGTGGTGGAAAGGCCGTGAATGAGGTGGTTGATGAATGTTACCCGGTATCCGATGCGCGGCGTCGGGAAGCTTTCGTCACCGGGAAAGATTAGCGCCTCTTCCTTCTTTAGTAGCCCGAGCTTCTTGAGGGTGCTCACGTCTTGGTTCGAGATCTTGGATCTCTCCCATCCAAAGATCTCAACTTCCTCTTTTGACATGTTGGTTCCTGGAGCGGTGTGCCAAAGGAGCTTGGTGCGCAGTGGCATTCAAACAAGTGTTGGAGGAGAATGGAGATGAGAGGAAGCACTAGGAGGTTGGCGGACCACAATGGCGATTGTGGAGAGAGAAAGGAAAGTTGAGCAGCGCATCGAAGGGGAGGATTGAGGAAGAAGGAGAAGATTTATAACAGGTATTCGATCTATCACGCCGTTGGATAAAAAGGAAGTGAATCTGGTGCCATACACGTGTCTCCATGGGTATAATGGTACTTTTACTACGAAGTTACTGGACATGTGCTATAGCGCGCGTGCCAGGAATTACGGAGGACGTGTGTCCCCCACTTGCGTAACGTATCAACGACGTAGTGGGCCCACATGTCAGCGAAGTGACAGGACTCGCGCCTTTCCAATGTGAAGTTCGTGGCCTTCGTCAGCATTGACATCGCCACAAAAAAATTGCGACTGGTTTTTCTTTCAAAATAGCGATAGGGGAAATGTAGATGATACAAGTAAAAGAAATCCATGATCCTTTGATCAGATACAAGTATTTTTTTAAGTGCTCGGGGGCTACTTTTTATCAGAAGATTGATATGGAGTTGATTCAAAGAAGATAAAAAAGATGAGCCTACAACCAAGTATAAATACTTGACTGTAGCCTCGGGGGCTACTCCCATCGGGAGCACTGGCCGCCGACCCAATAAAAATGGAAAATATGGAAAGTTGACAATATAGCGAAAAATGCAGCAAAAAGGTGAGCCTACAACCAAATACAAGCACTTGGCTGCAGCCTCACGGGCTACTCCCATCGGGAACGCTGGTCGCGTATCCGATGAAATATAAGGAGTCAAATTGAGTATATTTCGAGTTAAGACATAACTCTTCATATACTCCCATCGGGAAGTCGAGATAACAAGTCATCATATGACTCGAGTAAATATGCCATTCCAGCAGCCGAAAAAGGCACTCGACAATATATTCTCAGAGCGCATCCGTCGCGAGTAAATCTCTGAATGTCGTAATACTTTACGAAGGTAAGACCCCGGGATCCATCCTGCGTGGCGTGGTATCGCACATGAATGCGCTCTGCTACTTTTTTCCGTATCAATAGATGCGAAGAAAAATCCTAACAGACGCGTTAGGTATCCGATAAAATATGACTGGAGTTCGGCATATGGTAAGACCTTAAGCGGAACATGTAGAATTACGCCAGTATACCGGGGTCAAGTCCAGGGACTTGACCTTGAAGTAGGTTTTTGCGGGATTGCCACGAGAGCAGTTAACTGGTACCTGATCCGTTAGATGAACCAGCCCCATCTACTGTTATCCCTGTGCAATATATGAATATTTTATGAAAATTGTTTAGTGACTCGAAGAAATCATGTGTTAATTGTAATGATGGAGATTTTACTCGATTCTCCGATTGAAGCAAAATCTCAGGGGCTACTGACATAGGCATCCCTAATGGGTCTGCCGAAGAAGGTACCCGGGGTTTACTGAAGGCCAATGACTCGGAGAATACGAAGCCCGGAAGCCCAAACAGGGTGTCGATATAAAAGATAGAGTTGTATTAGGAATAAAGACTTGTAACTATACGGGACGAACTCAAAGAGTCTCTCGTTATTTGTAACTTGTACATAATGAAACCCTCGGCTCCGCCCCCTATATAAGGGGAAGTCGAGGGAGAAAGAAATGATCGATTTCATTGTCAACACAACCATAGTTTTCTAGCAGTCGAGCACCTTTTCGGCTGAAACCTTCGAGATCTACTTGCCCTCTACTTTCCACGAAACCCTAGTCTACAACTTGTAGGCATTGACAAGTTAATACCTTGTCATCCGCCTTACTGTTTGGAAATTCTTGCTAGAGAAGTTAACTTCAATACAACTACTACATGGGACTGATGAATTCCAATGGAGTCTCACTAAGAATGGTGTTTTCTCGGTCAACTCCATGTATAAGGCTCATACTATTTCCAGTCAATCGATTGTCAACAATAAGTCCATCTGGAAAATGAAGATACCCCTGAAAATAAAGTCTTTGCGTGGTATCTTCATCGAGGTGTGATTCTAAATAAAGAAACCTTGTAAAACATAACTGCAAGGCTGTAAGAAATGTGTGTTTTGTCATGAATATGAGACTATAAAACACCTTTTCTTCAACTACCGAGTTGCTAGATCTATATGGTCAATCATTCATATGGGTTCTACCTTATACCCACCTCGTAGCATTGAATTTTTTTTTGGCAATTCGCTAAATGGGGTGGATCCTAGGTATAAAACACTTATCAGAGTGGGCGCGATTGCTGTGGTATGGTCCCTCTGGCTATGTAGAAATAACAAGTTTTTTAATGATAAAAATTCTTCTCTTATGCAGGTCATCTACAGATGTACGGCTTTGCTCCGTGGTCGCCACCTCAATGATTGGAGGACCGAGACCTCTTTACGGAGGTGTCTACATTGTTGCAGAATACTGCCAAGGAGTTTATTTCCCAGCATGGATGGCTGCATAATAGGCGGATTGAAGCCAATGAAGCTTAGTCTAGTTGGCTCTCTTTGTCTTTCTTCATGAGCACTTTTTGTTTGATTGAGACTTGATACTTGAACGGCTGTGTGTATCTTAGTTATGCAGAGGCTGGTTGTAATGCTTAAAATTCTTTGAGTAATGAAGCGCCCTTTATGGAAAAAAAGTTCTTATTCTACCCCCCCCCCCAAATAAAGTATATGTAGGGTTCATGTTGCTCATATTTGTCATCCTCGTCCCATTGATCCTCCCAGGCTTCAATCTTAGCCTCTATCGGATGATTGATCTCAAAGGCAGGGAGATCGGTCTGCCGGATGCTGCGATAGTGTGCAGGAGTACCGCTAGTCTGTGCGGGGCCAGGCTCCACGAGTTTGGTCTGGGATTGGGTACGTAGCGAGTTGTTGAGCATTGTGGTGGCGCCGACATCGATCGTTGTTGCTAAGACCTTGGTTGCCCCAACGAGGTGGTGTTGATGCTCTCAGGGGTGGCACTTGTACCAGCTAAACTTTGTAGAGGAGACCGATCACGGCCGCCGCCTACCATTCCGATTTTAGCGTTTGTGATGGAGCTGCTGATGGCACTAAGGAGGTCCGACGACTGCCGATACACTCGATTTCGAGTGAGATGCAGTTTTTGTACCTACACATGCAGAAGGGGATCTTTGGACATGATCTATGTTTTCCCCCTTGATCTGAAGTTACTACTTGATGTGGTCATGTGCATGGGAAGTACGAGTTGCTCGTTGCGAAGATGTTGTGCAATCTGCATCATCTTCATCAAACTTTGCTTTCTTTCACATGGTGGAGGTCATTGATTCTTGCTATTGATCAATTTTGCATGATGCCCAAAGCTTGGAATATTTGAGTTCGGAAAAACTAATCAGTGTGAACCAATGGATTTAGTATTATTGTTACAAGTATGCACTATTATTATGTTCACACACACAAGAATCTTCAGTCAAGGGCAGATTAATAGATCAACATCAGCCAATTTCTCTCACATGATTTGGTTACATCAGATCATTATTTTTTTTGGATGGTACTACTACTGAAGATATCATCCCCTTGTTGTTCGAGTTGTGTCACTGGAGGTGGATGACAACACCTTTGTGGTTGATCATCCGATTTAACAGAGGGGGCGTTTTTAGACTAAATTAGGTGAAGACTATTTGATATCTACAGCTCAACGCTCACAACCCTCGAGTGCATACACCGGAAAGACTGTAGGGAAAGTCACATGTGGGGTGTCAACTTGTATGGAGCATAAAGGAGGCCCTTGAAGATTTCAATTGCAACAAGATGGAGCACGTGTGTAGTCGCTGGAGAAACGACCGATGTTTGACTCGAGTTGTAGTCTTCAGTATCTGCTAAGCAAATCTTGGCCATCTAGAATTTGCTCGATGCAGCTTAGCACTGTTGGCTCATGTTTTTTTGTGAGCTTTGTAATGCTGTACTATGATCGTTAAGTTAATAGAGAGTGCATTTGCTACCCGCATGGGTAGCTACACACCCATGCATTATACCAATATGCAAGCCATATTAACTTGTTTTAGCCCGGTTTCCTAGTAGAACGTTGAATTCTAGTGTACCAAAGTGGTTTTCGAATTTTGATATGAATATTTTTTGATCAAAGTCAACTCACCAACGTATTTTGCATTGACTTTACGAATACTGAGTTGACTTTGATAAAAAAAAAGTTCAAATCAAAATTCGGAAACCACTTTTTTACACTAGAATTCCACGTTCTACTAGGAAACCGAGCTAAAATAAGTTAATATGGTTTGCATATTGGTATAATGCATGGGTGTGTAGCTACCCATGTGGGTAGCAGGCTTCATCCCTAAGTTAATATATATTTTATGTTAAAAAATGATATCAAGTTTACCAATGTTAGAGCTTCGAGCTGAATAGCGTGTTTTGTTTTCACATTATCTGGATTTGAACTTGGTAATAGTCTAATAGATATGTTGTACATCGATCAATGCAGAGGTTAGGAATATGTCTTTTGTAAAAAAAATGTACCATCTGTAAAATCTTCCTTCATAACTAGTTGGAAAATGCTTGTGATTCGTTCGATGATCGAGGGAAAAATATCGGTTGTTGTTGCCGCGCGTCATGCGACCCAGAGCCCATCCATTTGCACATGTTTTCCTTCCTCATCTTGTCTCCTCCGCTCATTTCCTATTCCGTTTTCTGGCTCGTTTTGCTCCCCGTATCTTTCGTGTTGCCGGCCGCATGGATGCCCACCTCCGGCCATGGCACAACTTCCACGCCCACCATCCCCCCACGGCTCCAGGCCGCTCTTCGTGGCCGTCCTCTCATTAGAGATGCTCTATCGACGAGCTCATGTTCCATAACAACCTGACCAGATCCATCTCCGCCCCAAGCCTCTTCGACTTCTTCCCTCGTCATAACCCACAACTGCCCGAGCCTCAAGTTGCATCGCTACTGCCTAGAGCGCTGGCCGGCATTCATGTCTCCTAGTTCAATTGCCGCTCGCCACGTTCGGGGAAGTGCACATCCCAGCGACTTCGTTAAATTAGTTAACTATTGTTTTTTAGGAACAATTAGTTGACTATTGTTGTAAAGCAACAATTCTTTTTTGATTTGTTGTTCAAATTTTGTGGCAAACGAAGATTCTCACGGAGGAAATCTCTAGTGTTAAATTAGCTGAAATTCACTGTTAACTATTGATGTAAACAATCAACATTTTTATTAAAAGTATTGCTCACTATTGTTGTAAAAATACAATCTTTTGTTGGATTAAGTTGTTGACTACTGTTGCTAATAACAGATGCTGTGCAAAGCACGCAGTTGGGAAACCCCAAGAGAAAGGTATGATGAGAACATCAACAAATTTCCCCTCGGTAAGAAACCTAGGTTTAACCGACCAGTAGGAGAAAGAAATCACTTCTGAAGGTGTTGCCAGCTGACTTTGGCAGGGCGCACTACCAGTGTCAGCAACAACGTGGAACCTGCACACAATACAACCAAAATACTTTGCCCCAACTTACAGTGAGGTTGTTAGTCTCACCGGTTTTGCTGAAAACAAAGAATTAGACGTATAGTGTGGAAAAAGATGTTTGTTTGCAGTGATATAAAGAGAACAATGTGTGGATGCCAGAAAAGAACTGTTGTCGTGGGAGTTGGCAATAAAAAAGAACATGCATATGCAGTGTAAAAGAAAGGACTGGGGTCCACAGTTCACTAGAGGTGTCTCTCCATAAAGATAAATAACATGTTGGGTAAACAAATTACAGCTGGAAAATTGATAGAATAAAGACCATACATGACAAGATGGTTACTATGAGATTCATTTGGGCATTACAACAAGATTCATAGACCGTAATCCAACTGCATCTATGACTAATAATCCACCTTCCTGTTAGCATCCGCACCCCTTTTAGTATTAAGTTGCAAGCAACAGATTATTGCATTAAGTAAATTGTGTAAAGTAAACAATAGAATTATCCTTGGATAAAGCATTGTTGTTTTCTCCCTAGTAGCAACAACACATCTACAACCTTAGAAGTTATTGTCATTCTCCCAGATTACTAGAGGCATGAACCCACAATCGAGCATAAATACTCCCTCTTGAAGTCACAAGCACATACTTGACCAGAGCATCTACTAGCAATGGAGAGAATGCAAGATCACACATAACATTTGATAAGTATATAATCAATCTCAACCATAGTATTCAATATTCATCAGATCCCAGCAAACACAACATGTAGCATTACATAAAGATGATCTTGATCATGATAGGCAGTTCACAAGATCTAAACATGAAGCATCAAATGGAGAAGACAACCATCTAGCTACTGCTATGGACCCGTAGTCCAGAGATGAACTACTCACGCATCACTTCGGAGGCAGCATGGCGATGTAGAGGCCTCCGGTTATGATCTCCCTCTCCGGCATGGTGTTGGGAAGAGCTTCAGAACCACTTGAGCTAGGGTCGACGATGGCGGTGGCGATAGAACTTTTTATGGATGGAGGCTCGGGTATTTAGGTTTTTCCCGAAAAGATGAATTTATAGGGGGAAGGGCACGGTCGGTGGACGCCCAAGGGGTCCACACCATACCTAGGGGCGGCCAGGGGGTGGGCCGCGCCTAGGGGTTGGTGTGGCCACATCCTAGCTCTTCTCCGTCTCCCCTTTGGATTTCGTCTTTGTTACAGTAAAATAGGAACTTCGGCTTTCGTTTCGTCCAATTCCGAGAATATTTCCTGTACAACTTTTCTAAAATACAAAAATAGCAGAAAATAGAAACTGGCACTATGGCATCTTGTCAATAGGTTAGGTCAAGAAAATACATATAAGTGTCACGAAGTGTAAACAAAACATACAAAAATTGGTGTAAAACAAGGATGGAGCATCAAAAATTATAGATACATTTGCAACGTATCAGCATCCCCAAGCTTAACTCCTGCTCGTCCTCGAGTAGATAAGTGATAACAAAAATAATTTTTGAGGTGACATGCAGCCAACACAATCTTGATCAAGTAATTGTAAAAGCATTGTGAGTTGGGATCAAAGTACTCTAAACATAGGTATGATATATATACTTCTAACAATAGAACTTAGCAACTATGTTACAACATGAGAAGCAACTCAAACAAAAGATCATGAATAATAGTGCACTAAAAGTAAATATTTGTTTTTGAGCATAGAGAAAACATAGCAAAGCGGTATTCAGCTTGTCCTTTATGGAATTGCAAAACATAAATGCCAGGACACCTTTAAAGTTCAAAGGGTGACTAGACACAAGTAATTTGAGAACAAACAATAACATAATCATGAATCAATCAATAATAAATTTTGGGAGTATGCACATTATACTCAGAATGACAACTATGGTCTCTTAATTGGTGCATAAATTAGAAGATGAAGACTCAACATAAAAAAGAAAGACCCTGCGTGGAGGGAAGCAAGATTACTCATGTGCTAGAGCTTTTTATTTTAAATAAAGCAGAGGTATTGAAAAATGTATTTTGAGAGGTATGTATGTCTATGTCAATGAATGTCATGAAATGATCTATCATACTTTCATGTTTAATGGCTTCAAGAGAGGCTCCCATAGAGAGAACAATAAAGTTACTCTTCTCCTTTATTTGAACAAGCTAAGTTCATGATTTCTCAAGTACATAGTGTTAGGAGATTTTGATTATTGGTTCATTTTATATTTTAGTGGGCTGGGCACCCGCTTGCCTGCTCTTTTTGCAATATTAGGGACTAGCACATTATGCATGATAGTCAACGTGTGAAGCCAAAATAAACATGAAGGAGACAATAAAGAGTTCAACACTTCCTCATGAGCTAAAACAGGAACACAAAATAGGTAATAATTTTTGAAGGTTTAAAGGTAGCACACAATCAATTTACTTTGGAGTGGCGGTGAAATACCACATATAGGTAGGTATGGTGGACACAATTGGCAAACTTTGGTTTTTGGGAGTTGGATGCACGAGTAGAGCTCATACTCAGTACATGTGAAGGCTAGCAAAAGACTGGAAGCGACCAACTAAGAGAGCAATAATGACCATAATCATGCATAGCGACAAAACATTTGTAATCAAAGCATAAGTGATATTACAAGTCAAAAACTAAATAATCATATAGGATTGAGGTGACTTGTTTGTAGTCATAACATGGTGTAAGCATGTGCCAAGTCAACCCAATTAAAGCATCAAAGGAGAATACCACAATATTATGCTTTTGTATGATGGAAACAACACATGATTCTTTCAATGACACATTAAACACTCTCAGCTATTTGAAAAAGTCATGCTACAACAATAACAACTAAGCATATAATTAAAATAACATCTAACATGACATGTTAAAGTCTAAGCCATAGTCTAAACAAGCTTCCTTTTGCACCACTATAAGCATGAAACATTTTACTCGTCTCCAACACCAATCAATTTATTTGAAACAAATCTCATAGATAATACTAAATAAAGACCAGAGAGCCAATCATACCTAACTAAAGAAAACTAACAAGCTCTGAACAAAATACGAGTGGAAAACAAGAGCTAAACGCAGTACTAGCAAAAGAGAACACTCGTAGAACAATAAGAGTTAAAACTAGAGTGTTCTATGCAATGAAAACGGGGTGTGTCATTCTCCAAAACAAGTATGCTGGGATCCAACCATATGCTACAACAAACAAAACAAAATAAAACTAAAAACAAAAATAAAGACGCTTCAAGAACAACACATAGCATATGAAGCAATAAAAATATAGGGTCTTGAAAGATGACATGATATCTTTGTTGATGAAGATGGGGATGCCTTGGGCATCCCCAAGCTTTGACGCTTACACCTCTTGGATATTTCTTGGGGTAACATGGGCATCCGAAAGCTTGATCTTTTGTCCATTCTTCATCTCATCACATCATTCTTCTCTCCCTACACTTGAAAAAATCATTCATACAAAACTTCACACAACTTTCATGAGCAGCATTATTGCAATCAAAGTAACACATCCACCTTGGTTCAGTTCTAACATAAGTAAAACATCCATTAAAACATTAGCTACTGTAGCAACTTCTTTTAAAAGCTCTTTCTCTCAAAATAACTCAAAAAGAAAAAGATTAAGAGGCAAATGCAAATAGTGGCAGAAATCTATCAAAATAGCACATCAGGTAAAGATTGATTTTTTAAAAAAATCCTCTGTTCCTCAAATCAAAAAGTGCAAAACTAATATGCTCAAAAAATTATCAGAACAATATGACGGTTGGAAATACAAATTGTTTTGGTGACAACACAAAATCTATTTCAGGACAACAACTTCCCCAAATCTTACCTTCTTCCTATTAGAGGCTATTCTTGGCACAAAAATGAAATAAAAAGGATAATGAGAGGTTATTACAGAGGTAATAACATCCAAGACTCAACAGAAGAAAAATTACAGAAATAAAACGCGGGTTATCTCCTAGGAGTGCTTTTATATAACGCCTTTTCGCTAGGCTCAGTAATTTGAGAAGATGCACACATAAGAAATATGAATTGAAGCAAAATAGAGCATCAAGGAGGAAATATGAAACACATTTAAGTCTAACCCACTTCATATACATAGGAATCTTGTAAGAAAATAAATCAAAGAAGCACATAGAAACACATTTAACGCCTTCCAGCTAGGCTCAGTAATTTGAGAAGATGCTAACATAAGAAATATGAATTGAAGTAAAAGAGAGCATCAAGGATCAAATATGAAACACATTTAAGTCTAACCCACTTCATATGCATGGGAATCTTGTAAGAAAATAAATCAAAGAAGCACATAGTAAGAAGCATGGGTAGGTAAAACAAGAGCAACTTGGGAACTTTTAATATAAAGAGAGGTGTTTTAGTAACATGAAAATTCCAACAACCATATTTTCCTCTCTCATAATAATTTTCAGTAGCATCATGAAAAAACTCAACAATATAAATATCACATAAAACATTCTTATCAGGAGCCACATGAATAAAATAATTATTACTCTCCACATAAGCATAGTCATTCTTATTAATTGTAGTGGGATTAAATTCAACAAATTAGCTATCATTATTATTCTCATCACCATAATCGTCAGATATAGGAGACATATTGTAATCATAATTGATTTTCTCCTCAATAGTAGGTGGACTGAAAATATCATATTCATCATTGTAATCATCATAACAAATTTTCTCCTCTAAAGCTGGGGAACTGAAAAGGTCATTTTCATAAAAAATACCTTCCCAAGCTTAGACTTTTCCATAGCATTAGAAATAATGGTGTTTAAAGAATTCATACTAATAACATTGCCATTAGCATGTAAATAAAAGTCCATAGGTTATTTAATTTTTCTTCAAACACTAAATGTCCTAGCTCAAGATAAATACTATATATAAAGCTCTCTAGTTTTGTTGTTGTTTTCCATTAAGCATAACCAGTGAAAAACAAGAAACATCAACATGGGAGGTTGCTATCCACAACTGGCGCGTGGTTGACGTGGGAGGTAGAAATCTCTGTGGTGTAGCTTTTCTTCGTTCCCCGGCAACGGCGCCAGAAAATAGCTTGATGTCTACGCACGCTTCTATTCCTGTAGACAGTGTTGGGCCTCCAAGAGCAGAGGTTTGTAGAACAGCAGCAAGTTTCCCTTAAGTGAATCACCCAAGGTTTATCGAACTCGGGGAAGAAGAGGTCAAAGATATCCCTCTCAAGCAACCACTGCAATCACGATACAAGAAGTCTCTTGTGTCCCCAACACACCTAATACACTTGTCAGATGTATAGGTGCACTAGTTCGGCGAAGAGATAGTGAGATGCAAATGATATGGAAGAATATGAGTGGTAATAGCAATCTGAAATAAATATGGCAGCAAGTAAAAATGCAACAGAACTTGTTGGAAACGGTGTTTCAATGCTTAGAAACAAGACCTAGGGATCATATCACTAGTGGACACTCTCAACATTGATCACATAAATGAATAAACAAATACTACTTTCTCTACACTCTCTTGTTGAATGACAAACACCATTCATTGTGTAGGGCTACAAGAGCTCCCTCAAGCCGGAGTTAACAAGCTCCACAACATTCGGTGTTCATATTTAAGTAACCTTAGAGTGCATAATAGACCATTGCAATTATACCGAGTACTAACATAGCATGCACACTTGTCACCGTCGGCTATGAAAGGGGGAATAGATCACATCAATACTATCATAGTAATAGTTAACTTCATAATCTACAAGAGATCACAATCATAACCTATACCAAGTACTTCATGATGCACACACTTGTCAACATTACATCATGGAGGAGGAATAGACTACTTCAATAACATCACCAGAGTAGCACATAGATGATATTCAACTAGATCACAAAGAGAGAGATGAACCACATAGCTACGGTAGAGCCCTCAGCCTCGGGGGGAGAATTACTCCCTCCTCATCATTGAGACAGCGATGGCGGTGAAGATGGCGGTGGAGATGCCTTCCGGGGGAAATTCCCCGTCCCGGCAGGGTGCCGGAACCGAGATTTCTGTCCCCCGAATTGGAGTTTCGCGATGGCGGCGGCTCTGGAAGGTTTTCTGGTGTTTCGTCAATCCGTGTCGAAGATTTAGGTCAGGACGGCTTAAATAGGCAAAGAGGCGGAGTCGGAGGGGCCACGGGGGTCCCACACACTAGGGGGGTGATACGTCTCCGACGTATCAATAATTTCTTATGTTCCATGCCACATTATTGATGATATCTACATGTTTTATACACATTATATGTCGTATTTATGCATTTTCCGGCACTAACCTATTAACGAGATGCCGATGAGCCAGTTGTTGTTTTCTGCTGTTTTTGGTTTCAGAAATCCTAGTAAGGAAATATTCTCGGAATTGGACGAAATCAACGCTCAGGGTCCTATTTTTGCACGAAGCTTCCAGAAGACCGAGGGGGAAAGGAAGTGGGGCCACGAGGCGCCGAGCACAACGGGCGGCGCGGCCTGGCCCCGGCCGCGCGACCCCGGCATGTGGGGCCCTCGTGTGGCCCCCGCGTTGCCCTTCCGCCTACTTAAAGCCTTCGTGACGAAACCCCCGGTGCCGAGAGCCACGATACGGAAAACCTTGCGAGACGCTGCCGCCGCCAATCCCATCTCGGGGGATTCAGGAGATCGCCTCCGGCACCCTGCCGGAGAGGGGAATCATCTCCCGGAGGACTCTTCACCGCCATGGTCGCCTCCGGAGTGATGAGTGAGTAGTTCACCCCTGGACTATGTGTCCATAGCAGTAGCTAGATGGTTGTCTTCTCCTCATTGTCCTTCATTGTCGGATCTTGTGAGCCGCCTAACATGATCAAGATCATCTATCTGTAATTCTATATGTTGTGTTTGTCGGGATCCGATGGATAGAGAATACTATGTTATGTTGATTATCAATCTATTACCTATGTGTTGTTTATGATCTTGCATGCTCTCCGTTATTAGTAGAGGCTCTGGCCAAGTTTTTGCTCTTAACTCCAAGAGGGAGTATTTATGCTCGATAGTGGGTTCATGCCTCCATTAAATGCAGGACGGTGACGGAAAGTTCTAAGGTTGTGGATGTCTTGTTGCCACTAGGGATAAAACATTGATGCTATGTCTAGGGATGTAGTTATTGATTACATTACGCACCATACTTAATGCAATTGTCTGTTGTTTTGCAACTTAATACTGGAAGGGGTTCGGATGATAACCTGAAGGTGGACTTTTCAAGCATAGATGCATGCTGGATAGCGGTCTATGTACTTTGTCGTAATGCCCAATTAAAGCTCACAATACTCATCATATGATGTATGTGCATGGTCATGCCCTCTCTATTTGTCAATTTCCCGACTGTAATTTGTTCACCCAACATGCTATTTATCTTATGGGAGAGACACCTCTAGTGAACTGTGGACCCCGGTCCATTCTTTTACACCGAATACAATCTACTGCAATACTTGTTCTATTGTTTTCTGCAAACAATCATCATCCACACTATACATCTAATCCTTTGTTACAGCAAGCCGGTGAGATTGACAACCTCACTGTTTCGTTGGGGCAAAGTACTTTGGTTGTGTTGTGCAGGTTCCACGTTGGCGCCGGAATCCCTGGTGTTGCGCCGCACTACATCCCGCTGCCATCAACCTTCAACGTGCTTCTTGACTCCTACTGGTTCGATTAAACCTTGGTTTCTTGCTGAGGGAAACTTGCTACTGTGCGCATCACACCTTCCTCTTGGGGTTCCCAACGGACGTGTCAACTACACGCATCAGGTGGCGCCCCCCTGGGCCGCGCCTCCACCACGTGTGGGGGCCCTGGGCCTCCCCTCTGGTCCATCTTTGGTGTTCTGGAAGCTTCGTGGAAATATAAGATCATGGGCCTTGATTTTGTCCAATTCCGAGAATATTTCCTGTGTAAGATTTCTGAAACCAAAAACAGCAGAAAACAGGAACTGGCATTTCGGCATCTCGTTAATAGGTTAGTTCCGAAAAATGCATATAAATGATGTAAAGTGTGTATAAAACATATGTGTATCATCATAAAAGTAGCATGGAACATAAGAAATTATAGATACGTTGGAGACGTATCAGCATCCCCAAGCATAGTTCCTACTCGCCCTCGAGTAGGTAAACGATAACAAAGATAATTTCTTAAGTGACATGCTATCATAATCTTGATCAATACTATTGTAAAGCATATGAGATGAATGAAGTGATTCAAAGCAATGGTAAAGACAATGAGTAAACAAGCTGAACCATATAACAAAGACTTTTCATGAATAGTACTTTCAAGACAAGCATCAATAAGTCTTGCATAAGAGTTAACTCATAAAGCAATAAATTCAAAGTAAAGGCATTGAAGCAACACAAAGGAAGATATAAGTTTCAGCAGTTGCTTTCAACTTTCAACATGCATATCTCATGGATAATTATCAACACAAAGTAATATGATGAATGCAAATAAGCAAGTATGTAGGAATCAATGCACACAGTTGACCCAAGTGTTTGCTTCTAAGACAGAAAGAAGTAGGTAAACTGACTCAACATAAAGTAGAAGAAAGGGCCCTTCGCAGAGGGAAGCATGGATTACTATTTTTGTGCTAGAGCTTTTATTTTGAAAACATAGAAACAATTTTGTCAACGGTAGTAATAAAGCATATGTGTTATGTATAAGATATCTTATAAGTTGCAAGCCTCATGCATAGTATACCAATAGTGCCCGCACCTTGTCCTAATTAGCTTGGATTTACATGGATTATCATTGCATAACATATGTTTCAACCAAGTGTCACAAAGGGGTACCTCTATGCCGCCTGTACAAAGGTCTAAGGAGAAAGCTCGCATTGGATTTCTCGCTTTTGATTATTCTCAACTTAGACATCCATACCGGGACAACATAGACAACAGATAATGGACTCCTCTTTAATGCATAAGCATTCAACAACAGATAATATTCTCATAAGAGATTAAGGATTAATTGTCCAAACTAAAACTTCCACCATGGATCATGGCTTTAGTTAGCAGCTTGATGGCGTGTATTTCACACGTTCGTTGGGAACCCCAAGAGGAAGGTATGATGCGCACAGTAGCAAGTTTTCCCTCAGAAAGAAACCAATGTTTATCGAACCAGGAGGAGCCAAGAAGCACGTTGAAGGTTGATGGCGGCGGGATGTAGTGCGGCGCAACACCGGGGATTCGGCGCCAACGTGGAACCTGCACAACACAACCAAAGTACTTTGCCCCAACGAAACGAGTGAGGTTGTCAATCTCCACCGGCTTGCTTGTAACAAAGGATTAACCGTATTGTGTGGAAGATGATTGTTTGCGAGAGAAAACGAGTAAAACAAGTATTGCGGCAGATTTGTATTTCGGTATTAAAAGAATGGACCGGGGTCCACGGTTCACTAGACGTGTCTCTCCCATAATATAAAAGCATGTTGGGTGAACAAATTACGGTCGGGCAATTGACAAATAGAGAGGGCATAACAATGCACATACATGTCATGATAAGTATAGTGAGATTTAATTGGGCATTACGACAAAGTACATAGACCGCCATCCAAGCTGCATCTATGCCTAAAAAGTCCACCTTCGGGTTATCGTCCGAACCCCCTCCGGTATTAAGTTGCAAAGCAACGAGACAATTGCATTAAGTATGGTGCGTAATGTAATCAACAACTACATCCTCGGACATAGCGCCAATGTTTTATCCCTAGTGGCAACGGCACAACACAACCTTAGAACTTTCTGTCACTGTCCCGGGTGTCAATGCAGGCATGAACCCACTATCGAGCATAAATACTCCCTCTTGGAGTTAAGAGCAAAAACTTGGCCGAGCCTCTACTAATAACGGAGAGCATGCAAGATCATAAACAACACATATGTAATAACTTGATAATTAACATAACATGGTATTCTCTATCCATCGGATCCCGACAAACACAACATATAGCATTACAGATAGATGATCTTGAGCATGTTAGGCACAAGATCCAACAATGAAGCACAATGAGGAGAAGACAACCATCTAGCTACTGCTATGGACCCATAGTCCAGGGGTGAACTACTCACTCATCACTCCGGAGGCGACCATGGCGGTGTAGAGTGGTGCTGAAAAAGTTGTCGTGTCTTTGTAATTAACCTTAACCGTACGT
>NC_061511.1:84322452-84406377 GCF_022539505.1 Lolium rigidum
ATTGCCATGTAATCATAGCTAACTTAGACTAGTTACGATGCATAGTATCATATAGAAGTATCATGCGTATGATACTACTACATGTTACTATGTCTACAATGCATCATATCATGTACTAGTATCATAGTCTTCTTATATTAATTGATTTGTAGAATCTCAATGCAAATCTATGTAAAATTTCTAGTACTACGTGCTATGATACGGTATCTACCTATGATACTATAATCATCACTCTCATCTATAATTGCACTGCCACATCAGCTTTTTGCATGCATGAGATGCATGATACTACCTATGATACTTCCAATGTGGGTAGTCTTATAGTCGCCATGTACAATAGTTGGCTCTAAAAATGTACTACTTTATTAAAATAGGGTCCACCCTCCATTTTCACAAAGTGCCAAGGAGCACGTGCTACAGCTAGCTCTTGCATAAGAGCCCACTTACCTTCTCTCTCCTATTCTCACTCCTCCAACTAAGCAAAGATATAGTATTTTATTTTTTATAGCCAGCTGACTGGATCTTATTGTACTTGCTCTAAGAAATTTCCTAAGTAGAGAATATCTAAAGAACTAAAAATTATTAAAAAGGAAAAATAAATATTTCTCGGTTTCGTCTCCATCGTGAAAAGCAAAAATTGTTGAGGCTTGGCTCGGCCGGCCGCCCCCTCATCCCGTTCTCGGTGGCGAGGATGTGGACGTCAGCGTGCCAAGCCTTTCTAACTCAGCCACTGATGGATGGCCACCTCCCCATCCACCTGCCATCCCCATCCCCGGCAACCCACTGTTGGGATTCGTAGCATAGAAAACAAAAAATTTCCTACCGCAAGAACGAAAACACAAGCCAAGATCTAATCTAGTAGATGGTAGCAACGAGAAGATCATGAGACTAACCCTCGAAGATTTCCAAAGCCTAACGAGATTAGATCTCGTGGTGGATGTAGTCGATCACTTGCCGCTTGCAAAAGCGCGTAGAAGATCTTGACCACTTGCAAAAGCGCGTAGAACAACTTGACGGTGCCACAATCGGGCAGCACCTCCGTACTCGGTCACACGTACGGTGTTGATGACGACGACGTCCTCCTCCCCGTTCCAGCGGGCAGCGGAAGTAGTAGATTCTCCTCGGAATCCCGGCAGCACGACGGCGTGGTGGCGGTGGTGGTGGAGAACTCCGGCAGGGCTTCACCTAAGCGTATGCGGGAGAGGTGGTGGAGGAGGAGAGGCTAGGGTTTGGGGAGAGAGAGGGGTGTGGCCAGCTTATGGCTATTGGGGTGGCCGGCCCCCTCCCCTTGCCCCTCATTATATAGGTGGAAGCCCCAAACCTTGTCTCCCAAGTCTTCGAATAAGACCCCAACACCAAACCTACCTTTGGTGGGAAACCTACTAAAGGGGGGAGTCCTACTCAAGGTGGGACTCCCACCTTTCCATGAGGTGGGGTGGCCGGCCACTCTTCGTGGAGTCCACCTGGGACTCCACCCCTTAGGGTTTGGCCGTCCTAGCATGTGGAGTCCCTCCAGGACTCCACCTTCCATAGTGCGTTTCTTCCGGACTTTTCTAGAACCTTCTAGAACCTTCCATAAATGCACCGGATCATTTCCAAACTTGGAATATGACTTCCTATATATGAATCTCATTCTCCGGACCATTCCGGAACTCCTCGTGATGTCCTGGATCCAATCCGAGACTCCAAACAAAACTTCGAACTCCATTCCATATTCCATATCTACTCAAACGACATCAAACCTTAAGTGTGTCACCCTACGGTTCGTGAACTATGCAGACATGGTTGAGACTTCTCTCCGACCAACAACCAATAGCGGGACCTGGAGATCCATAATGGCTCTCACATATTCAACGATGACTTAGTGATCGATTGAACCATTTACATACGATACCGATTCCCTTTGTCACGCGATATATTACTTGTCCGAGGTTTGATCATCGGTATCACGATACCTTGTTCAACCTCGTCTCCTGACAAGTACTCTTTTCTCGTACCGTGGTATGTGGTCTCTTATGAACCATTCATATGCTTGCAAGCCAATTAGACGACATTCCACCGAGAGGGCCCAGAGTATATCTATCCGTCATCGGGATGGACAAATCCCACTGTTGATCCATATGCCTCAAGCTCATACTTTCCGGATACCTAATCCCACCTTTATAACCACCCATTTACGCAGTGGCGTTTGATGTAATCAAAGTACCCTTCCGGCATATATAAGTGATTTATATGATCTCATGGTCGAAAGGACTAGGTAACTATGTACCGAAAGCTTATAGCAAATGAACTTAATGACATGATCTTATGCTACGCTTAATTGGGTGTGTCCATTACATCATTCATCAATGACATAACCTTGTTATTAATAACATCCAATGTTCATGATCATGAAACCTTGATCATCTATTAATCAACAAGCTAGTTATACAAGAGGCTTACTAGGGACTCCTTGTTGTTTACATATCACACATGTATCAATGTTTCGGTTAATACAATTATAGCATGGTATGCAAACATTATCATAAACACAAAGATATATTATAATAACCATTTTATTATTGCCTCTTGGGCATATCTCCAACATTTTCATAGATTCATCCAAGTCCATCATTTTCATAGATTCATTTACTTTCAAAAAGCATTCATCTATCTTGGATTTCATGGCGCATAGCCATTTTAACGGAGTCAGGGCCCGTCATAACTTCTTTGTATGTAGTTGGTTTATCATTGTTCAAAAAACAATCCTTTGTTCACAAATCATTTATTTGATCACAAAGTAAACCAAACCTACAAGGTTCAAGAGGTACTTCGATCTCCATGGCTAAAACACTTTGTAGTCATGGGAGCTATGATCGTCGTGGCCGCTTCCGAAACCATTTCCGATGCTGCGCTACTCTGATCATTATGCTCAGGTTCATAAACCCTATCAAGTTCTATTGTCCTCCCACTCAAATACTTCACTAGAAAACAATTTCTTGGAAATAAGCAAGTAACATTAACAAACACTTTTGTCTTTTACTTCATAGTGGAAAGAATTCCCAATTAATTCTCTGGAATAACCAACAAAGACATTCATCCGATTTTGGTTGTAAACTTATTTACTTATGCTATGCATACCAAAATTTAAGAAAAGACTAATAGGGTTCATACCCATGCCATAACTCGTATGGTGTCATTTCAACGGATCATGATGATGCTCTATTTAGTGTAAAAGCGGTAGTCTCTAAAGCATAAATCCACAAAAAATATAATGGCGTCATTTTATATTATCTCATCATTAATCCAACAATGTTTGGATACATCTCTTGGATACTCCATCATCATTATGATACTCCAAGAAATGTGAGTTGTAGAACAATTTCATAACTCTCTTAGGTGTTCGCTAAAACTCGTAATTCAAATATTTCCACCATGATCCAATCATAGATATTTGACTTTTCTATTACGATGATTTCCACTTCATGCTGAAATTTATTTGAATCCATTCAAATGTTTCAAACTTCTTCCTTATCGAATATATCCACATATATATACTCAATTCATTGTTGGAAGTTTTCATGAAGTAGAAGAATCTCCCGCACACAACTATGCCCAGTGAACCACATACATCATCATTTATGTTTCCACTAAGTTAGTTGCCCGTTCAACTCTTGGCCTATGAACGGTATTTTAGTCATTCTATTTAGAAAAGATTTGCAAGTGCCAAACGATTCAAAAATCAAATGACTCCAAAAATCCATCTGCATGGAGTTTCTTCATGCGTTCCTTTCTAACATGACCTAAATGGCGGTTCCACAAATAAGTGGAATTCAAATCATTTGACTTATGGCATTTTAGCGTCAGTGTTATGTATGTGTGTTTTACCATTAAGATTTATAATAACTTATCCATCGTACATGGAGTAATGTCATAATTTGAACAACTCATTGTTTTCATTTGACCAGAGCAAAATAACAATTATTAAGTTCTTTATTATAAATTCTAAGGGTTAGGTAGAATGCCAACGACAAACATAATAACACTTTATTATGTTCCAGACGTGCATTATTACCATATTCCTTATCAGTCACTTAGGCCATCGTATTCTTGTATTGCGTTGTATTGTATGACATCTCATACCAACCAATCCGGTACAAATACCCAAGAATTTCATTATGTGACCAAACAAGGAATACATCCATAACATGTATATCATTTATATACACCGAGCTAGACTTTCTAGTCTTTTCATTCTTTCTGCCAAAATATCTTTTGTAGTTTCTCTTTTAGTTTTCCTCATTCTCAGAAAAACTCTTCAACATCAATAACTTCTAGGTTTGTTGGTCAAATACCAATAATCTTGAGGTTCTTACTTTGCAGTTGATCATCATATGACAAGTGTTCCGGATTTCACTATTAGTAACTTTGTAATATGATGAACAATTTCACTCATAATTTTATCCATTATATTATGATGACTTTCCGAGACCATATTTGTACATGCTAGGCTCGTAAAGTTTAACCTCAGTATTCGCATGTGCAAATCTGGCTTGCACCCGTTGTATGCACTCGTGGAATCTATAACACCCGATCATCACGAGATGCTTCGAAACGACGAGTCTTAGCAACGGTGCATACTAAGGACGATCACTTCATGGATATGCGAATATCGTTAGTGCCCCAATAGTTGGAGGATTGGGACGCCTGGCGTCTTCAACCTTCGTACATTCCCATAAAACTTATGAGTTTATGTAGCCTCACTAGATTATATTCTATCATCTTACAATAAGGTCTTAGATATCACATATATCTCATACCTTGCTTATTTTCGAAAATAAAATTTCCAGCTCCTTATATTTCAAACGGATTTGAACTTCAAGTTTCATGGAGACAAGATGACTTTAGGTACTAATTGAAACCATTGTTCTTTGAATCAACAATGTGAGGTTTACTAAAAGTTTGCAATAGGACTTAATCATTTCTTGATTATTTAACAATACAGTACCAGTCCGTAAAGTTATTTGTCAGACTTAACAGTATTTCTATCTCAATTACAAGACTAACGCATGGTAGAAAACGGATGCCAATTCTGCAAATTTAATTCAAAATACTATTCGGACTATGTTCATGATAATTAGTTCAAGTTTTAATCTAATTACTAATGAACTCCCACTTAATACAACATCCCTCATAGTTGTTAAGTGGCACACGATCCACATCCACTACACCAAAACCGATCATCACGTGAGATGATGTAGCTTCAATGGTGAACATCAACATGTTGATCATATCATCCATATGACTCGTGTTCAACCTTTCGGTTTCCGTTGTCCCGAGGCCATGTCTCGTACATGCTAGGCTCGTCAAGCAAACCCAAGTATTCCGCGTGTGCAAACATGGCTTACACCCGTTGTATGTGAACGTAGAGTCTATCACATCCGATCATCACGAGATGCTTCGAAACGACGAACTGTAGCAACGGTGCATACGAGGGGAGAACACTTTATTATCTTGATATTAATGTGAGGGATCATCTTATAATGCTACCGTCGCGATTTAAGCAAAAATAAGATGCATAAAGGATTAACATCACATGAAATTCATATCTGATATGATATGGCCCTTTAGTCTTTGCACCTTTGATCTTCATCTCCAAAGCACGGACATGATCTCCATCATCAACGGGCATGATCTCCATCATCGTCGGTGTAGCGTCAAGGTCCATGGCGCCGTCTTCATGGTTGTTCACCGTGTGTAGCAACTATTACAACTACTTTGAAACAATACTACAACATGAAATATAAAGACAACCATAAGGCTCCTGCCGGTTGCCACAATACAATAATGATCATCTCATACATATTCATCATCACATCATGGCCATACCACATCACCAAACCCTGTAAAAACAAGTTAGACGTCTCTAATTTGGTTTGCATATTTTACGTGGTTTAGGGTTTTCGAGTAAGATCCAATCTACCTACGAACATGAACCACAACGGTGATACTAGTGTTGTCAATAGAAAGAGTAAATTGGATCTTCACTATAGTGGGAGAGACAGACACCCGCAAAGCCACTTATACAATACAAGTTGCATGTCGAACGTGGAGCAAGTCTCATGAACGCGGTCATGTAAAGTTAGCCCGAGCCGCTTCATCCCACTATGCCGCAAGATGCAAAGTACACGAACTAAAGACAACAAAAGAATCAACGCCCACAAAACCATTGTGTTCTACTCGTGCAACCAATCTATGCATAGACACGGCTCTGATACCACTGATGGGATTCGTAGCATAGAAAACAAAAAATTTCCTACCGCAAGAACGAAAACACAAGCCAAGATCTAATCTAGTAGATGGTAGCAACGAGAAGATCATGAGACTAACCCTCGAAGATTTCCAAAGCCTAACGAGATTAGATCTCGTGGTGGATGTAGTCGATCACTTGCCGCTTGCAAAAGCGCGTAGAAGATCTTGACCGCTTGCAAAAGCGCGTAGAAGAACTTGACGGTGCCACAATCGGGCAGCACCTCCGTACTCGGTCACACGTACGGTGTTGATGACGACGACGTCCTCCTCCCCGTTCCAGCGGGCAGCGGAAGTAGTAGATCCTCCTCGGAATCCCGGTAGCACGACGGTGTGGTGGCGGTGGTGGTGGAGAACTCCGGCAGGGCTTCGCCTAAGCGTATGCGGGAGAGGTGGTGGAGGAGGAGAGGCTAGGGTTTGGGGAGAGAGAGGGTGCGGCCAGCTTATGGCTATTGGGGTGGCCGACCCCCTCCCATTGCCCCTCATTATATAGGTGGAAGCCCCAAACCTTGTCTCCCAAGTCTTCGAATAAGACCCCAACACCAAACCTACCTTTGGTGGGAAACCTACTAAAGGGGGGAGTCCTACTCATGGTGGGACTCCCACCTTTCCATGAGGTGGGGTGGCCGGCCACTCTTGGTGGAGTCCACCTGGGACTCCACCCCTTAGGGTTTGGCTGGCCTAGCATGTGGAGTCCCTCCGGGATTCCACCTTCCATAGTGCGTTTCTTCCGAACTTTTCTAGAACCTTCTAGAACCTTCCATAAATGCACCGGATCATTTCCAAACATGGAATATGATTTCCTATATATGAATATCATTCTCCGGACCATTCCGGAACTCCTCGTGATGTCCTGGATCCAATCCGAGACTCCAAACAAAACTTCGAAATCCATTCCATATTCCATATCTACTCAAACGACATCAAACCTTAAGTGTGTCACCCTACGGTTCGTGAACTATGCAGACATGGTTGAGACTTCTCTCCGACCAATAACCAATAGCGGGACCTGGAGATCCATAATGGCTCCCACATATTCAACGATGACTTAGTGATCGATTGAACCATTTACATACGATACGGATTCCCTTTGTCACGCGATATATTACTTGTCCGAGGTTTGATCATCGGTATCACGATACCTTGTTCAACCTCGTCTCCTGACAAGTACTCTTTACTCGTACCGTGGTATGTGGTATCTTATGAACCATTCATATGCTTGCAAGCCAATTAGACGACATTCCACTGAGAGGGCCCAGAGTATATCTATCCGTCATCGGGATGGACAAATCCCACTATTGATCCATATGCCTCAAGCTCATACTTTCCGGATACCTAATCCCACCTTTATAACCACCCATTTACGCAGTGGCGTTTGATGTAATAAAAGTACCCTTCCGGCATATATAAGTGATTTATATGATCTCATGGTCGAAAGGACTAGGTAACTATGTACCGAAAGCTTATAGCAAATGAACTTAATGACATGATCTTATGCTACGCTTAATTGGGTGTGTCCATTACATCATTCATCAATGACATAACCTTGTTATTAATAACATCCAATGTTCATGATCATGAAACCTTGATCATCTATTAATCAACAAGCTAGTTATACAAGAGGCTTACTAGGGACTCCTTGTTGTTTACATATCACACATGTATCAATGTTTCGGTTAATACAATTATAGCATGGTATGCAAACATTATCATAAACACAAAGATATATTATAATAACCATTTTATTATTGTCTACTAAGCAACGATAGTTGGCGCCCATCGTGGGGCCTGAGGCGTCTGGAGGCCAAAACCGGGAGGGTTCCGCCATGGGAAGCTACGACGACACGATCGCTGTGGGGCATGTTCTTTACGCCGGGAATTTTCCGATCGACCCTCTGGACGAATTCTGGATTGCGTCCAAGGCCAACCCCGTCAAGCTCTCCATCGTCCCGATCGGCGGCATTCACATCTTCATCGGCGAAACCGTCGATTCCGACGGAAACGCTCTGGTAAGTAACGCTGACGCGACCGCCGCTGAGCTGGATGTAGTCGTGAAAATCCGACCTGAGTCGCAGGAACTTCCTAAGGAAGATTCGCCTTAGATCTGAAAAAATCAAAGCCCACCCAATCCGCCCCTGAGCAGGAGAAAACGGTGGAAGACCAATGCAGATCCGCCTGGGTCTCCCAGGTGTTAGAGAAGCAATGGTGCCACTTCGTGCACTTCTTGGCCCATACCGCAGGAGCCGCCCCTCTTGAGGGCGGAGTCGATCCTATGCAGGTTGAGGCACCCAGAAACAACGTCGCCCCGGATCAGCAGGAGGCTGTCGGAGACAGCGACGCTCCGGGACAAGATGAAGCCGGAGATCCTGAGGAATCAATCCTCGGCAACTTAAGCCCAACTTCCGGCGATTCCTCCTCCATGGATACGGAAGAATTCAACCGCAAGCTCGAAGAACTCGGAGGCGGTGAGCAAGCTGACGCAGAATCCGCCCAGCCCATGCAGGTTCTTGCAACCGTGGCACCGCTGGATCAGCAGGAGGCGGAAGATGAATACACCTCCTCCGAAGCAGGACCATCCCACGCTGGATCTCCCTTAGATCGGGAACGATCGCGAAAGGAAGTCTTGTCCCCAGAAGAGATAGTCGAGCAAGCACGCATGGATTTAGTCGCACAGTCTGATGTCCTCAATAAACCAATAACTCCTGACGCCGCCGCCGATCTGGAGGCTTTAGAGGCCACAAGAAAGGAGATGCTGGCTACCGCCAGGAAGTTTGCCAACACCGCAGCTGCAATGCTGGATGAGAGAACAGAAGCTGCAAACTTCGTGGTTCACTTTCAAAAGAAAGATCGCGAGGTCGACGAATCACTTGCACAGGTCAAGAAGCTCCGGAAACACTGGGACGAGAAAGTGGAGGAGGCCGATAGAATCATTCGAGAAGCCATCCCTCCCCGCAAGATCACCTTCGCAACTCCCACAGAACAACAGCCGCTCACAACTCCAAAGGATAACATGAAGAAGGCTGCGGAGCTCCTGAAAAAGAAGGACGAGGAGATTGACATCAACTACGTCCAGATCGGCGAAGAGATGATCACGTTTGAAGTAGTGCCCTTCAAGAGCTCCTACCATGTAATCTTCGGCAGGCCCACTTACCACAAGTTTCACGCCAGGGCATGCTACATCTACAACAAGCTCAAGATTCTGGGTCCTAACGGTATGATCACCGTATCCGGAGACTACAAGAAAGCAAGGGACTGCGAGGAGGGCGAAGCCGCCTTCGCGGAATCCGTCATATCTGGAGAGGAGCTGCAAGGCTACAGAGCCGCGGTGGATCCGACCGAGATGCAGACCACCAAGAAGCGGATCTCCGAACGTAAGACCTCGTTCAAGGCTGCGATAGAAACCAAGAAGCATGACCTCGTTGAAGGCGACAGCTCCAAGCAGGTTTCAGTCGGAGCCAACATGGACCCCAAATAGGAAAGCGCGCTCGTCGAGTTCCTCCGAGCTAACATGGATACCTTCGCATGGCAACCTTCTGACATGTCCCGAGTACCAAGGGAACTCGCCGAGCACTACCTCAACATAAATCCGGGTGCAAAACCGGTGAAGCAAGCTATGCGACGCTTTGGAGATAAGAAGCGCCGCGCCATAGGAATGGAATTAGCAAAGTTACTAGAGGCAGGTTTTGTAGTAGAAGTTATCCATACTGAGTGGGTCGCAAACCCCGTCCTTGTACCCAAAAAGAATTCTGAAATATTAAGAATGTGCATCGATTACTTCGGCTTGAATAAGCATTGTCCGAAGGATCCGTTCCCCTTACCGCGCATTGACCAAGTCATTGATTCGACGGCAGGGGCGGAACTTCTGTGTTTTCTTGACGCATATTCCGGGTATCATCAGATCCGGATGAAGAAGTCCGACCAAAAGGCGACCTCGTTCATCACACCTTTTGGCACATACTGCTATGTTACTATGCCTTTTGGCTTGAAAAACGTAGGGTGCCACATACCAACGTACGATGCAGCGGTGCTTGAAGGACCAAATTGGCCGGAACGTGCACGCTTACGTCGACGACATCGCGGTCATGACCCGAAAGGGATCCGACTTGATCAGCGACCTCAAGGAAACCTTTGAAAATCTCCGACGGTACAAGATGATGTTAAACCCGCTTAAGTGCGTCTTTGGCATGCCAGCCGGAAAACTCCTTGGCTTCATTGTTTCCCACAGGGCATTGAAGTTAACCCGGAAAAAATCAAGGCCATCCTGAACATCAAAAGGCCAACTTGTCTCCAAGACGTGCAACGATTAACTGGTTGCGTCGCAGCAATCAGTAGATTTGTTAGCCGTCTTGGCGAGAAGGCCCTACCTCTATACAAGCTGCTGAAGAAAACAGACAAATTTGTCTGGGACGAGGCAGCAGACGAAGCACTTCAGGGATTGAAGAACATACTCTCCTCACCACCCATATTGGCAGCTCCAGCTGAGTCAGAGCCTATGCTCCTCTATATGGCAGCCACCAACAAGGTAATCAGCATAGTAATCATGGTGGTACGACAGGAAGAAGGACACGAGCATGGAGTCCAAAGGCCCGTCTATTACATTAGCGAAGTCTTGACGGAATCCAAACAAAGATATCCTCACTTTCAGAAGCTAGCTTACGGAGTTTTCCTAGGCAGCCGGAAGCTGAGACACTACTTCCAGGAGCACCCCATGACAGTGGTGAGCAAGGCTCCACTGGCAACTATCATCAACAACTCCGACGCAACAGGACGTGTAGCAAAGTGGGGCATTGAATTACCTGCCTTTGACATCAACTACGAAGCCAGAACCGCAATCAAGTCTCAAGTTCTAGCGGATTTTATCGCGGATTGGACTGAAGCGCCAGAGGGCACACCTGTGCCGGAACCTGAAGCTTAGGTCATGCACTTTGACGGATCCAAGCAACATCAAGGCTCGGGGGCTGGGGTTACCCTGAAGTCACCTACCGGAGAAGAACTGCAGTACGTTCTACAGATTCACTTCGAAACTACAAACAACATGGCGGAATATGAGGCTCTACTAGATGGTCTGCGCATCGCTAAGGAGATTGGGATCAAGCACATCATATGTTGCGGCGATTCCGACTTGGTGGCATGATACGTCCCAAACGTATCTATAATTTCTTATGTTCCATGCTACTTTATTGATGATACCTACATGTTTTATACACATTATATGTCATTATTATGCGTTTTCCGGAACTAACCTATTGACGAGATGCCGAAAGGCCAGTTTGTCGTTTTCTGCTGTTTTTGGTTTCGAAATCCTAGTAAAGAAATATTTTCGGAATCGGACGAAATCAAGACCGAGGACCTTATAATTCCCGGAAGCTTCCGGAGCACCGGAGAAAGACGAGAGGGAGCCGGGGGCCCACACCACACCCGGCGCGGCCCAGGGGGGGCGCCCCCCTGTGGTGTGGGCAGCCCGTGGCCCCTCCGACTCCCTCTCTTCGCCTATTTAATCGTCTCTGACCTAAAAACACCGACGGAGAAGACGAGACCCGAAAAACCTTCCGCAGCCGCCGCCATCGCGAAATCAAGATTCGGGGACGAAGTCTCTCGTTCCGGCACCCTGCCGGACGGGGAATTGCCCCCGAGTCATCTCCACCACCGTCTCCACCGCCATCGCTGTCTCCATGATGAGGAGGGAGTAATTCACCCCGGGGCTGAGGGCTCCGCTGTAGCTATGTGGTTCATCTCTCTCTTTATGTGATCTAGTTGAATATCATCTATGTGCTACTCTAGTGATGTTATTAAAGTACTCTATTCCTCCTCCACGTGTGTAAAGGTGATAGTGTGTGCACCGTGTGAGTACTTGGCGTAGGCTATGATTGTGATCTCTTGTAGATTATGAAGTTAACTATTGCTATGATGGTATTGATGTGATTTATTCCTCCTACATAAGCGTGAAGGTGATAGTGTGCATGCTATGTTAGTTCTTGGTGTAATTATGTTGATCTATCTTGCACTCTAAGGTTATTTAAATATGAACATTGCATTGTGGAGCTTGTTAACTCCGGCATTGAGGGTTCGTGTAATCCTACGCAATGTGTTCATCATCCAACAAAAGAGTGTAGAGTGGTTCTATTATGTGATCATTGTTGAGAGTGTCCACTAGTGAAAGCAGGATCCCTAGGCCTTGCTTCCAAGCATCGAATCTCCGTTTGTTTACCGTTTTGCTGCATGTTTACTCGCTGCCATATTTTATTCAGATTGCTATTGCCACTCATATACATCCATATTACTTGTATTTCACTATCTCTTTGCCGAACTAGTACACCTATACACCTGACAAGTGTATTTGGTGAGTTGGGGACACAAGAGACTTCTTGCTTTGTGATTACAGTGGTTGCTTGAGAGGGATATCTTTGACCTCTTCCTCCCCGAGTTCGATAAACCTTGGGTAATCCACTTAAGGGAAACTTTCTCGCTGTTCTACAAACCTCTCGCTCTTGGAGGCCCAACACTGTCTACAAGAATAGAAGCACCCGTAGACATCAAGCACTTTTCTGGCGCCGTTGCCGGGGAGGAAAGGTAAAAGGCACTCATACTTCGGTTCCAGGTAACAGTACTTTTCTGGCGCCATTGTGTGTGTGCTCGAAGCTATTTCCTTTAGATCCTGCAATTGCATCTTTTTGTTTCTTGTTTTTATTTTCACTAGTTAGGCATAATGGAAAACAACAAAAAAATTGGTGAGCTTTTTAATCTTTTTTCTAATTTAGAATTGTTTGATGCGAAAATTAAAAAACCTATGGAACCTTATTTACATGATAGTAGCAATGTTATTAGTATGAATGCAATTACTGCTAATGCTATGAAGAAGTCTAAGCTTGGGGAAGCTAGTTTACATAAAAATAATCTTTTTTGCTCCTCGACTTTGGAAGAAATATTTTGCTCTGATAATGCTTTATCTCCCATATGCGATAACTCTAATGATGCTTCTGATATTTTAAATCCACCTGCTGAAAGTATTCCGTATAAAATCCCTATGAAAATTATTGAACGTGTTATGGATAACCGCTATGAAGGGGATGGAGCTGTCCATCCTGGAGATCATTTACTGTTTTTGCATGAATTATGCGGGTTATTCAAGTGTGCAGGTATTTCAATGGATGAAGTTAGAAAGAAATTATTTGTTATGTCGCTATCTGGTGAAGCGGCGCATTGGTATAAACTATTGAAGGACGGGCGCTCTCTTGATTGGAAGGATATTGTGCCTCTATTTTATTCCAAGTTCTATCCTCCAAGTGAAATTCACAAAGATCGAAACCATATATATAATTTTTGGCCTCATGATGGAGAGAGTATTGCCCAAGCATGGGAAAGATTGAAGTCTTTAATGCTCAAATGCCCCAATCATGAGCTTCCAGGTAATATCATCATTGATAATTTCTATGCAAGACTTTCTTTTCAAGATAAGACCTTGCTGGATACTACTTGTTCTGGATCATTCACGCGCAACAAAGAAGAGTTTAAAAGGGACCTTCTTGATCGGATTAAGGAGAACGCTGAAGATTGGGAGAATGACAAAGGTAAAGAATCAGGTATAAACTATGATTATGAATGCATTGAAACTTTTATGAATACTGATGAATTTCGAAATATGAGTGCTACCTATGGTCTTGACTCTCAAGTTGTTGCAAATTTTTATAAAGCTTTTGCTTCTCACATTGAATTGCCTAGGAAGAATTTTGATAAGTATCATGAACCTTTTAAAGACGCTTGCATGAAGGATGAAACTGTTATTAATGATTGCAATGAACATGTTCAAACTTCTGAAAATGCTATTTCCTATAAGCATGTTAATTTTTGTGGAATACATAGACCTTGTGGAATTAATCAAATTGAGGAAGAATATTGTATCCATCATAGGAATGAAAAAACTAGAAAGTGGTCTAGGGCTCTAGATGATCTTGGAGAAAAAGTGTGTGCCCTCTATCCTTTTATTTGTGAACTTTGCCATAGAGTTGGTCATTTTAATTTTCAATGCTCCTCCAATGATAATTCGAACCCCATGAGTGCTGCAAATTTGTATTGTGATGATGAAATTATTCCTAATCAGCATGATGAACTTACCTTATTTTTGAAATGTGAAGAGTTATCAAGAAAAATTTCTTTGTTAAATATTAACGATCTTGATATTGATGATGTCCTGCATGGGTGTTTTTCTTATTGCATTAATAATAGCCATAGAAATACTTACATACAAAATATTTTAGAAGATGACACCTTGCCAAAATATGATAGGACCGCTGTGTGTTTTCAACTAATTAATGAAAAGGAGGGATCCTCCCAAGTTTCTTCTATTATTTCTAAAAGAAAATCAGGTTATGCGGACAAGCCACCCTTCAAGCCTCTTCCTCCTAAAGAAGGGAACGAGGAGAAGGGAGAGAATAAGAAGAAGAAGAAGAAGAAGAAGAAGGGAACGAAGAAGAAGAAGAAGAAGAAGGAGAATAAAAAGAAAGAGGTAACGGCGTATCCCCGCGTGAATGAGATAACGCTAGGTAACCGTAAGTATGTTGCTCCTAATGATTATTGTGATAATGAATCTGAATACGATGATCTTCCTATGCCCTTTACATACATTAGCGATCATGATTTGAATGAGCACACTACTTTTGATATTACAAATCTCTGGGAAACTAATTCTGAAAATGATAATAATTGCCATAGTGTCAGTGCTATCCATGCTTCCTCCTATAATGATATAGAAAGCTCTAAGCTTTGGGAAGAGGTGTTTGAAAATCCTTTTGCTACTGGTCATTATGTTCCTGATACATCTCCTTCTAATAACAATGATGGTATGGTCATAGATAAACCGACTGTGAAAGATAACTATTCTATTTCTTATGATGACACTGTGCCTCCGATCTTTGATGATTATTATAAAGAATGCTATGATATAGGTTATAACTATCCTTATGAAACTTGTCATAGTCATGATTGGATTACCAAAAACAATTCTTTTAATATACAACTTGTTTACCGTGTTCAAATTTTTGATAATAATCTTGCTCCAATTACTATTAATGAGAAGAGTTTTTCTTATGTCAAAAATAATGATACCTTTATGCATATGAACCATGATAAGAATGTTTTAAGTGATGGTTATATTGTGGATTTCATCAATGATGCTACTGAAAGTTATTATGAGAGAGGGAAACATGGTTATATTCATCTTAATAATATTAAGTTTCCCTCTTTATGTTGAGAATCTTGAAATTGTGCTTGTGTTGTTTTTCTATGCTTGCCACTTTGTTCTTCATGAATCTATTTGAGTGCAAGATTCCTTTTCATAGGAAGAGGGTTAGGCTTAAATTTGCTTCATACTTTCTTTTTGATACTCTCTTTGCTGCGACTCTCATCCTTATGAAAGCATCATCATTGAAATTGCTAAGCCCATCTTAATGGCTATAAAGAAAGAACTTCTTGGGAGATAACCCATGTGTTATTTTGCTACAGTACTTTGTTTTATATTTGTGTCTTGGAAGTTGTTTACTACTGTAGCAACCTCTCCTTATCATGTTTTTGTGCCAAGTAAAGTTTCTATGCTAAAGTTGATGTTATATTTGGGATCGCTGCGCAGAAACAGCATTGCTGTCTGTCACGAATCTGGGCACAGGCCTCTGTAGAAAATTCGAAAAAATCTGCCAATTTACGAGCGTGATCCTCAGATATGTACGCAACTTTCATTAGTTTTGAGTTTTTCCATTTGAGCAAGTCTGGTGCCAGCTTTAAATTCGTCTTTACGGACTGTTCTGTTTTTGACAGATTCTGCCTTTTATTTCGCATTGCCTCTTTTGCTATGTTGGATTTATTTCTTTGATCCATTAATGTCCAGTAGCTTTATGCAATGTCCAGAAGTGAAAAGAATGTTTGTGTCACCTCTGAACATGTGAATTTTTGATTATGCACTAACCCTCTAATGAGTTTGCTTGAAGTTTGGTGTGAAGGAAGTTTTCAAGGGTCAATAGAAGAGGGTGATATAATGTGATCGAGAAGAGTGAAAGGTCTAAGCTTGGGGATGCCCCGGTGGTTCATCCCTGCATATTTTAAGAAGACTCAAGCATCTAAGCTTGGGGATGCCCAAGGCATCCCCTTCTTCATCGACAACTTATCGGGTTTCTTCTAGTGAAACTATATTTTTATTCGGTCACATCTTATGTACTTTACTTGGAGCGTCCGTGTGCTTTTATTTTTGTTTTTGTTTTGTTATCTTAGTTCTCTGAATAAGTTCATCCTTGTGTGGGAGAGAGACACGCTCCGCTGGTTCGTATGAACACATGTGTTCTTAGCTTTTAATTTTCATGGCGAAGGTTGAAACCGCTTCGTTAATTGTTATATGGTTGGAAACGGGAAATGCTACATGTAGTAATTGGTGTAATGTCTTGAATAATGTGATACTTGGCAATTGTTGTGCTCATATAGATCTTGTTTAAGCTCTTGCATCATGTACCTTGTACCCATTAATGAATAATTACACAGAGCTTGTTAAAATTTGGTTTGCATGATTGGTCTCTCTAAGTCTAGATATTTTCTGGTTGAGGTGTTTGAACAAAAAGGGGACGATGTAAAGTCTTATAATGCTTACAATATGTTTATATGTGAGTCTTGCTGCACCATTTTATACTTGAGTTTGCTTCAAATAACCTTGCTAGCCTAAACCTTGTATAGAGAGGGATTACTTCTCATGCATCCAAATACTTGAGCCAATATTCATGCCATTTATGTCCACCATACCTACCTACTACATGGTATTTCTCCGCCATTCCAAAGTAAATTGCTTGAGTGCTACCTTTAAACAAATTCAAAAGTTATTACCTCTTATTTGTGTCAATGTTTTATAGCTCATGATGAAGTATGTGGTGTTTATCTTTCAATCTTGTTGGACAACTTTCACCAATGGACTAGTGGCTTCATCCGCTTATCCAATAATTTTGCGAAAAGAGCTGGCAATGGGATTCCCAGTCCCAAATTTAACAAAAATAGACACTCCTCCATGGTATGTGATTGTTGGACGGCACCCGAAGGATTCGGTTAGCCATGGCTTGAGAAAGCAAAGGTGGGGAGGAGTGTCATCTAAATAAAACTAAAATAAAAAGGCACTCCTTCATGGTATGAGATTGTTGGCGGGCACCCGATGATTCGGTTAGCCATGGTTGTGAAAGAAAGGTTGGAAGGAGTGCCACACAAAAATAAAAATAAAATGGGAGCCGCTCTTTGAAGGTTTGTCTGGCAAGGGGGTTAGAGTGCCCACTAGCATTCGTTGACAACAACAAACACCTCTCAAAACTTTACTTTTATGCTCTCTATATGTTTTCAAAATCAAAGCTCTAGCACAAATATAGCAATCGATGATTTCCTCTTTGAAGGGCCATTCTTTTACTTTATTGTTGAGTCAGTTTACCTATTCTTTCTATCTTAGAAGCAAACACTTGTGTAAACTGTGTGCATTGATTCTTACATGTTTACCTATTGCACTTGTTATATTACTTTGTGTTGACAATTATCCACGAGATATACATGTTAAAGTTGAAAGCAACCGCTGAAACTTATATCTTCCTTTGTGTTGTTTCAAAGCTTTCTACTAAGAATTTATTGCTTATGAGTTAACTCTTATGCAAGACTTATTGATGCTTGTCTTGAAAGTATTATTCATGAAAAGTCTTTGTTATATGATTCAATTGTTTACTCATTATCTTCATCATTGCTTCGAATCTCTGCATTCATCTCATGTGCTTTACAATAGTATGATCAAGGTTATGATGGCATGTCACTTAAGAAATTATCATTGTTATCGTTTACCTACTCGAGGGCGAGTAGGAACTAAGCTTGGGGATGCTTGATACGTCCCAAACGTATCTATAATTTCTTATGTTCCATGCTACTTTATTGATGATACCTACATGTTTTATACACATTATATGTCATTATTATGCGTTTTCCGGAACTAACCTATTGACGAGATGCCGAAAGGCCAGTTGCTGTTTTCTGCTGTTTTTGGTTTCAGAAATCCTAGTAAAGAAATATTTTCGGAATCGGACGAAATCAAGACCGAGGACCTTATAATTCCCGGAAGCTTCCAGAGCACCGGAGAAAGACGAGAGGGGAGCCAGGGGGGGCCCCACACCACACCCCGGCGCGGCCCAGGGGGGGGCGCCCCCCTGTGGTGTGGGCAGCCCGTGGCCCCTCCGACTCCCTCTCTTCGCCTATTTAATCGTCTCTGACCTAAAAACACCGACGGAGAAGACGAGACCCGAAAAAACCTTCCAGAGCCGCCGCCATCGCGAAATCAAGATTCGGGGGACAGAAGTCTCTGTTCCGGCACCCTGCCGGACGGGGAATTGCCCCCGGAGTCATCTCCACCACCGTCTCCACCGCCATCTTCACCGCCATCGCTGTCTCCATGATGAGGAGGGAGTAATTCACCCCCGGGGCTGAGGGCTCCGCTGTAGCTATGTGGTTCATCTCTCTCTTTATGTGATCTAGTTGAATATCATCTATGTGCTACTCTAGTGATGTTATTAAAGTACTCTATTCCTCCTCCACGTGTGTAAAGGTGATAGTGTGTGCACCGTGTGAGTACTTGGCGTAGGCTATGATTGTGATCTCTTGTAGATTATGAAGTTAACTATTGCTATGATGGTATTGATGTGATTTATTCCTCCTACATAAGCGTGAAGGTGATAGTGTGCATGCTATGTTAGTTCTTGGTGTAATTATGTTGATCTATCTTGCACTCTAAGGTTATTTAAATATGAACATTGCATTGTGGAGCTTGTTAACTCCGGCATTGAGGGTTCGTGTAATCCTACGCAATGTGTTCATCATCCAACAAAAGAGTGTAGAGTGGTTCTATTATGTGATCATTGTTGAGAGTGTCCACTAGTGAAAGCAGGATCCCTAGGCCTTGCTTCCAAGCATCGAATCTCCGTTTGTTTACTGTTTTGCTGCATGTTTACTCGCTGCCATATTTTATTCAGATTGCTATTACCACTCATATACATCCATATTACTTGTATTTCACTATCTCTTCGCCGAACTAGTGCACCTATACACCCGACAAGTGTATTTGGTGTGTTGGGGACACAAGAGACTTCTTGCTTTGTGATTACGGGGTTGCTTGAGAGGGATATCTTTGACCTCTTCCTCCCTGAGTTCGATAAACCTTGGGTAATCCACTTAAGGGAAACTTGCTGCTGTTCTACAAACCTCTGCTCTTGGAGGCCCAACACTGTCTACAAGAATAGAAGCACCCGTAGACATCATGGCACAACAAGTAGCCGGAACCTGGAACGCCAGAAACTCCGTCATGGCGGCTTACAGAGACGAAGTTGACGAGATCGCCAAATGCTTCCTCGGATACGAAGTCAAGTACGTCAGGAGAGACGATAACACAGCGGCAGATATGCTGTCCAAGCTCGGATCCGGCAGGAAACCAATTCCGCCTGGCATTTTCCTTGAGCATCTACGGATACCCTTAGTGAAGGACGCAAACCCGGAAAATCCTGATCTGGCAGTTTCTCCGGCTAAGGAAGTGATGGCAATCATTCCGGCCTGGACTCAGCCGTTCTTGGATTACCTCATTGATCAAAAGTTGCCGGAGGACGAGGTCCACGCACGACAGATCATCAGGCGAGCAAGATCCTACACAATTGTTGATGGACAGCTCTACAAACGAAGCGCAAACGGGGTATTTCTCAAATGCGTCTCCAATCAAGATGGCATTGAAATCCTCCGAGAGATCCACACAGGGGATTGCGGGCATCATGCCGCCCCCAGGTCCCTCGTTGCAAAAGCTTTTCGGTTAGGGTTTTACTGGCTAACATCTAAAGAAGACGCTGAGAAGCTGGTGAAAACTTGCCGAGGTTGTCAGTACTACGCTACTCAACCAAACGCTCCAGCCCAAGAGCTGAAGACCATACCTATCACCTAGCCATTTGCGGTCTGGGGGCTCGATATGGTTGGTAAACTAAAGAAATCATCTCCTGGTGGTCATGAATACCTCCTGGTCGCTATTGACAAGTTCAGTAAGTGGATCGAGGCAAAGCCAGTGAGAAAAGCCGACGGTGCTACGGCACTAAAATTTGTATGCAACCTCGTGACGAGATTCGGCATCCCACACAGCATAATCACAGACAATGGCACAAACTTTGCGCAGGGAGAACTCAAGGATTATTGCAATGAAGTTGGGATCCGGCTTGACCTTGCATCTGTGGCTCACCCACAATCCAATGGTCAGGTCGAACGAGCCAATGGTCTTATACTAGCCGGAATCAAACCTCGCCTTGAAGAACCGCTGCAACGCGCAGCCGGAGCTTGGGCTGATGAGCTAGACTCTGTTCTGTGGAGTTTGCGAACTACCCCTAACAGGTCAACCGGATTTACTCCTTTCTTCCTGGTATACGGATCCGAAGCTGTGCTCCCCACTGACATCATCCATGATTCGCCGCGAGTTTCCGCCTACGATCAAGAAACTGCTGACAAGGCTCGACAGCTATCTGTGGACCTGCTCGAAGAAGCTCGGAATTTAGCTGACCAACGCTCCACCATCTACCAGCAGAAGCTCCGACGCTATCACAGCCGTCGAGTTCGGAGCCGCTCATTCATGGTCGGAGACTTAGTCCTCCGCCTTCGCCAGGTGAAAGATCACATGTTGCAATCTCCATGGGAAGGACCTTTTGTCATCAGCAAAGTGCTACACAACGGATCTTACTACCTTGTTGATTTTTGGGAATTAAAGGATAGACCTGATAACTGGTACCGGAAACGAAAACGAGAGGATCGTCCCTGGAATATAGCACAGCTACGTCCTTTCCACACTTAGCATTTTACACATAGCGTACCTTGTAATATATATGATACATGATCAATGAAATAAAGCTTTTGGTTCACTCTTAGAGTCTTTTACCTCCTTTAATTTTTCATTTTTGGATCGTGTATGTTTTCTGACTAAAACCGCAGAGCTGGATCTTTCCGCCTATGCGTGTATGAAAGTTGTGATTTTCAAAATCGTCCTTTAGGACGTAAGTTTAAGTCTTCTGGTGGAAAAATTGTCCGTTGCGAACTCATGGATTCCTGGTAGCGACTTCCGGCACCTAGGTTGGGGGCTTGTTTCCGCGGTTATGGACGGACGCCATTGGGCTTCGTCGCCGCAGGTGATACGCGTAGATGCACACGTCCGTTGGGAACCCCAAGTGGAAGTGACATAGGCATCCCAAATGGGCCTGCCGAAGATAGTACCCGGAGTTTACTGAAGGCCCACTACCCGAAGAATAAGAAGATTCGAGAGTCCAAGGTATATTAAGGAAAGCTAGAGTTGTAATAGGAAGAGTTATTTGTAATCTGGCGGGATGAGTTAGAAGCCGTCCCGGACTCTGTAACTTGTACAAAACGAAACCCTCGGCTCCACCTCCTATATAAGGGGGGAGTCGAGGGACAAAGAAAGGATCGAATCTCATCGTCAACATAACCCTAGTTTTCATAATCGCCGAGTACTTTTCGCCTAAACCTTCGAGATCTACTTGCCCTCTACTTCTAGCAAAACCCTAGTCTACAATCCGTAGGCATTGACAAATTAATCCTTTGTCGGGAAGGTATGATGCGTATAGAAGCAAGTTTCCTCGATATGAAACCAAGGTTTAATCGAACCAAGTAGGGAGCCAAGAAGCACGTTGAAGGTTGATGGTGGCGAAATGTGATGCGGCGCAACAACGGGGATTCCGGCGCCAACGTGGAATCTCGCACAACAAAACCAAAGTACTTTGCCCCAACGAAACGAGTGAGGTTGTCAATCTCACCGGCTTGCTCAGTAACAAAGGATTAAACGTATCGAGTGGAAGATGATTGTTTGCAAGAAAACAAGTAAAACACAATTGCGGTAGATTGTATGCTATGTAAAGAATAGGACCGGGGTCCACAGTTCACTAGAGGTGTCTCTCCCATAAGATAAAAGCATGTTGGGTGAACAAATTACAGTCGGGCAATTGACAAATAGAGAAGGGCATAACAATGCATGTACATGATATGATAAATATAGTGAGATTTAATCCGGGCATTACGACAAAGTACATAGACCGCCATCCAACCGCATCTATGCCTAAAAAGTCCACCTTCGAGGTTATCATCCGAACCCCATTAAGTATTAAGTTGCAAAGCAATAGACAATTGCATTAAGTATGGTGCGTAATGTAATCGACAACTACATCCTTAGACATAGAATCAATGTTTTATCCCTAGTGGCAACAGCACATCACAACCTTAGAACTTTCTCGTCACTGTCCCAGGTGTCAATGAAGGCATGAACCCACTATCGAGCATAAATACTCCCTCTTGGAGTTAAGAGTACAAACTTGGCCAGAGCCTCTACTAATAACGGAGAGCATGCAAGATCATAAACAACACATAAACAATAGATTGATAATCACCATAACATAGTATTCTCTATCCATCGGATCCCGACAAACACAACATATAGAATTACATATAGATGATCTTGATCATGTTAGGCAGCTCACAAGATCCAACAATGAAGCACAATAAGGAGAAGACGACCATCTAGCTACTGCTATGGACCCATGGTCCAGGGGTGAACTACTCACTCATCACTCCGGAGGCGATCATGGCGATGAAGAGTCCTCCGGGAGATGAATCCCCTCTCCGGCAGGGTGCCGGAGGCGATCTCCTGAATCCCCGAGATGGGATTCGCGGCGGCGGCGTCTCCGGAAGGTTTTCCGTATCGTGGCTCTCGATGCGGGGGTTTCACGACGGGGGCTTTAAGTAGGCGGAAGGGCAGGTCAAGAGGCGGCGCGAGGGGCCCACACCACAGGCCGGCGCGGCCAGGGCCTGGGCCGCGCCGCCCTATGGTGTGGCCACCTCGTGGCCCCACTTCTTTCCCTCTTCGGTCTTCTCGAAGCTCCGTGCAAAAATAGGACCCTGGTCGAAGATTTCGTCCAATTTCGAGAATATTTCCTTACAAGGATTTCTGAAACCAAAAACAGCAGAAAACAGCAACTGGCTCTTCGGCATCTTGTTAATAGGTTAGTTCCAGAAAATGCATAAATATGACATATAATGTGCATAAAACATGTAGGTATCATCAATAAAGTAGCATGGAACATAAGAAATTATCGATACGTTGGAGACGTATCGGCATCCCCAAGCTTAGTTACGCTCGTCCCGAGCGAGTAAAACGATAACAAAGATAATTTCTGAAGTGACATGCCATCATAATCTTGATCATACTATTTGTAAACATATGTAATGAATGCAGCTATCGAAACAATGGTAATGACATGAGTAAACAAGTGAATCATAAAGCAAAGACTTTTCATGAGTAGTACTTTCAAGACAAGCATCAATAAGTCTTGCATAAGAGTTAACTCATAAAGCAATAAATCAAAGTAAAGGTATTGAAGCAACACAAAGGAAGATTAAGTTTCAGCGGTTGCTTTCAACTTATAACATGTATATCTCATGGATATTGTCAACATAAAGTAATATAACAAGTGCAATATGCAAGTATGTAGGAATCAATGCACAGTTCACACAAGTGTTTGCTTCTTAAGGTGGAGGGAGATAGGTAAACTGACTCAACAATAAAAGTAAAAGAATGGTCCTTCAAGGAGGAAAGCATCGATTGTTGTATTTGTGCTAGAGCTTTTATTTTGAAAACATGAAACAATTTTGTCAACGGTAGTAATAAAGCATATGAGTTATGTAAATTATATCTTACAAGTTGCAAGCCTCATGCATAGTGTACTAATAGTGCCCGCACCTTGTCCTACTTAGCTTGGACTACCGGATCTTTGCATGCCATGTTTCAACCAAGTGTCACTAAGGGGTACCTCCATGCCGACTGTACAAAGGTCTAAGGAGAAAGCTCGCATTTTGGATTTCTCGCTTTTGATTATTCTCAACTTAGACATCCATACCGGGACAACATGGACAACAGATAATGGACTCCTCTTAAATGCATAAGCATGTAGCAACAATTATTATTCTCATATGAGATTGAGGATATATGTCCAAAACTGAAACTTCAACCATGATTCATGGCTTTAGTTAGCGGCCCAATGTTCTTCTCTAACAATTTTGCATGCTCCAACCACTAAGGTGATAGATCCTTCGGACAAGACGGACATGCATAGCAACTCACATGATATTCAACAATAGTTGATGGCGTTCCCCAGAAGCATGGTTATCGCACAACAAGCAACTTAATAAAAGATAAAGTGCATAAGTACATATTCAATACTACGATAGTTTTTAAGGCTATTTTGTCCCATGAGCTATATATTGCAGAGGTGAATGATAGAATTTTAAAGATAGCACTCAAGCAATTTACTTTGGAATGGCGGAGAAATACCATGTAGTAGGTAGGTATGGTGGACACAAATGGCATAGTGGTTGGCGCAAGGATTTTGGATGCATGAGAAGTATTCCCTCTCGATACAAGGTTTAGGCTAGCAAGGTTATTTGAAGCAAACTCAAGGATGAACAGGTGCAGCAAAACTCACATAAAATACATATTGTAAACATTATAAGACTCTACACCGTCTTCCTTGTTGTTCAAAACTCAATACTAGATATTATCTAGACCTTAGAGAGACCAAATATGCAAATCAAATTTAGCAAGCTCTATGTATTTCTTCATTAATGGGTGCAAAGCATATGATGCAAGAGCTTAAACATGAGCACAACAATTGCCAAGTATCACATTATCCAAGACATTTTAGAATTACTACATGTAGCATTTTCCAATTCCAACCATATAACAATTTAACGAAGAAGAAACTTCGCCTTGAACATTATGAGTAAGCCTAAGGACATATTTGTCCATATGCAACAGCGGAGCGTGTCTCTCTCCCACAAAGTGAATGCTAGGATCCATTTTATTCAAACAAAAACAAAAACAAAAACAAACCGACGCTCCAAGTAAAGAACACAAGATGTGATTGAATAAAAATATAGTTTCGGGGGAGGAACCTCGATGATGTTGTCGATGAAGAAGGGGATGCCTTGGGCATCCCCAAGCTTAGACGCTTGAGTCTTCTTAAAATATGCAGGGGTGAACCACGGGGGCATCCCCAAGCTTAGAGCTTTCACTCCTCTTGATCATAGTATATCATACTCCTCTCTTGACCCTTGAAAACTTCCTTCACACCAAACTTCAAGCAAACTCATTAGAGGGTTAGTGCACAATTAATAATTCACATGTTCAGAGGTGGCACAATCATTCTTTACACTTCTGGACATTGCATAAAGCTACTGAACATTAATGGATCAAAGAAATGAATCCAACATAGCAAAAGAGGCAATGCGAAATAAAAGGCAGAATCTGTCAAAAACAGAACAGTCCGTAAATACGAATTTAAAGCTGGCACCAGACTTGCTCAAATGGAAAAACTCAAAACTAATGAAAGTTGCGTACATATCTGAGGATCACGCTCGTAAATTGGCAGATTTTTTCGAATTTTCTACAGAGGCCTGTGCCCAGACTCGTGACAGACAGCAATGCTGTTTCTGCGCAGCGATCCCAAATATAACATCAACTTTAACATAGAAACTTTACTTGGCACAAAAACATGATAAGGAGAGGTTGCTACAGTAGTAAACAACTTCCAAGACTCAAATATAAAACAAAATACTGTAGTAAAAACATGGGTTGTCTCCCATAAGCGCTTTTCTTTAACGCCTTTCAGCTAGGCGCGAAAGTGCAAATCAAGTAACATCGAGAGTAGAAGCATCAACATCATAACTTGTTCTAATAATAGAATCAAAAGGCAACTTCATTCTCTTTCTAGGGAAGTGTTCCATACCTTTCTTGAGAGGAAATTGATATTTTATATTACCTTCCCTCATATCAATAACAGCACCAACGGTTCGAAGAAAAGGTCTTCCCAACACAATAGGACAAGATGCATTGCATTCAATATCCAAGACAACAAAATCAACGGGGACAAGGTTATTGTTAACCGTAATGCGCACATTATCAATCCTCCCCAAAGGTTTCTTTTTAACATTATCAGCAAGATTAACATCCAAATAACAATTCTTCAATGGTGGCAAGTCAAGCATATCATAAATCTTTTTAGGCATAACAGAAATACTTGCACCAAGATCACATAAAACATTACATTCAAAGTCACTGAATTTCATTTTAATGATGGGCTCCCAACCATCTTCTAACTTTCTAGGAATAGAAGTTTCAAGTTTTAGTTTCTCTTCTCTAGCTTTTATGAGAGCATTTGTAATATGTTTTGTAAAGGCTAAATTTATAGCACTAGCATTAGGACTTTTAGCAAGTTTTTGTAAGAACTTTATAACTTCAGAGATGTGGCAATCATCAAAATATAAATCATTATGAGCTACAGCAATGGGATCATTGTTCCCAAGGTTGGAAAAAATTTCAGCAGTTTTGTCACAAGCAGTTTCAGCAGTTGCAGGCAGTTTTGTACGCTTTGCACTAGGAGTAGAAACATTGCCAACACCAATTATTTTACCATTGATAGTAGGAGGTGCAGCAACATGTGAAGAATTAGCATTACTAGTAGTGGTAATAGTCCAAACTTTAGCTACATTATTCTCTTTAGCTAGTTTTTCATTTTCTTCTCTATCCCACCTAGCACGCAGTTCAGCCATTAATCTTATATTCTCATTAATTCTAACTTGGATGGAATTTTCTGTAGTAGTAATCTTATTATCAATATCATTATTAGGCATAACTTTCAATTTTAAAAGATTAACATCAGAGGCAAGTCTATCAACTCTAGAAGCAATAGTATCAATTTTATCAAGCTTTTCCTCAACAGATTTGTTAAAAGCAGTTTGTGTACTAATAAATTCTTTAAGCATAGCTTCAAGACCAGAGGGTACACTCTTATTATTGTTGTAAGAATTCCCATAAGAATTACCATAACCATTACCATTAGCAGAGGGATATGGCCTATAGTTATTACCAGAGTTGTTCCTATAAGCATTGTTGTTGAAATTATTGTTTTTAATGAAATTCACATCAACATTTTCTTCTTGAGCAACCAATGAAGCTAAAGGAACATTATTTGGATCAACATTAGATCTACCATTCACAAGCATAGACATAATCACATCAATCTTATCACTCAAGGAAGAGGTTTCTTCAACAGAATTTACCTTCTTACCTTGTGGAGCTCTTTCCGTGTGCCATTCGAGTAATTTATCATCATATCATCAAGAAGTTTTGTAGCCGCCCCCAATGTGATGGACATAAAGGTACCTCCAGCAGCTGAATCCAATAAATTCCGCGAAGAAAAATTTAGTCCTGCATAGAAGGTTTGGATGATCATCCAAGTAGTTAGTCCATGGGTTGGGCAATTCTTTACCAAAGTTTTCATTCTCTCCCATGCTTGAGCAACATGTTCAGTATCTAATTGCTTAAAATTCATTATGCTACTTCTCAAAGATATAATTTTAGCGGGAGGATAATATCTACCAATAAAAGCATCCTTACATTTAGTCCATGAATCAATACTATTCTTAGGCAAAGATAGCAACCAGTCTTTAGCTCTTCCTCTTAATGAGAAAGGAAACACTTTCAATTTAATAATATCACCATCTACATCCTTATACTTTTGCATTTCACAAAGTTCAACAAAATTATTGAGATGGGCAGCAGCATCATCAGAACTAACACCGGAAAATTGATCTCTCATAACCAAGTTCGAGTAAAGCGGGTTTAATTTCAAAGAATTCTGCTGTAGTAGCAGGTGGAGCAATAGGTGTGCATAGGAAATCATTATTATTTGCATTTGTGAAGTCACACAACTTAGTATTTTCAGGAGTATTCATTTTAGCAACGGTAAATAAAACAAACTAGATGAAGTAAATGCAAGTAACTATTTTTTTTGTGTTTTTGATATAGAGAACAAGACAGTAAATAAAGTAAAACTAGCAACTAATTTTTTTGTGTTTTGTTTAGGTGCAGCAAACAAAGTAGTAAATAAAATAAAGCAAGACAAAAACAAAGTAAAGAGATTGAGAAGTGGAGACTCCCCTTGCAGCGTGTCTTGATCTCCCCGGCGACGCGCCGTAAATTTAGCTTGATACGCGTAGATGCACACGTCCGTTGGGAACCCCAAGTGGAAGGTATGATGCGTATAGAAGCAAGTTTCCCTCGGTATGAAACCAAGGTTTAATCGAACCAGTAGGAGCCAAGAAGCACGTTGAAGGTTGATGGTGGCGAAATGTGATGCGGCGCAACAACGGGGATTCCGGCGCCAATGTGGAATCTGCACAACAAAACCAAAGTACTTTGCCCCAACGAAACGGTGAGGTTGTCAATCTCACCGGCTTGTCGTAACATAGGATTAAACGTATCGAGTGGAAGATGATTGTTTGCAAGAAAACAGTAAAACACAATTGCGGTAGATTGTATGCTATGTAAAGAATAGGACCGGGGTCCACAGTTCACTAGAGGTGTCTCTCCCATAAGATAAAAGCATGTTGGGTGAACAAATTACAGTCGGGCAATTGACAAATAGAGAAGGGCATAACAATGCATGTACATGATATGATAAATATAGTGAGATTTAATCCGGGCATTACGACAAAGTACATAGACCGCCATCCAACTGCATCTATGCCTAAAAAGTCCACCTTCGGGTTATCATCCGAACCCCATTCGGTATTAAGTTGCAAAGCAACGAGACAATTGCATTAAGTATGGTGCGTAATGTAATCGACAACTACATCCTTAGACATAGAATCAATGTTTTATCCCTAGTGGCAACAACACATCACAACCTTAGAACTTTCACGTCACCTGTCCTGGTGTCAATGAAGGCATGAACCCACTATCGAGCATAAATACTCCCTCTTGGAGTTAAGAGTACAAACTTGGCCAGAGCCTCTACTAATAACGGAGAGCATGCAAGATCATAAACAACACATAAACAATAGATTGATAATCACCATAACATAGTATTCTCTATCCATCGGATCCCGACAAACACAACATATAGAATTACATATAGATGATCTTGATCATGTTAGGCAGCTCACAAGATCCAACAATGAAGCACAATAAGGAGAAGACGACCATCTAGCTACTGCTATGGACCCATGGTCCAGGGGTGAACTACTCACTCATCACTCCGGAGGCGATCATGGCGATGAAGAGTCCTCCGGGAGATGAATCCCCTCTCCGGCAGGGGTGCCGGAGGCGATCTCTCGAATCCCCCGAGATGGGATTCGCGGCGGCGGCGTCTCTGGAAGGTTTTCCGTATCGTGGCTCTCGGTACTGGGGGTTTCGCGACGGGGGATTTAAGTAGGCGGAAGGGCAGGTCAAGAGGCGGCGCGAGGGGCCCACACCACAGGCCGGCGCGGCCAGGGCCTGGGCCGCGCCGCCCTATGGTGTGGCCACCTCGTGGCCCCACTTCTTTCCCTCTTCGGTCTTCTGGAAGCTCCGTGCAAAAATAGGACCCTGGTCGAAGATTTCGTCCAATTCCGAGAATATTTCCTTACTAGGATTTCTGAAACCAAAAACAGCAGTAAAACAACAAGCGGCTCTTCGGCATCTTGTTAATAGGTTAGTTCCAGAAAATGCATAAATATGACATATAATGTGCATAAAACATGTAGGTATCATCAATAAAGTAGCATGGAACATAAGAAATTATCGATACGTTGGAGACGTATCAGCAGGCGAGTTCCGGCCAAAGGTTTTCCGGCTCGCGGAAGGTCAAATGAGCAAGCCAAAAAATTTACAAACCAGCACTTGCTTTCCAAAAAGATAGGCGAAACATGCAGATATATTAAAAAGGATAGCAGGATAAGTTTTTTCCGCCCACATGCATAATTGTTTCGTTCCTAGCTACTCACAAATACTTAAGTTATATATTACAAACCCACTCCGGGGCCAAAATGATGCATCGGTTTGATTGTTTCACAGGTTCTACTCGGAGGATTGATCCTCATCGGAAGCAATGTAGGCGGAGCCATCGCCAGAGTCGTCGCCGGAGCCTTCCTCGTCATGCTCAGCGCTTGACCCGGAGCCCTCCTCTTCGGGACAGCCCTCTTCATCTTCATCCTCCGCGTCAGAGAAACCCTCGGGAAGATCGTGCTTGTTGTACCAGAACGAGTGATTAACTCGTCCGACAAATACCCGGTCGTACCCTTGGGTCTCCGCGAGAAGGTTCCTCATATTGGCGCCCTTAGGGACTCCGCGCGCAACATCAGCAAAGCTCATGGTCGGGATGTGCGCTTTGCACGTCGCCAACACGAGGGAAGCGACTCCACGGGCGGAAGACTCCTGCCAATCCTTGATGAGCTCCGGCACCTGCTTGATCAGCTTGGTCATGGTGTGAATCACCGCGGTTCCGACTCTCTTCAGGGATAGCGATTTGGCGACCCCACGACATGCCTCGAAGAGGTTATCAATGGAATTCTCCGCTTCTTCATACGCTTCAGTCCTTTTGAGGGTCGCATCCTTTGTCCACTCAAAGCCAAGGCTCGCTGCGAAAAATATGATCAGTTTTTTCCGCGAACAGAAGCAAAAGTCTTAGGAAGTCGGAGTCAAAACGAAAGAAAACGAGGTTCTTACGGAAGATCATCTTGTCAATAGCCTCCGCCTCCGCCTTGTAACTCTTCTTCTTGGACGCCAAGGTCTGGATCCTCTGGTGGCTTGCTGGCGTGTAGTCGACAACTTCCTTGTGACAGTAAAGCACACGTCCGTTGGGAACCCCAAGAGCAAGGTATGATGCACACATCGACAAGTTTTCCCTCAGAAAGAAACCAAGGTTATCGAACCAGTAGGAGCCAAGAAGCACGTGAAGGTTGTTGGTGGAGGAATGTAGTGCGGCGCAACACCAGTGAAACCGGCGCCAACGTGGAACCTGCACAACACAATCAAAGTACTTTGCCCCAACGTAACAGTGAGGTTGTCAATCTCACTGACTTGCTGAAAACAAAGGATTAAGCGTATCGAGTGGAAAATGGTGTTTGTTTGCAAAGAACAGTAAAGAACAGTAGAATGTATTCAGATGTAAAAGAATGGACCGGGGTCCACAGTTCACTAGAGGTGTCTCTCCAATAAGATAACTAGCATGTTGGGTGAACAAATTACAGGTGGGCAATTGACAAATAAAGATTCAATACATATCAACGATGATTACTATGTGATTTAATCAGGGCATTACGACAAAGTACATAGACCGCTATCCAGCAGGCATCTATGCCTAAATAATCCACCTTCAGGTTATCATCCGAACCCCTTCCAGTATTAAGTTGTAAACAACATATAATTGCATTAAGTATGGCGCGTAATGTAATCAACACAAATATCCTTAGACAAAGCATCGATGTTTTATCCCTAGTAGAAACAGCACATCCACAACCTTAGAACTTTCACGTCATTGTCCCGGATTAAATGGAGGCATGAACCCACTATCGAGCATAATTACTCCCTCTTGGAGTTACAAGTATCAACTTGGCCAGAGCCTCTACTAGCAACGGAGAGCATGCAAGAACATAAACAACACATATATGATAGATTGATAATCAACTTAACATAGTATTCTATATTCATCGGATCCCGCCAAACACAACATGTAGCATTACAAATAGATGATCTTGATCATGTTAGGCAGCTCACAAGATCTAAACAAGGATAGCACAAGCGGAGAAGACAACCATCTAGCTACTGCTACGGACCCATAGTCCAAGGATGAACTACTCACGCATCAATCCGGAGGCGGGCATGATGATGTAGAGCCCCTCCGGTGATGAGTCCCCTCTCCGGCAGGGTGCCGGAGGCGATCTCCTGAATCCCCCGAGATGGGATTGGCGGTGGCGGCCTCTCAGTAATGTTTTCCGTATCGTGGCTCTCGGTACAGGGGGTTTCGCGACGAAGGCTATTTGTAGGCGGAAGGGTAGGTTAGGGGGCGTCACGAGGGGCCCACACACTAGGTCGGCGCGGCCAGGGCTTGGGCCGCGCCGCCCTGGTGTGTGGCCACCTCGTGGCCCCACTTCGTTTCCCTTTCGGTCTTCTGGAAGCTTCATGTAAAAATAGGACCATGGGCGTTGATTTCGTCCAATTCCGAGAATATTTCCTTACTAGGATTTCTGAAACCAAAAACAGCAGAAAACAGCAACTGGCACTTCGGCATCTTGTTAATAGGTTAGTGCCGGAAAATGTATAATAATCTTGTAAAGTATGTATAAAACATTCAAGTATTGTAATAAAAGTAGCATGGAACATAAGAAATTATAGATACGTTTGAGACGTATCAAGCATCCCTAAGCTTAGTTCCTACTCGCCCTCGAGTAGGTAAACGATAACACAAATAATTTCTGAAGTGACATGCTACCAACATAATCTTGATCAACATTATTGTAAAGCATATGAGATGAATGGAGTGATCTGAACAAAAGATTGCTAACAAAGATAATGACTAAACAAATGAATCATATAGCAAAAAATTTCATGAATAGTACTTTCAAGACAAGTATCAATAAGACTTGCATAAGAGCTAACTCGTAAGCAATAAAATTCTAAGTAGAATGAATTGAAGCAACACAAAGGATGATTAAGTTTCAGCGGATGCTTTCAACTTGTAACATGTATATCTCATGGATATTTGTCAACATAGAGTAATATAACAGGTGCAATAAGTAAACATGTAAGAATCAACGCACACAGTTAACACAAGTGTTTGCTTCTAAGATAGAAAGAAGTGGGTAAACTGACTCAACATAAAGTAAAAGAATGGCCCTTCGCGAGAGGAAGCATGGATTACTATTTTTGTGCTAGAGCTTTTATTTTGAAAACATAGAAACAATTTTGTCAACGGTAGTAATAATTCATATGTGCTATGCATAATACTTCCTACAAGTTGCAAGTCTCATGCATAGAGTACTAATAGTGCTCGCACCTTGTCCTACTTAGCTCGGAAGACACGGATTATCATCGCATAACATATGTTTCAACCAAGTGTCACAAAGGGGTACCTCTATGCCGCCTGTACAAGTGTCTAAGGAGAAAGCACGCATTGGATTTCTCGCTTTTGATTATTCTCAACTTAGACATCCATACCGGGACAACATAGACAACGAGATAATGGACTCCTCTTTTAATGCTTAAGCATTCAACAACAGTTAATATTCTCATAAGAGATTGAGGTTGTATGTCCAAACTGAAACTTCCACCATGATACATGGCTTTAGTTAGCTTCCCAATGTTCTTCTCTAACATATGCATACTCAAACCATTTGATCATGAAATCGCACTTACTTCAGACAAGACGAACATGCATAGCATCTCACATGATATCCAACAAAGGTAAAGTTGATGGCGTCCCCGAAACATGGTTACCGCTCAACAAGCAACTTATAAGAATTAAGACACATAACTACATATTCATCACCACAATAGTTTTTAAGCTATTTGTCCCATGAGCTATATATTGCAAAGGTAAAGGAATGAAATTTTAAAGGTAGCACTCAAGTAATTTACTTTGGAATGGCAGAAAAATACCACATAGTAGGTAGATATGGTGGACACAAATGGCATGGGTTTTGGCTCAAGGTGTTTGGATGCACGAGAAGCATTTCCTCTCAGTACAAGGTTTCGGCTAGCAAGGTTGTTTGAAGCAAACACAAGTATGAACAGGTACAGCAAAACTTACACAAGAACATATTGCAAGCATTATAAGACTCTACACTTGTCTTCCTTGTTGTTCAAACACTTTACCCGAAAATATCTAGACTTAGAGAGACCAATCATGCAAACCAAATTAAACAAGCTCTACAGTAGTTCTTCATTAATAGATTAAACTACATGATGCAAGAGCTTAAACATGATCTATGAGAGCTCAAACAATTGCCAAGTGGCCAAACCATATGCAGCATTTTCCGATTCCAACCAAATAGCAATTTAACGAAGCAATTTAGCCTTCGCCATGAACATTAAAGCACAATTAAGAACACAAGTGTTCCATATGAAAAAGCGGAGCGTAATATCTCCAATATAAGGATGGTGGGATCCAACTTTATTCAAAACAAAACAAAAAATAAAAGCAAACCGACGCTCCAAGTAAAGAACATAAGATGTGATGGAATAAAAATATAGTTTCACTAGAAGTGACCTGATAATGTTGTTGATGAAGAAGGGGATGCCTTGGGCATCCCCAAGCTTAGATGCTTGAGTCTTCTTAAAATATGCAGGGATGAACCACCGGGGCATCCCCAAGCTTAGACCTTTCACTCTTCTTGATCATAGTATATCATCCTCTTCTCTTGACCCTTGAAAACTTCCTCCACACAAACTTCAAGCAAACTCATTAGAGGGTTAGTGCATAATCAAAATTCATATATTCAGAGGTGACACAATCATTCTTAACACTTCTGGACATTGCACAAAGCTTCTGAAAGTTAATGGAACAAAGAAACTCATTCAACATAGCAAAAACGGCAATGCGAAATAAAAGGCAGAATCTGTCAAAAACAGAACAGTCCATAAAGATGAATCTGGCAGGGGCACTTAACTTGCTCAAATGGAAAAACTCAAAACTAATGAAAGTTGCGTACATATCTGAGGATCACGCTCGTAAATTTACAGATTTTTTCGAATTTTTTACAGGGAGCTCTGCGAGAATTCGTGACAGACAGCAATGCTGTTTCTGCGCAGCAATCCCAAATATAGCATCAACTTTAGCATAGAAACTTTACTTGGCACAAAAACATGATAAGGAGAGGTTGCTACAGTAGTAAACAACTTCCCAAGACTCAACAATACAGTAAATAAAATAAAACATGGGTTATCTTCGAAGAAGTGCTTTTCTTTAACGCCTTTCAGCTAGGCGCAGAAAGTACAAATCAAGTAACATCAAGAGGTGGAGCATCAACATTATTATTTTTCTTACAAACACAACTTGTTGCAGAGGGTACTTTAGGTGCCCCATTATCTACATTTTCTATGGTGGTGTGATGCGCGTAGATGTACACGTCCGTTGGGAACCCCAAGAGGAAGGTATGATGCGCACAGCAGCAAGTTTTCCCTCAGAAAGAAACCAAGGTTATCGAACCAATAGGAGCCAAGAAGCACGTGAAGGTTGTTGGTGGAGGAATGTAGTGCGGTGCAACACCAGTGAAACCGGCGCCAAAGTGGAACCTGCACAACACAATCAAAGTACTTTGCCCCAACGTAACAGTGAGGTTGTCAATCTCACCGGCTTGCTGAAAACAAAAGATTAAACGTATCGAGTGGAAGATGGTGGTTGTTTGCAAAGAACAGTAAAAGCAGTAGAACGTATTCAGATGTAAAAGAATGGACCGGGGTCCACAGTTCACTAGTGGTGTCTCTCCAATAAGATAACTAGCATGCTGGGTGAACAAATTACAGGTGAGCAATTGACAAATAAAGATTCAATACATATCAACGATGATTACTATGTGATTTAATCAAGGCATTACGACAAAGTACATAGACCGCTATCCAAGCATGCATCTATGCCTAAATAATCCACCTTCGGGTTATCATCCGAACCCCTTCCGGTATTAAGTTGTAAACAACGAGATAATTGCATTAAGTATGGTGCGTAATGTAATCAACACAAATATCCTTAGACAAAGCATCAATGTTTTATCCCTAGTAGCAACAGCACATCCACAACCTTAGAACTTTCATCACATCGTCCCAGATTTAATGGAGGCATGAACCCACTATCGAGCATAATTACTCCCTCTTGGAGTTACAAGTATCAACTTGGCCAGAGCCTCTACTAGCAACGGAGAGCATGCAAGAACATAAACAACACATATATGATAGATTGATAATCAACTTAACATAGTATTCTCTATTCATCGGATCTCACCAAACACAACATGTAGCATTACAAATAGATGATCTTGATCATGTTAGGCAGCTCACAAGATCTAATACAATGAAAGCACAAGCGGAGAAGACAACCATCTAGCTACTGCTATGGACCCATAGTCCAAGGATGAACTACTCACGCATCAATCCGGAGGCGGGCATGATGATGTAGAGCCCCTCCGGTGATGATTCCCCTCTCCGGCGGGGTGCCGGAGGCGATCTCCTGAATCCCCCGAGATGGGATTGGCGGCGGCGGCCTCTCAGTAATGTTTTCCGTATCGTGGCTCTCGGTACAGGGGGTTTCGCGACGGAGGCTTTAAGTAGGCGGAAGGGTAGGTCAAGTGGAGGCACGAGGGGCCCACACCACAGGCCGGCGCGGCCAGGGCTTGGGCCGCGCCGCCCTGGTGTGTCGCCACCTCGTGGCCCCACTTCGTATCCTCTTCGGACTTCTGGAAGCTTCGTGCAAAAATAGGACCCCAGGCGTTGATTTCGTCCAATTCGAGAATATTTCCTTACTAGGATTTCGAAACCAAAAACAGCGAGAAAAACATGACAACGGGCACTTCGGCATCTTGTTAATAGGTTAGTGCCGGAAAATGTAAAATAACGTTGTAAAGTATGTGTAAAACACTCAAGTATTGTAATAAAAGTAGCATGGAACATAAGAAATTATAGATACGTTTGCGACGTATCAAGCATCCCCAAGCTTAGTTCCTACTCGTCCTCGAGTAGGTAAACGATAACACAAATAATTTCTAAGTGACATGCTACCAACATAATCTTGATCAACATTATTGTAAAGCATATGAGATGAATGGAGTGATCTGAACAAAAGATTGCTAACAAAGATAATGACTGAGCAAATGAATCATATAGCAAAACTTTTCATGAATAATACTTTCAAACAAGTATCAATAAGACTTGCATAAGAGCTAACTCATAAGCAATAAATTCATAGTATAATGCATTGAAGCAACACAAAGGATGATTAAGTTTCAGCAATTGCTTTCAACTTGTAACATGTATATCTCATGGATATTTGTCAACATAGAGTAATATAACAGGTGCAATAAGTAAACATGTAAGAATCAATGCACACAGTTAACACAAGTGTTTGCTTCTAAGATAGAAGGGAATGGGTAAACCGACTCAACATAAAGTAAAAGATTGGCCCTTCGCAGAGGAAGCATTGATTACTATTTTTGTGCTAGAGCTTTTTGTTTTGAAAACATAGAAACAATTTTGTCAACGGTAGTAATAATTCATATGTGCTATGCATAATACTTCCTACAAGTTGCATGCCTCATGCATAGAGTACCAATAGTGCTCGCACCTTGTCCTACTATCTCGGAAAACACGGATTCTCATCGCATAACATATGCTTCAACCAAGTGTCACAAAGGGGTACCTCTATGCCGCTTGTACAAGTGTCTAAGGAGAAAGCACGCATTGGATTTCTCGCTTTTGATTATTCTCAACTTAGACATCCATACCGGGACAACATAGACAACAGATAATGGACTCCTCTTTTTCATGCTTAAGCATTCAACAATAGTTAATAGGGATTTCTATTTTCGTGCCCTCGGCTCCTTAGTTGTACTCAGTTTTCCCCAGATCCTTAGTTTTTCCTCAGTTTTCCCCAACCCCTTGTCTATAACCCGCAGAAAGAGCTCGGACGGAAGGAATCCCGTTTAGTTGACGTTGGTTGGTGCTGGCAAGTGGGGCCGCTGTTGGTGCCCCGCAGTGGACACGTCTCCACTTATCCAGATCATCGTGGGACCCACAACTTGTCCACGTTAGCGCGCCGGACCCACAGCTTACCCAGGTGACCGTTGCAAAATGGGAGCCCGAGCTAGCCCCGTGCCCGTGCCATTGCTTCCCCTTTCTTTCTCCGCGCCCCATTGTTCTTCTTCTCCGCCAGCGGCAGCCCTTCTCCGGCACGCGGGTGATGTCTAGTTTCTCTTCGACCTCCCGTTCTTCATGGCCGCAGTATGGACCCGTGCCTTTGACAAGATGCCCTGACCGCCCACGCCGAGAGCCTCCGAAGCGGTCGATCCGCTAAGACGGACGAGAACGGCAACCGTGGACGTGAGTTCGTTGCATGCGAGAGCTTGCCATATAGAGAGGGGGATAAGGTTAGATCTCGCTCCAATTTCTCTCGTTTTCTCTCGATTTTCTTGTTATTCCCTCGAATTTGGGATTTAGGGTTCATGTTGTTGTTTTCAGATCTTGAAGAAATGCGGGCATTTCGAGTGGATCGATGTGTACGTTCGGAGGCTTCGGTTGCAGGGAATCAATTGGCGCTATTGGGGGCGCAATTTGGGAGGGGGGACTTGCTGTAGAGAATGCGGCGGAGAGAGGAGCCGTTCCGATTAGGGACCTTCCGATTATGCCTAATGCTCCCAATGCGGAACCGGTGGAAGTGAAGGGAGAACTGAAGAAAATGAACAAGCGAGTTAAGGCAGCTGATCGAGTTGAAGAAGCAAGCTAATATGATGGCTGGTTGTTTTTTTTGTTGTATAATTACGATCGGATTCTTATCATTGCTCACCGGGCGCTAGAAGTTGTTACAAGGGATACCTTGTTACAAATCCATTATTCGATTACATGTACTTGTAGTTGTTTTCAAAGTTAGTGTGTGCATTCACCGAAATTACCAACTATATTCCCTAAAAGAAAAGGAAAGCTAAAGATAGTTGATAATTGTTAGAGGGGTGACAAATAATGCAATCCCCGAAATCCGCAAATATGTATGCCTCATGTTTATACCAAAATTATACCACTTTTAGGCCTTTCCAAAATACCAATACCATATCCCAAACTATATTCCCTAAAAGAAAAGGACAGCTAAAGATAGTTGATAATTGTTAGAGGGGTGACAAATAATGCAATCGCCGAAATCCGCAAAAATGTATGCCTCATGTTTATAAAAAAATTATACCACTTTTAGGCCGTTTCAAAATACCAATACTATATCCCAAACTATATTCCCTAAAAGAAAAGGAAAGCTAAAGATAGTTGATAATTGTTAGAGGGGTGACAAATAATGCAATCCCCGAAATCCGCAAATATGTATGCCTCATGTTTATACCAAAATTATACCACTTTTAGGCCTTTCCAAAATACCAATACCATATCCCAAACTATATTCCCTAAAAGAAAAGGAAAGCTAAAGATAGTTGATAATTGTTAGAGGGGTGACAAATAATGCAATCTCCGAAATCCGCAAATATGTATGCCTCATGTTTATACCAAAATTATACCACTTTTAGGCCTTTCCAAAATACCAATACCATATCCCAAACTATATTCCCTAAAAGAAAAGGACAGCTAAAGATAGTTGATAATTGTTAGAGGGGTGACAAATAATGCAATCGCCGAAATCAGCAAAAATGTATGCCTCATGTTTATAACAAAATTATACCACTTTTAGGCCGTTTCAAAATACCAATACTATATCCCAAACTATATTCCTCATGTTTATTCTCCACCGACAGAGAGAGAGAGAGATGGGTGGCCACGAAGAGAGAGAGAGAGAGAGAGAGAGAGAGAGAGAGAGAGAGAGAGGTTGCCACGAAGAGACGGATAGGGGTATACTGCCCGTTAGATCAGTGGATCAACGGTTCGTGGAGTCGATCCGTGTGACAACGGCTCAACCAATCAGGATAAGTTTGGGCTTCTCGGAGCATTTGTGACGAGTACTTGAGGGCAAAACTGAGTAGTACTAAGAATCCAAGGGCACATAAATAGTAAATAGACTAAGGGATTCAAACAAAAGAATTACAAAATGAAAAATGTGTGTTTTGTACAATATAATTCATATTGGGCTACATCAAATTATTTGCAATTCAAATATACATGAGTGTGACAATTATGGCATCATTTAGACAAACTATGTTTTGGGAAAGATGTTTTGCAAAGGGGTTTGGGTGGAAAACCATGCATCTTCATAGCTACACTAGTGATTCTGAGAAGTGGCAATTTGTGGTAAAACTTGATTTATATATGTTTGTTAAGGTTTTCTAGGTGGCAGGTTGCGTAGGAAGACTCCATGAGTAGTTGCCACTATGTTTTTATTTTTTTTGGATTTTTTTGCGCATGAAATGACTCAATTAGCTATGTTAATCTCATTTGTTGACTCTCTGTTGACCAGCTACTTGAGGGTAAAACCGAGTATATTGCACTTGCCGGTCTAAGTCCTCGAGGGGAAAACTGAGTACGGATAAAATTTCGTATAAGGCCCGAGGTTATAACCGAGTACACCAAACGTCCCAGGGTTAGACTCGTGTAGCGGTGCACGCTGCGGCCGTGCATAGCGGACGCGTGTTGCGGTACACGCCACCTTCGTCTTTATAGAGCCCCTCTTTCTCTCCCTCGACGCACGTTCTCACTGGCTCACTGCAACCGCCTCTCCTGTCCCATCATCTTCTCCACAACCGAAGAAAAACCCCGAAGAAAACCGCCGGCGATGGAGAAGAATGAGATGCCCATTGTCGGCGCATCGGCCGCCGCCCCCGTCCGTGCCCCTGTCGCCGCTTCCAACGTAGCAGCCGGCGCATCGGCCGCCGCCCCCGTCCGGGCCCCTGTCGGCTGCTTCCAACGTAGCAGCCGGCGCATCGGCCGCCGCCCCGTCCGGGCCCTCGTCGCTGCTTCCAACGTAGCAGCCGGCGCATCGGCCGCCGCCCCGTCCAGGCCCCTGTCGCTGCTTCCAACGTAGCAGCCGGCGCATCGGCCGCCGCCCCGTCCAGGCCCCGTCCATTGGGACCCGTACGAACCGGTGCGGTACGACGCGCCGAAGAACCCCTACGACACCACCATCGTCGACTACGATTCGGAGGTAACCCTTTGTTCCCTTGTTCTTATCTCATTTCAATCATTTTGTGTTAGATCTAGCGTTATTACGGTTCGTCTGTTCCTAGTTCAATCCTTTTGTGTTAGATCTTGCGTTATTACTGTTCGTCTGTTCCTAGTTCAATCCTTTTGTGTTAGATCTTGCGTTATTACTGTTCGTCTATTCCTAGTTCGATCCTTTTGTGTTAGATCTTGCGTTATTAGTGTTTGTGATTTGCTTTTGTTTCAGATTTGTGCCGATGATGATGAATATTTGGGCATCCCTAAATTGATTCGGGGTTTGGTCGATAAACAATTGGTGTGTACAAATTTGTTGTGCATGATCTTTGGTTTACTTACTCAAATCCTGGATATAAGTGTGTCCAATGTAACCGAGGCTACCTCTTTTTTTCGAGCCCATATTATCATGCATGATTTTTTGTTCACTCTCGTTCAATCATCGTTGCAATTGACTCCGTGTTTTTTGCACGATCTTTGGTGCTACGTGACAGGTCGAGAGCAGCGACGTCGACGGCGACGACGAGTCCTTCCACACCAAGACTCGTCACGTCCTCGGGAGGCTGCGGGCCGGCCAATACGGTCGCCCCTTTGCTCAAGGCATTTACAAGTGCCCCTTCGCAACAGGAGGCTCTTCGACACCAACTTCAACACCCTCGCTGAACCATGCTGAATCCATTGGCGGACATGGCGCTAGAGTTGGAAGTACCGTGAACGTGCATGCGTACATGGCCAAACACAAAGCACTTGGGATTCACCGCGCAACCTCCAAGCGAGTCACACGCGCCACCCGGAGGCGTTGAACGTGCCTACCTGCACTCTCTCGTATGTGATCTGCTCTATCCGTAGAGCAGATTAAATTCATGTAAAATGTAGCTTATGTTGGATCTATCGGTACTACATTTGGATCTGTCCCTGAATATATCTATGCTATGTTGGTTGCTCGTATGCAGACTTATCCTATATTTTCTCTCTGGATTTGTGCCCTAGATTTCCTACCCGATTGGGTAAAAACGAAGGCATAAAGAAATGAATGGCGTTAAAAAACAGAAGGAGAAGCTTCTCTAGATTTGCTACCAATTTGGGCTATCAAATATGAATGAGATCGAGCGATAGAGAGGAAAAAGGTACATTGAAAACTGCTAATCCGGGCGAAAGAGACGAAACCACTCGTGCCCCCGTCCCGGACCCACACGGCTCCACACGCTACGGCCCTACACGCTACGGCCCCACAAACACGGCCTCGTCCTGTCCCACGCGGTCCCTTCCTACCAGCCCCACACGACGCGGTCCCACACGACGCACCCCACAAACGACACGACCCCACTCGTCAGCACGGAACGGTCAACTTAACGAATTCCTTCCGTCCGAGCTCCTTCTGCGGTTCAGACAAACGTTTGGGTAAAACTGAGGAAAAACTAAGGACCTGGGGAAAACTGAGTACAACTAACGAAGCGGGGGCACGAAAATAGAAATCCCTAGTTAATATTCTCATAAGAGATTGAGGTTGTATGTCCAAACTGAAACTTCCACCATGATACATGGCTTTAGTTAGCGGCCCAATGTTCTTCTCTAATCATATGCATACTCAAACCATTTTATCGTGAAGTCCACTACTTCAGACAAGACGAACATGCATAGCATCTCACATGATATTCAACAAAGATAAAGTTGATGGCGTCCCCAGAAAACATGGTTACCGCTCAACAAGCAACTTATAAGAATTAAGACACATAACTACATATTCATCACCACAATAGTTTGTAAGCTATTTGTCCCATGAGATATATATTGCAAAGGTAGAGGAATGAAATTTAAAGGTAGCACTCAAGTAATTTACTTTGGAATGGAGGAAAAATACCACATAATAGGTAGATATGGTGGACACAAATGGCATGGAGTTTGGCTCAAGGTGTTTGGATGCACGAGAAGCATTTTCTCTCAGTACAAGGTTTGGGCTAGCAAGGTTGTTTGAAGCAAACACAAGTATGAACAGGTACAGCAAAACTTACACAAGAACATATTGCAAGCATTATAAGGCTCTACACTCGTCTTCCTTGTTGTTCAAACACTTTACCCGAAAATATCTAGACTTAGAGAGATCAATCATGCAAACCAAATTAAACAAGCTCTACGAGTAGTTCTTCATTAATGGATTAAACTACATGATGCAAGAGCTTAAACATGATCTATGAGAGCTCAAACAATTGCCAAATTGCCAAACCATATGCATCATTTTCCAATTCCAACCAAATAGCAATTTAACGAAGCAATAAGCCTTCGCCATGAACATTAAAGCACAATTTAAGAACACAAGTGTTCCATATGAAAAAACGGATCGTAATATCTACAATATAAGGATGGCGAGATCCAACTTTATTCAAAACAAAACAAAAATAAAAACAAACCGACGCTCCAAGTAAAGAACATAAGAATGTGACGGAATAAAAATATAGTTTCACTAGAAGTGACCTGATAATGTTGTCGATGAAGAAGGGGATGCCTTGGGCATCCCCAAGCTTAGATGCTTGAGTCTTCTTAAAATATGCAGGGATGAACCACCGGGGCATCCCCAAGCTTAGACCTTTCGCTCTTCTTGATCATAGTATATCATCCTCTTCTCTTGACCCTTGAAAACTTCCTTCACACAAACTTCAAGCAAACTCATGAGAGGGTTAGTGCTTAACCACAAATTCACATATTCAGAGGTGACAAAATCATACTTAACACTTCTGGATATTGCACAAAGCTTCTGAAAGTTAATGGAACAAAGAAACTCATTCAACATAGCAAAAGCGGCAATGCGAAATAAAAGACAGAATCTGTCAAAAACAGAACAGTCCGTAAAGATGCATCTGGACTGGGCACTTAACTTGCTCAAATGGAAAAACTCAAAACTAATGAAAGTTGCATACATATCTGAGGATCACGCTCGTAAATTTGCATATTTTTTAGATTTTTTTACAGAGACTTGTGCCAGAATTCAGTGACGGATGGCAATGCTTGTTTCTGCGCAGCGATCCCAAATATAACATCAACTTTAGCATAGAAACTTTACTTGGCACAAAAACATGATAAGGAGAGGTTGCTACGGTAGTAAACAACTTCCAAGACTCAACAAAACAAAAATTGCTGTAGTAAAATAAACACATGGGTTATCTCCCAAGAAGTGCTTTCTTTAACGCCTTTCAGCTAGGCGCAGAAAGTGCAAATCAAGTAACATCAAGAGATGGAGCATCAACATTACCTCGGGCCTTACACTTACCCTTCTTGTTCTTTTTCTTATTCTTTGGTTTAGGGAATACATGTCAGCCTCCTAGTGGGATTTTTAGGGTGCCTTCTCCTGCATTTATGATTGCTCCCAATAGTTTCAGCAGGGATCTTCCAAGTGTGATTTGTCCAGTTCCTCCAGCAGCTGAATCCAATAGGTTCCTTGAGGAAAAATTCAATCCTGCATAAAAGGTTTGGATGATCATCCAAGTAGTCAGTCCATGGGTTGGGCAATTCTTTACCAAAGATTTCATTCTCTCCCATGCTTGAGCAACATGTTCATTATCAAATTGTTTAAAATTCATTATGCTACTTCTCAAAGATATAATTTTAGCAGGAGGATAATATTTACTAATAAAAGCATCTTTGCATTTAGTCCATGAATCAATACTATTCTTAGGCAAAGATAGCAACCAATCTTTAGCTCTTCCTCTTAATGAGAAAGGAAACAATTTCAGTTTTATAATATCACCATGTATATCCTTATACTTTTGCATTTCAAAAAGTTCAACAAAATTATTAAGATGGGCAAGCAGCATCATCGAGTACTAACACCGGAAAATTGCTCTCTCATAACAAGATTCAAGTAAAGCAGTGTTTAATTTCATAAAATTCTCGCTGTAGTAGCAGTGTGGAGCAATAGGAGTACATATAAAATCATTATTATTTGTGCTAGTGAAGTCACACAACTTAGTATTTTCAGGAGTACCCATTATAACAGTAGTAAAGTAAACTAGGCAAATAAAGTAAATACAAGTAACTAATTTTTTTGTGTTTTTGATATAGAGAACAAGACAGTAAATAAAGTAAAGCTAGCAACTAATTTTTTTGTGTTTTGTTTAAGTGCAGCAAACAAAGTAGTAAATAAATTAAAGCAAGACAAAAACAAAGTAAAGAGATTGGAAGTGGAGACTCCCCTTGCAGGCGTGTCTTGATCTCCCCGACAACGCGCGCCGTGAAAAAGAGCTTGATGCGCGTAGATGTACACGTCCGTTGGGAACCCCAAGAGGAAGGTATGATGCGCACAACGGCAAGTTTTCCTCGGAAAGAAACCAAGGTTATCGAACCAGTAGGGAGCCAAGAAGCACGTGAAGGTTGTTGGTGGAGGAATGTAGTGCGGCGCAACACCGGTGAAACCGGCGCCAACGTGGAACCTGCACAACACAATCAAAGTACTTTGCCCCAACGTAACAGATGAGGTTGTCAATCTCACCGGCTTGCCGAAAACAAAGGATTAAACGTATCGAGTGGAAGATGGTGGTTGTTTGCAAAGAACAAGTAAAAGCAAGTAGAATGTATTCGGATGTAAAAGAATGGACCGGGGTCCACAGCTCACTAGTGGTGTCTCTCCAATTAGATAACTAGCATGCTCGGGTGAACAAATTACAGTGTGAGCAATTGACAAATAAAGATTCAATACATATCAACGATGATTACTATGTGATTTAATCGAAGGCATTACGACAAAGTACATAGACCGCTATCCAAGCATGCATCTATGCCTAAATAATCCACCTTCGAAGTTATCATCCGAACCCCTTCCGGTATTAAGTTGTAAACAACGGATAATTGCATTAAGTATGGTGTGTAATGTAATCAACACAAATATCCTTAGACAAAGCATCAATGTTTTATCCATAGTAGCAACAAGCACATCCACAACCTTAGAACTTTCTCGTCACCGTACCGCATTTAATGGAGGCATGAACCCACTATCGAGCATAATTACTCCCTCTTGGAGTTACAAGTATCAACTTGGCCAGAGCCTCTACTAGCAACGGAGAGCACGCAAGAACATAAACAACACATATATGATAGATTGATAATCAACTTAACATAGTATTCTCTATTCATCGGATCTCACCAAACACAACATGTAGCATTACAAATAGATGATCTTGATCATGTTAGGCAGCTCACAAGATCTAATACAATGAAAGCACAAGCGGAGAAGACAACCATCTAGCTACTGCTATGGACCCATAGTCCAAGGATGAACTACTCACGCATCAATCCGGAGGCGGGCATGATGATGTAGAGCCCTTCCGGTGATGATTCCCCTCTCCGGCAGGGTGCCGGAGGCGATCTCCTGAATCCCCCGAGATGGGATTGGCGGCGGCGGCCTCTCAGTAATGTTTTCCATATCGTGGCTCTCGGTGCAGGGGGTTTTGCGACGGAGGCTTTAAGTAGGCGGAAGGGTAGGTCAAGTGGAGGCACGAGGGGCCCACACCACAGGCCGGCGCGGCCAGGGCTTGGGCCGCGCCGCCCTGGTGTGTCGCCACCTCGTGGCCCCACTTCGTCTCCTCTTCGGACTTCTGGAAGCTTCGTGCAAAAATAGGACCCTGGGCGTTGATTTCGTCCAATTCCGAGAATATTTCCTTACTAGGATTTCTGAAACCAAAAACAAGTAAAAACAACAACCGGCACTTCGGCATCTTGTTAATAGGTTAGTGCCGGAAAATGTAAAATAACGCTGTAAAGTATGTGTAAAACACTCAAGTATTGTAATAAAAGTAGCATGGAACATAAGAAATTGTAGATACGTTTGCGACGTATCATGGTGCTAGGGGTTTTATAAATTTTAGGCCTATAATAATTCTTTTGTTTAGGCACCTTAGAGGCATACATGAATTTTTGCTCTTTACCCACATAAGCTTTCTCCTTATACTTAAGAGAAGAAAAAGTTGAACCCAAGGTTCCCATAGCTTTTTCAAGTTCATCAATCCTATTGGTTCGATTATCATGGACAACACAAGTTCCTAGGACAATAGTTCTTTCATCAATTCCTCCTAAGGATTTATCAAGTTCATTAGTTTTATCAAGTAACATTTCTAATTTAGTTTCAATACTTGGAAATTTTTTCTCTATGGTTTCCAATTTTTTCATAACATCCTCAAGAGAGATTTTAATTTTAACTTCATTAACAGGTGGTATTCCAACTAGACTCTCTATGATGCAACTAGCTTCTAAAGCGGGAGTACCTAGGAAATTACCTCCCGAAAGAGTATCAAGAACATACCTATTCCAACTAGATAAGCCAACATAAAAGTTCCTAAGAAGGATAATAGTGGAGTGTTTCTTAATGCACCTATGATGAGCATTACTAATTCTGTACCAAGCATCTTTAAAACTTTCTCCACCTTGTTGCTTAAAAGAACGAACTTCAACTTCAGGATTACTCATTATAACAGTAATAAAGGTAAACTAAGAAAATAGAATAAAGACAAGTAACTAATTTTTTTGTGTTTTGATATAGAGCTAGTAAATAAAACAGTAAGTAAAGTAACTAATTTTTTTGTGTTTTTGATATGTAGCAAACAAGACAGTAAATAAAATAAAGTAAAGCAAGACAAAAACAAAGTAAAGAGATTGGAAGTGGAGACTCCCCTTGCAGCGTGTCTTGATCTCCCCGGCAACGGCGCCAGAAAAAGAGTTGCTGGCGTGTAGTCGACAACTTCCCTGGGACGGTAAAGCACACGTCTGTTGGGAACCCCAAGAGGAAGGTATGATGCGCACAGCGACAAGTTTTCCCTCAGAAAGAAACCAAGGTTATCGAACCAGTAGGAGCCAAGAAGCACGTGAAGGTTGTTGGTGGAGGAATGTAGTGCGGCGCAACACCAATGAAACCGGCGTCAACGTGGAACTTGCACAACACAATCAAAGTACTTTGCCCCAACGTAACAGTGAGGTTGTCAATCTCACCGGCTTGCTGAAAACAAAGGATTAAGCGTATCGAGTGGAAAATGGTGTTTGTTTGCAAAGAACAGTAAAGAACAGTAGAATGTGTTAATATGTAAAAGAATGGACCGGGGTCCACAGTTCACTAGAGGTGTCTCTCCAATAAGATAACTAACATGCTGGGTGAACAAATTACAGGTGGGCAATTGACAAATAAAGATTCAATACATATCAACGATGATTACTATGTGATTTAATCAGGGCATTACGACAAAGTACATAGACCGCTATCCAACATGCATCTATGCCTAAATGTAACATCCCCGTTTTGATAAACCCTAATTAGGATTTGTTTGTGCATTCATGAGCATCATATAAATTGCATTAAGAAAAATTTCAAATAAAAATAAAGTGGAAACCCTAATATATGCAAGTCTTCCTCTATTTAAAATGTGTTTAAATGTTTCAAACTTTCAAAACAAAATTATGTGGACTTTCAATTATATTAGGAAGGCCAGTAAATATTTCCCATAAAATATTTGGGTTATTTTGGATCCCTAAAGGGTTGCAAAGTGCCAAAATCTATTTGTTTTAACCCTGTTTTAAAAATTCCAGGGAAATCCTCAAAGGACAGGGGGTTTTGGGCAAATATGCCCTTGTCTTCTTCCCCACGCACGCACGCAGGCAGCTGCCTGGCGCTGCCGTGGCCGCCCGATGGAGCCGGCCGCCGGGATGCTCCCCGCCGCCCCCTGGACCCCTTCAAAGCCTCGCCGCGCCGCCGCAGAAAACCCTAGCTTCGCCACTCCTCTCCTTCCCTTCTCTCTGCTGCTCACGCCCGCCAAACCCTAGCTCCGGCCACCGCCGTGCCGCGCCGTTTTGCGCCTCCCCGCGCTCGGCCGAGCAGCCCTGGAGCTTCGCCGCGTCGCCCCGTCCTTCTCCAACCACCAGCGCACGCCGGGGCGGCTCGAATCGACCGAATCGAGCTCCGCCCGCGCCGCCGGACTTCACCTCCCGCCGGCGTTACCGGCCACCTCCTGCGACGCCGTCGACCTCCACGCGCTCCTGGTGAGCTGGGGAACCTCCTGGTCCCCTCCGCGTCCTCTCTTCGCCTCTGTAGCGGCCGGCCGACGAGGAACTGCAAGCTTGGCCGCCGGCCATCGCCGCCGTGGTCGCTCCGGCGACCATTGGTGGGCGGCGCCACCACCAAATGGTCGCCTGCGTCGCCCCGCATCGTTCCCCCACCTCGCGCGCCTCAATTCCAGGCCTAATCGGCCGATTGCAGCTCCGCCCGAGCTCACAGTGAGCTCATGGCCGCGCTGACGTCATGCTGACGTCAGCGTGACGTCATATTTCCTTTTATATTTCCTGTTTATTTTTCAGTAATTGATAAATAATTCATATTAATTCATAAAAATATAAAATTATATATCAAATTGATCAGAAAAACATTTCCTATTTGTTTATACATGTTTCATACATGATTGAACCCATTAAATGTGGAGCTTAGTAGAAAACCCTAATACACCCCTCTCATATGTCGGGGTCCGATGCCGGAACCCCTTTAAATTTGACGATGCACCTAGGGTTTATTCAATTTCATTAATATGACATATCATTCATATTGTATGTGCATTGCATTATGCCATGTATTGAATGTTATTTCTCTCTTTCTAGTTGTGGCACCCCCGGGATCAGGGTTAGACAAATACCAGATCTTCGTCTGACATAAGCCTAACCTAGAGCTCGAGAGACTACAGTGAGAGAATCGGTAACACAACAGTGACTCTACGACTCAAGAAGTAATACAAGCTCATAACTGAGCGAAGAACCAAAGTATTACAAGCAGAGGTCACTGACCTGTCATACATCAATCAACGGAAGCAAAGTTATGCTATTAGACATAGCAAGATAGCAAAAGGCCTAAGAGACCAGGAGCATAACGGCGACGTCCCAGCCCATAGATTCCAGGCTGCCACCTGGGAACCCCAAACTACTCGACGATGTCGACTTAGAAACCACCATCTGTTGGAGCGGCTTCGTCTGAAACAAAAGCATGCAAAGCTGAGTACAGGGACTCAGCAAGACTTAGTACAACCTTTTAGCAAAGCGGGTATGCGGGCTTTCACGTGGAGCTTCTTTTGCGTAAAGCCGCTTTTCCTTTGTAAGACAAGAGAGAGGAGAAGCTCGACTACTCAGAACCTTTAAAGGGGGATAAGAGGTCGATATCTCTAGTTCTACTGATCATCATATTCTATCCACCAATCTTCATCATCTCGAACCACTATCCTCGGATTACCCCCTCAACACCCGAAGAAGGTATCCGTAAACACACATTGTTTGCCAAGTTTTACGATTAGGTTCATGTTCTCTATGATCACAGAATCCATTCCCAAGTCGTCCATAACCGTGGACACGGCTTTTCGAAAAGATTTAACCCTGCAGGGGTGCACAATTTTATCCACACGTGCCAACCGACTCTTAATGCCAAATTATTAGCTCTCTTCCTTGGAAAGCCGGCAGAGGGTGGTTGACCACGACCTTTACCTTGCTTTGTCGCCGAGACCATGAGTCACGCGCTAAGGATTATTCCGCCGTAACGGGTCAAGTCCCGAAGCCGGTCCTTAACGATGTGAGCCGAGGTGGGTTTCCCCAGAGGCCGCAACCCCCAGCCACCACGACCACGCTTACCTACCTGTTATGTACCTTTTCCCCAAGCAAAATGCAATGCATATGTCCAGGTAAAGCGCAAACTATGTGACTCATGGAATCTACTAGGCAAGTTAGTGAGTCGAGAGGGTACCATAATAGGGCCTCGTGTGGTTGTACGCTCGATCTTGGTTCAAGAGGCGAGAACTCGCATCCTAGGGCTCGGCGAAACGAAACAACCCACCACATCCAAATGTGGCCTTTCGTCTGAGCCTTTAATCATGTTTAACACTCATCTCTATACTTACCACGTCAACCTGTCATGCTAGTTTCATTTCATTGTAAGGCTCCAGTCCGAAGACCGGAGTAGTAGCGTAACAAACTAAGCATGGCTAAGCATAAAGAGATAAAGGCTCTAGCGACGCACACATGTCAAACCTAGGTATGCTAGGAGCAGTGGATCATGGATTTGAGGCTACAAGGGTGGAACATGCAATAGACAGGATAACTCTACCTATCGATAAAAGACAGTTGAATCGTATGCAATATGTAGGATCCAGAAGTAAAAGCATTTCGAAAGCATATATGAACCAGGCTAGGGCTTGCCTTTGTCCCTGACAAACCGAAGTGGATCGTCGATAAACTTGTACTTGACTTGTTTGTCGGTGGGCAATTATTGACCTTCGGTGCTGTCGATCTTCATCGTCTCGGGCACGTGTTCTATCGATAGCGAAGAAGCGAACACCGAAAAGGTAAAATAACAATCAATACATGGCATTGATGTAATGCGCAAACAAGAATGATGACATGACATATTAATGATACTGAAATTATTCCTATGACATGATCATCAATTTAAATGAGGTTGAAATGCATTAAACATTGCATTTCGATAAACCCCACGACTTCCATAAAGTGGTATTTGATTGCCCTAACAAAAGTGTTAATTCAAGTTGTTTAAATATGCATGATGATAGCATAAGTAGATAGGTTTCATTTCTCTGAACATTTTGATACCTGGTATGTAAATTTCAGATAAAGTATGAATTAGTTACGAATTTTATAAGGTTACTCATTTCCTGAAATTTCTGGAAACAGAGAAAACGAGTTTCATATAAGAACAGAAACTATGTATTGTTCTCTGCTCAGAGTTGAGTGAAGGATCTGGTTCAGTATGTACTCGACCGCAAACATGTACGAGCACTTGCAGGACCAGCGACTGCAGCTAAAACTAAGATAAGTCCAAACAGAGCAAGGCTACAAGGCTACAGATAGCAATTCTAACATCCGCAGTATGTAGTACTTTATTTTAGAGATCGGTATTCAATTCTGAAGTTGTTTAAACATCAATCAAATATATGGTACTAGCAGATGGGATTGGCATCGGCAAGTGCTCCCAGGTGAAAGGGTGTGTCGTTAACTTTCAGTTTCTACAGAACGTGTACTACCTGCCATGACAAACACTATGACCTGATACGTATTTGCAGGTCAGGAGCATGTAAAGCTGAACCTTCTTCTATCTCTGGCCAGGATTACTAACAGCAACATATGCGTGCTTACAAACTGGAGTATGTGTTTAGAAACTGATGTTTGTGTGTGCATCTTCTAGTCTTACATACACGTACCAAACTGGTTTGCCTCTAAACCAACAGAAACAGTACAACAGCAGGCAAACAACGGAAAACTTCTGTACGAAGATGATTCTGAAAAAATGGAGTGGTCATACCAGCTATAGCTGACCGAGAGAGAAAACAGATAGGCTCGGGAGAACTGACTGCTCACCATGAACGCCATGGAGTGGCCGGAGAGGTCGGACGGCGATGACACGGCCAGCCGACGTTCGGGAAGACGCGGACGACGGCTTCGATTCCCGGCCACCCGCGTCGATTCCTTCGGCGTGGAGGTCGCACGGGACAAGGCAGAGCCTCCAGGATGATCGCCGGAGCTTCAGGCGGCCGGCAGCTGCGGTGCTGAATGGCGGCCGTGCTAGGGTTACGGGAACTCCGCGAGTGAGCAAGGAAGGGAAAGTGAGTGAGGGGAGAGGATAGAGGAGAGGATGGTCATCGTTGTGGAGGTCTTATCCTTGCTCCTAGAGAACGGCGGCGACGCGAATCGCTGAGTCGATCGACGACAACCGCACGGACACGCAGCAGCTTGCCTCCTTCACGAAGAAGACAAGGGGCATTTTGCCCAAAGCCCCCTGGCTTTTGGAGATTTCCAGGAAAACTTGAAACATAGCCAAAATCAATTGTATTTTATGTTTTGAACATTTTTGAAACCCAACAAAATATCTCCAGACTTTGCATAACTATTTTGTGGCCTTCTTAAATATAGGAGAGAGACCACATAACACTATTTTGTAAGTTTGAAACCATTTCAAAAATAGAGAAAGTACATGGGAGTTAGGGTTTCAACTTTAATTTATTTGCAAATTTTTATTAATGCATTTATATGATGCTCATGAATGCACAAACAAATCCTAATTAGGGTTTAACAAAACAGGGATGTTACAACTCTATCCCCCTTACAAGAATCTCGACCCCGAGATTCCTTAGGTAGGAAAAGATAATGTAACAAGGACTACACCGGATTTCAACGAGCTTGTCGATACCACGATGATCTTCTTTGTTGAAGAAGTTGATCCACGACACCATGAAGAAGTTGACCCACAACACCATGAAGAGCTCTTCATTTTGCGTTCTTCACCCTAAAGGAAAGAGGGAATGACACTAGATGGTGGATCTTTACAAAGATCGAGTATCTCATGGTTAACTCATGGAAGGAGTGTTGAAAAACAGCTCTTGAGCTAACAAACATGAAACACGTCAAGGTAACGGAAGAGACGGAAGAAGTTTCAAATTTTGGTAGGCAATTGCTCCACGCTTTACAAGAATACCAAGAGACAAGGTAGCGAAGAGGTAAACTGCCTTTGATACCATAACGAGGCACTCTTAGAGAGGGTGACTCGTAGAAACACCAAAGATTACCAACCAGAGCAACTTTGGAATTTAAGAATCATAGTCACTTCTCTGGCATGGGTACATGAAATGATTAGAGTCTACTCAAAAGGTTGGGGCCTAGATGACTGACAAATTCACACAACGTATGAATTGATTAGAATTTCAGGTAATAACCAACGGAAAGGTGCCAAGGATCAGCGGGGATTGAAATTTCTCCGTACGAAGTCGTCGTCAGCGGAGAAATGATTTGGAAGGATTGATCGGGAGACATTTGTCAAGACTGCTTATGATGTTCTCCTTGATGTTCTAGACACCAATATTAGGCTATTGACTAGCCTTCAATAGGTCATCAAGCGAAGGTCAAGACTTTAGGATTTGAAAAGCATCATAAGGGCAACTCCTAGAATTAGTCGCAGAAGATCCTTATGAAGAGTGGTTATTCTTGTTACTTCAAGAATCTTGGCATTAGGTCTTCCAACTAATTGTGTTAACCACGACATCAATCTTGCCGGATTTACCAAGAGACCTATCCCAAAAATCCTTGAGAAACACCAACCATCGTTGCCGCTTGAGATTCAGCTTAGGTTAGGTGTAAAGATACTTTCGGACTCAGAATGTTTGAATGTAAGATTTGCAACAGTTACCACCAAGGTAAAGTCGCTAGATTCTCAAGATATGGACCACAATGTCAAGCTCCGAAGGATTGAGCTAGATTGCGTAATACATGTGGTTGCGACTGCCAAAGGCAATTGCGTGCACATGAGCTTGCAATGTAACACAATTGAGTCCTGGTGGAAACATCGTAGAAGATATTGAAGCTCTTAAGCTTCTTCTCTTTCTCAAATAAACCAGTCAGTGGCTTAGGGTGCATAGAGGAACGTTTCAAGGAATGGAGGTAACAACCTTTCATCTCAAGAATACTTCGCACATGCATGGCCGACTTGCAATGATTCCCGAGGAAAACAAAGAAAACCCGACTCGGATCCACGGCGACATCTTTCAGCAAATGCACGCGAACTAGAGAAGGTCACTTCCAACATCCAGAACACATACTTCATGATAACACAAAGATGGTTCTCAAAAGTTTCCAATATTAGTGCCAACTGTTCAATATGAATCTCTTTAAACATGGAGAAAATAAGGATGTCATCGATGGGTTCAACAACAAACTTATCAAGATACTCCAATGAGGTACTCATATTCTATATGGACTCGGCAGAAATATTGGTCAGACCAAAGGACATGAAGGTATACTCAGACGAGACACCATGAGTATAAACATCATCAAGATAGTCCTTGGAACTGAGTTTGATCTGACGATAGCCCAAACTCAAATCAAATATGGGGGAAGATAGCATATCCATAAAGGAGATACTTCCTGACTTCAACACAAACAAAACTAGACATCCCTTTAAGAATAATCAAGTTGGATAGAGCTCTTGTCTTTCAACTCTCCAAGTTGTTGTTTAAGCTCAACCAACTAATCCAGGATATCCAGTACGGTGTCTTGGAGAAAGAGTGATTCAGAGAACCAACATACTCACGAACCTGACAACACGGTCATGGGACGACATGGCGATACTTCTAGAAGGACACACAGAATATCACGAACCACCGGTATATCACTGAATTCGATAGGGGATCTTGCTTTACAAAGCAAACGATATGGTCTTGAGAGCTTTGGGATGAACCTAACTCTTTGACCGAATATGTGCGCCTGAACAAATGGACTTGGCAGCACGATCAAACTTCGCTTAATTAGTTGGCGAACCAATCATGCTAAGAATGACACAAATGTGCTTGGATCTCCAAGCAATAACAATTGCTAAGAATCTCAGATGGCCACATCAATACGCAAACCCCAACATTCCCAAGCATAGACAACTCGGAGAAAGGGTGAGTAAAGATATGAAAGAGCATCACTTCATCAGTAAGACCATGATACAAAGCACGACCTTATAATATAAAAGAGGGTGATACTCTAAGGTAGAACAGAACAGTAAGTGCATAAACCTCACATTCTGCGGATTACAATACTTTGACCAAGTCTTAGAAATGGATGAGGTACTGGAGTTTGTTTTTCCTGACATACTGAAGTGGAATGTCTTGACGAACCACAAGAGTAACATGCACTAGAGACACCAATGCACATTTACCACTTGGATGCTAACTAACAAACAAAGGTCGGAAAGTAACTAAAGAGGAAGAACATAATCAGGAGCAAAATTCTTGAGAGGTAGATGCACAAGTTAACACTCTTGGGAAACTCATGCTGAAAAGGGAGGTGTGGCAGAGTCAAGGACATAGATGTGAGACTCTCAAAGAGCACTCTTGTCGTGATCCATTTGGTTCGACGAAAGAACATCTGGAATAGCTAGTGGAAGGGAAAGATCTTTATTGCCGCAATTCAACACGACAATAACCACAAGCTTGAAGGATAGCTTGATTTGAATTTAACCATCCCGATGTAATGTTTGAACATTAACACCAGTGTTCAATGGAATGGATCTTGGGTTAAAGGTCAGCTTCATGCACTAAGATTCATTAGAATCCAGCACAATCGGGGACCTTAGGTTCAAGTCCAAAGGTTAGAACCCGAGAAAGGAGTAACTACTAGATGAGTGACACAGAGGACACTAGGAGGTAGTAATCACGGTGTAGTTTCTAGAAGCAATATTTAGCTTCTGAAGTACCCAAGCAAATAGAAAGGAGGCATACAAGGCGAAAGGAAACCTCGAAGCCTAGAACAGAATTTTGTGGAACCCACAAAAATAGAGAGATCATGATGGAAAGGAATCTCTCTGTTGAAACAAAACGAAGAGGAAGCACAGAACACACACGACTCTAGAGAACTCTGCACTAGGTCAACTGGTTTGCAAACGACCTGCCCTTGAGGCACCTAAGTTTGAAAGACTAGAAGAGATAATAAAACTTTCAAATCAATACAAGGTAAGGCACCTTTGAATTAGAGCGATACCAGATAAGGAGTAAAAAGAATCCTACTCAGATTTTTGCAAATACTTTTAGCTTTCAAATAGTTTTCAAAAACACTAGACTCAACATCGACCAGTAGAAAGGGCTTCCTACGAGCGAGTCCTCGCTCCGATACCAAAACTCGTGGCACCCCGGGATCGGGGTTAGACAAATACCGGATCTTCGTCGACATAAGCCTAACCTAGAGCTCGAGAGACTACGAGTGAGAGAATCGGTAACACAACGAGTGACTCTACGACTCAAGAAGTAATACAAGCTCATAAGCGAGCGAAGAACCAAAGTATTACAAGCGAGAGGTCACTGACCTGTCATACATCAATCAACGGAAGCAAAGTTATGCTATTAGACATAGCAAGATAGCAAAAGGCCTAAGAGACCAGGAGCATAACGGCGACGTCCCAGCCCATAGATTCCAGGCTGCCACCTGGGAACCCCAAACTACTCGACGATGTCGACTTAGAAACCACCATCTGTTGGAGCGGCTTCGTCTGAAACAAAAGCATGCAAAGCTGAGTACAGGGACTCAGCAAGACTTAGTACAACCTTTTAGCAAAGCGGGTATGCGGGCTTTCTGTGGAGCTTCTTTTGCGTAAAGCCAGTTTTCCTTTGTAAGACAAGAGAGAGGAGAAGCTCGACTACTCAGAACCTTTAAAGGGGGATAAGAGGTCGATATCTCTAGTTCTACTGATCATCATATTCTATCCACCAATCTTCATCATCTCGAACCACTATCCTCGGATTACCCCCTCAACACCCGAAGAAGGTATCCGTAAACACACATTGTTTGCCAAGTTTTACGATTAGGTTCATGTTCTCTATGATCACAGAATCCATTCCCAAGTCGTCCATAACCGTGGACACGGCTTTTCGAAAAGATTTAACCCTGCAGGGGTGCACAATTTTATCCACACGTGCCAACCGACTCTTAATGCCAAATTATTAGCTCTCTTCCTTGGAAAGCCGGCAGAGGGTGGTTGACCACGACCTTTACCTTGCTGTCGCCGAGACCATGAGTCACGCGCTAAGGATTATTCCGCCGTAACGGGTCAAGTCCCGAAGCCGGTCCTTAACGATGTGAGCCGAGGTGGGTTTCCCCAGAGGCCGCAACCCCCGGCCACCACGACCACGCTTACCTACCGTTATGTACCTTTTCCCCAAGCAAAATGCAATGCATATGTCCGGGTAAAGCGCAAACTATGTGACTCATGGAATCTACTAGGCAAGTTAGTGAGTCGAGAGGGTACCATAATAGGGCCTCGTGTGGTTGTACGCTCGGTCTTGGTTCAAGAGGCGAGAACTCGCATCCTAGGGTCGACGAAACGAAACAACCCACCACATCCCAATGTGGCCTTTCGTCCGAGCCTTTAATCATGTTTAACACTCATCTCTATACTTACCACGTCAACCTCGTCATGCTAGTTTCATTTCATTGTAAGGCTCCAGTCCGAAGACCGGAGTAGTAGCGTAACAAACTAAGCATGGCTAAGCATAAAGAGATAAAGGCTCTAGCGACGCACACATGTCAAACCTAGGTATGCTAGGAGCGAGTGGATCATGGATTTGAGGCTACAAGGGTGGAACATGCAATAGACAGGGATAACTCTACCTATCGATAAAAGACAGTTGAATCGTATGCAATATGTAGGATCCAGAAGTAAAAGCATTTCGAAAGCATATATGAACCAGGCTAGGGCTTGCCTTTGTCCCTGACAAACCGAAGTGGATCGTCGATAAACTTGTACTTGACTTGTTTGTCGGTGGGCAATTATTGACCTTCGGTCGCTGTCGATCTTCATCGTCTCGGGCACGTGTTCTATCGATAGCGAAGAAGCGAACACCGAAAAGGTAAAATAACAATCAATACATGGCATTGATGTAATGCGCAAACAAGAATGATGACATGACATATTAATGATACTGAAATTATTCCTATGACATGATCATCAATTTAAATGAGGTTGAAATGCATTAAACATTGCATTTCGATAAACCCCACGACTTCCATAAAGTGGTATTTGATTGCCCTAACAAAAGTGTTAATTCAAGTTGTTTAAATATGCATGATGATAGCATAAGTAGATAGGTTTCATTTCTCTGAACATTTTGATACCTGGTATGTAAATTTCAGATAAAGTATGAATTAGTTACGAATTTTATAAGGTTACTCATTTCCTGAAATTTCTGGAAACAGAGAAAACGAGTTTCATATAAGAACAGAAACTATGTATTGTTCTCTGCTCAGAGTTGAGTGAAGGATCTGGTTCAGTATGTACTCGACCGCAAACATGTACGAGCACTTGCAGGACCAGCGACTGCAGCTAAAACTAAGATAAGTCCAAACAGAGCAAGGCTACAAGGCTACAGATAGCAATTCTAACATCCGCAGTATGTAGTACTTTATTTTAGAGATCGGTATTCAATTCTGAAGTTGTTTAAACATCAATCAAATATATGGTACTAGCAGATGGGATTGGCATCGGCAAGTGCTCCCAGGTGAAAGGGTGTGTCGTTAACTTTCAGTTTCTACAGAACGTGTACTACCTGCCATGACAAACACTATGACCTGATACGTATTTGCAGGTCAGGAGCATGTAAAGCTGAACCTTCTTCTATCTCTGGCCAGGATTACTAACAGCAACATATGCGTGCTTACAAACTGGAGTATGTGTTTAGAAACTGATGTTTGTGTGTGCATCTTCTAGTCTTACATACACGTACCAAACTGGTTTGCCTCTAAACCAACAGAAACAGTACAACAGCAGGCAAACAACGGAAAACTTCTGTACGAAGATGATTCTGAAAAAATGGAGTGGTCATACCAGCTATAGCTGACCGAGAGAGAAAACAGATAGGCTCGGGAGAACTGACTGCTCACCATGAACGCCATGGAGTGGCCGGAGAGGTCGGACGGCGATGACACGGCCAGCCGACGTTCGGGAAGACGCGGACGACGGCTTCGATTCCCGGCCACCCGCGTCGATTCCTTCGGCGTGGAGGTCGCACGGGACAAGGCAGAGCCTCCAGGATGATCGCCGGAGCTTCAGGCGGCCGGCAGCTGCGGTGCTGAATGGCGGCCGTGCTAGGGTTACAGGAGAACTCCGCGAGTGAGCAAGGAAGGGAAAGTGAGTGAGGGGAGAGGATAGAGGAGAGGATGGTCATCGTTGTGGAGGTCTTATCCTTGCTCCTAGAGAACGGCGGCGACGCGAATCGCTGAGTCGATCGACGACAACCGCACGGACACGCAGCAGCTTGCCTCCTTCACGAAGAAGACAAGGGGCATTTTGCCCAAAGCCCCCTGGCTTTTGGAGATTTCCAGGAAAACTTGAAACATAGCCAAAATCAATTGTATTTTATGTTTTGAACATTTTTGAAACCCAACAAAATATCTCCAGACTTTGCATAACTATTTTGTGGCCTTCTTAAATATAGGAGAGAGACCACATAACACTATTTTGTAAGTTTGAAACCATTTCAAAAATAGAGAAAGTACATGGGAGTTAGGGTTTCAACTTTAATTTATTTGCAAATTTTTATTAATGCATTTATATGATGCTCATGAATGCACAAACAAATCCTAATTAGGGTTTAACAAAACAGGGATGTTACACTAGTATTTGCTTCTTCGCGATCGATAGAGCAAATGCCGAGACGATGAAGATCGACAACGACGCAGATCAATAATTGTCCATCGACGAACAATTCAAGCATGGGATCTCGAAGATCCATATTGGTTTGTCAGGGACAAAGGCAAGCCCTAGCCTGGTTCATATATGTTTTTGAAATGCTTTTACTTCTGGTTCCTACATATTGCATGCGATTCAACTGTCTTTTATCGATAGGTAGAGTTATCCTATCTGATGCATGTTCCATCCTTGTAGCCTCAAATCCCTGATCCACTGCTCCTAGCATAACTAGGTTTGGCATGTGTGCATCGCTAGAGCCTTTATATCTTTATGCTTAGCCATGCTTAGTTTGTTACGCTACTACTCCGGTCTTCGGACTGGAGCCTTACAATGAAATGAATCTAGCATGACAGGTTGAAGTGGTAAGTGTAGAGATGTTGTTAAAATGATTAAAGGCTCAGACGAGAGGCCACATTGGGATGTGGTGGGTTGTTTCGTTTCTGCCGACCCTAGGATGCGAGTTCTCGCCTCTTGAACCAAGACCGAGCGTACAACCACACGAGGCCCTATTATGGTACCCTCTCGACTCACTAACTTGCCTAGTAGATTCCATGAGTCACATAGTTTGCGCGTTATCTGGACATATGCATTGCATTCTGCTTTGGGGGAAAAAGGTACATAACAGGTAGGTAAGCGTGGCCGTGGTGGCTGGGGTTAGAGTCCCTGGGGAAACCCACCTCGCCTCACATCGTTAAGGACCGACTTCGGGACTTGACCCGTTACGGCGGAACAATCCTTAGCGCGTGACTCATGGTCTCGGCGACAACAAGGTAAAGGTCGTGGTCAACCACCCTCTGCCGGCTTTCCAAGGAAGAGAGCTTATAGCTTGGCATTAAGAGTCGGTTGGTACGTGTGGGTAAAGTTGTGCACCCCTGCAGGGTTAAATCTTTTCGAAAAGCCGTGTCCACGGTTATGGACGACTTGGGAACGGACGTGGAGATCATAGAGAACTTTAACCTGATCGTAAAACTTGGCAACCAATGTGTGTTTACGGACACCTTCTCCGGGTGTTGAGGGGGTGATCCGAGGATAGTGGTTCGAGATGATGAAGATTGGTGGATACAATATGATGATCAGTATAGCTAGAGATATCGCTCTCTTATCCCTTTTAAAGGTTCTGAGTAGTCGAGCTTCTCCTCCCTCTTGTTTAACAAAGGAAAACTGGCTTTACGCAAAAGAAGCTCCACAGAAAACCCGCATACCCGCTTTGCTAAAAGGTTGTACTAAGTCTTGCTGAGTCCCTGTACTCAGCTTTGCATGCTTTTGTTTCAGACGAAGTCTCTCCAACAGATGGTGGTTTCTAGTCGACATCGACGAGTAGCTTGGGGTTCCCAGGTGGCAGCCTGGAATCTATGGGCTGGGACGTCGCCGTTATGCTCCTGGCCTCTTAGGCCTTTTTGCTATCTTGCTATGTCTAATAGCATAACTTTGCTTCCGTTGATTGATGTATGCCAGGTCAGTGACCTCTGCTTGTAATACTTTTGTTCTTCGCTCAGTTATGAGCTTGTATTACTTCTTGAGTCGTAGAGTCACTGTTGTGTTACCGATTCTCTCATCGTAGTCTCTCGAGCTCTAGGTTAGGCCTATGTCGACGAAGATCCGGTATTTGTCTAACCCCGATCCCGGGGTGCCACAGGTTTTGGTATCGGAGCGGGACTGCTCGCAGGAAGCCCTTTCTACTGGTCGATGTTGAGTCTAGTGTTTGTGAAAACTATTTGAAAGCTAAAAGTATCTGCGAAAATCTGATTAGGCTTCTTTTTACTCCTTATCTGGTATCGCTCTAATTCAAAGGTGCCTTACGTTGTGTTGATTTGAAAGTTTTTTCTATCTCTTCTAGTCTTTCAAACTTAGGTGCCTTAACGGCATGTCGTTTCTAAACCAGTTGACCTATTGCAGAGTTCTCTAGAGTCGTGTGTGTTTTGTGTTTCCTCTTCGTTTTATTTTGTTTCAACAGAGAGATCTCCTTCCATCATGATCTTTCTAGTTTGTGGGTTCCACAAAATTCTGTTCTAGGCTTCGAGGTTTCCTTTCGCCTTGAATGCCTCCTCTTTATTTGCTTGGGTAGTTTGGATGCTATGCATTACTTCTAGATGCTACACCGTGATTACTAAATCGCAGTGTCCTCCATGTCACTCATTTAGTGGTTACTCTTTTCTCGGGTTTTAACCCTTGGACTTGAACCGAAGGTCCCCGATTGTGCCGGATTCTAATGAATCTTAGTACATGAAGCTGGCCTTTAACCCAAGATCCATTCTATCAAACATTGATGTTAATGTTCAAACATTACATCGGGATGTCTAAATTCAAATCAATCTAGCCTTCAAGCTTGTGGTTATTGTCGTGTTGAACTGCGGCAATAAAGATCTTTCCCTTCCACTAGCTATCGCAGAGGTTCTTTCATCGAACCAAATGGATCATGACAAGAGTGCTCTTTGTGAGTCTCACATCTATGTCCATGACTCTGCCACATATTTCTCTTTTTAGCATGAGTTTCACTAAAGTGTTATCTTGTGCATATACATCTCAGGAATTCTGATCCTGATCATGTTCCTCCTCTTCAGTTGCTTTCCAACTTTGTCTGCTAGTTAGAAGCCAAGCTGTAACTATGCAATGGTGTCTTCCAATACATATTACTCTTGTGGTTCGTCAAGACATTCCACTTCAGTATGTTTGGACAGACAAACTCCAGTACCTCGTCCATTTCTAAGACTTGGTCAAAGTATTGTAATCCGTAGATTAAGAAGTCTCATTAGCTTCTGTTCTGTTCTACCTTAGAGGATCACCCTCTTTTATATCATGAGGTCGTGCTGAGTCTCATGGCCTTATTGATGAAGTGATGCTCTTTCATATCTTTACTCACCCTTTCTCCGAGTTGTCTATGCTTGGGAATGTTGGGGTTTGCGTATTGATGTGGCCATCTAAGATTCTTAGCAATTCTTATTGCTTTGAAATCCAAGGACGTTTGCGTCATTCTTAGCATGATTGATTCGCCAATTACTAAGCGAAGTTTGATTGTGTTGCCAAGTCCATTCGTTCAGGCGCACATCATTGGTCAAAGAGTTAGGTTATGCCAAAGCTCTCAAGACCACATTGGTTGCTTTGTAAAGCAACACCCCCTCTCGAACTCAATGATATACCGGTGGTTCGTGATATTCTAGTTGTCTTTCTAGAAGTATCGCCATGTTGTTACATGACCATGTTGTCGAGTTCATGAGTACGTTGGTTCGTTGAACTACTCCTTCTCCAAGAACCGTACTGGATAACCCTAGACTAGTTGGTTGAGCTTAATGAACAACTTGGAGAGTTGAAAGACAAAAGGTCTATCCAACTTTGTTCCTTCATAAAAGGATGTCTAGTGTTGTCTGCGTTGAAGTCAGAAGTATCTTTCCCATATTTGATTTGAGCTTGGGCTATCGTCAAATCAAACTCAGTTCAAAGGACTATTTTGATGATGTTTATACTCATGGTGTCTCGTCTGAGCATACCTTCATGTCCTTTGGTCTGACCAATATTTCTGCCGAGTCCATATAGAATATGAGTCCCTCATTGGAGTATCTTGATAAGTTTGTTGTTGAAACCATCGATGACATTCTTATTTTCTCCATGCTTAAAGAGATTCATATTGAACAGTTGGCACTAATATTGGAAACTTTTAAGAACCATCTTTGTGCTATCATGCATGAAGTATGTGTTCTGGATGTTGGGATTGACCTTCTCTGGTTCACGTGCATTTGCTGAAAGATGTCGCCGTGGATCCGAGTCGAGTTCCCTTTGTTATCCTCGGGAATCATCGCAAGTCGGTTAGGCATGTGCGAAGTATTCTTGAGATGGAAGGTTCTTACCTTCATTCCTTGAAACGTTCCTCTATGCACACTAAGCCAATGACTAGTTTGTTCAAGAAAGATAAGAAGCTTAAGAACTTCGAAATCTTCTTTCATGTCCCCATAAGGACTCACTTGTGTTACATTGCAAAGTTCACGTGCACGCAATTGCCTTTGCAGTCGCAACCACATGTATTACGCAATCTAGCTCAATCCTTTGGAGCTTGATATTGTGGTCCATACCTTGAGAATCTATCGACTTTACCTTGGTGGTAACTGTTGAAAATTTTCTAATTGGACATGCGGAGTCTGAAATATCTTTACACCTAACCTAAGTTGAATCTCAAGCGGCAACGATGGTTAGTGTTTCTCAAGGATTCTTGACATAGTTATCTTTGTAAATCCGGCAAGATTCAATACATATCAACGATGATTACTATGTGATTTAATCAGGGCATTACGACAAAGTACATAGACCGCTATCTAGCAGGCATCTATGCCTAAATAATCCACCTTCAGGTTATCATCCGAACCCCTTCCAGTATTAAGTTGTAAACAACAGATAATTGCATTAAGTATGGAGCGTAATGTAATCAACACAAATATCCTTAGACAAAGCATCGATGTTTTATCCCTAGTAGCAACAAGCACATCCACAACCTTAGAACTTTCCGTCACTCGTCCCGCATTAAATGGAGGCATGAACCCACTATCGAGCATAATTACTCCCTCTTGGAGTTACAAGTATCAACTTGGCCAGAGCCTCTACTAGCAACGGAGAGCATGCAAGAACATAAACAACACATATATGATAGATTGATAATCAACTTAACATAGTATTCTATATTCATCGGATCCCGCCAAACACAACATGTAGCATTACAAATAGATGATCTTGATCATGTTAGGCAGCTCACAAGATCTAAACAAGGATAGCACAAGCGGAGAAGACAACCATCTAGCTACTGCTATGGACCAATAGTCCAAGGATGAACTACTCACGCATCAATCCGCAGGCGGGCATGATGATGTAGAGCCCCTCCGGTGATGATTCCCCTCTCCGGCAGGGTGCCGGAGGCGATCTCCTGAATCCCCTGAGATAGGATTGGCGGCGGCGGCCTCTCAGTAATGTTTTCCGTATCGTGGCTCTCGGTACAGGGGGTTTCGCGACGAAGGCTATTTGTAGGCGGAAGGGTAGGTCAGGGGGCGTCACGAGGGACCCACACACTAGGCCGGCGCGGCCAGGGCTTGGGCCGCGCCGCCCTGGTGTGTGGCCACCTTGTGGCCCCACTTCGTTTCCCTTTCGGTCTTCTGGAAGCTTCGTGTAAAAATAGGACCCTGGGCGTTGATTTCGTCCAATTCCGAGAATATTTCCTTACTAGGATTTCTGAAACCAAAAACAGCAGAAACACAGAATCGGCACTTCGGCATCTTGTTAATAGGTTAGTGCCGGAAAATGTATAATAATGCTGTAAAGTATGTATAAAACATTCAAGTATTGTAATAAAAGTAGCATGGAACATAAGAAATTATAGATACGTTTGAGACGTATCATGGCTCTTCTTGAGTTTCTCTGCAAGATCCGATACTTCTTGGGCATGTTTTTCCAGGAGCTCTTTCCTCTTCTTGTTTTCCTCATCGGAGGATTCCTTCATGAAATTCTTGAGGGATTCATTTTCCGCCTCAAGAACCTCGACCTTGGCGGAAAGGGCGTCGATGGAGGGGCGCTTGGCAATTTCTTCTGGAACTCGGAAATACAACAAGACAGTTAGTTCAGATAATATAGTTACATCGACGATCCTTGGGGTTCAGTCGGAGTTATTACCTTCATAATTCTTGAGGCGGGTCTCCAGCAGCGCGATGGCTTTCTGACTTTCCGCGTCCCTGGTTTGAAGCAGTTCAATTTCTTTCTTCTGCTCCAGCACATGGGTGCGCAAGTCCTCATGCAGCTTCCGCGTGTTCTGTGAAAGCAGTTCAAGGATTAGACGGAAATTCAAACTTATGGGGGCTGGAGAGAAGTTAAAATCTTTAGCATGTGAAAATTTTGATTTTCCGCTACAATCTACAATTCAAGACATTGGCTCATACATGTTACTCGGAAAAATGCATTAACCAATGCCTGGGGGCTGGTGTTACCTGACGCACATTCTTGTGCTTGGCAAAGAAAACCTTGAGGCCGCTTTCTAGGTCGGTCAGCTCTTGCTCTTCCGTGTTCGCAGCCCCCACACTTGGTCCATCATGGCGGAGATCTCCGCGTGGCACTGTGAGAGGGGGGCCTTTTGCAGAATCGGAAAGAGATGAGGGTGAGTTTGGGGCGTGCCAGTGGCGCCGCTCAAGGTTAGCTTTTTCTCAACTTTGTCAGCCGGAGCTTCAGTTGAGATAACAGTGGGATGCTCAGGCGGAGGTGCAGTTGAGGACGTGCCCTTGCCGGAATCGCCTTTGCCGGATTCGGCAGTTGGATCCTCCGGAAGATCATCAAGGTTGATGACATCCTTGGGATCCGGCTTGGCGGTTGAGGAGGCCTTGGGCGGAATCTCCACTTCCGGTGTGACGGGCACAGAAGCCGGAGAGGTTTTCACTCTCTTCTTGGCGATCTTGGGGGCTTGGCTACCGGAGCTTTTGCTGCAAATATAAAAAAGGCATAACAGTTAGCGTGTGTTGATTCACAGCAGCAACAAGATCTTATGACGGAAACCATACGCTTACCCAGTTGGTATAAAAAATTGTTGGATGTTGGGCTGAGCTTGGTTACAGGTGTCAATAAGCTTGAGGCGTTTCTTTTCCGCCTCTGCCTTCCGGGTAGCCGCGATGCTAAGCACATCGCGGGCGCGTTTGGCAGCAGGGCCGGAGGAGGAAGTCCTTTTCCTTTTAGAGGGACCTGGAGTCTCGGGAGCTTCCGCCTCGGACGCGGCCTCCGGGTCGGTGTTGCCCGTTTGAGGCACTCGGAGGAGGGTTCCGAGGTCTTTCTCTTCAAGGGCCTCGAGCTAAGGTTACCCAGTGAACGCTCAGGCGAATTCACCAAAAACTTAGAAAGAATCAGTAGTTCAGTCATATATACTTACCGCGGTCCCGGAGCCATTGGTGTGAATATCCTTGTTGCACACGTGGATCTTCAGCTCGCGCGGAATCTTGATCAGCACCCGGAGGCGCTTGTCCAAGGCGTCGGCGGAAAGGTTGTCCTTGGAGGCGCGCATATTGTCTTCGCGCCCCGTGTACTGAAATAACAAGCGGTCTCGGTGATGTAGAGGCTGGATCCGCTTGGTAAACCAGCACATGGTCAGATCCTTCCCCGACAAGCCCTCGTCCGTAAGCTTGTGGATCCGCCTGACCGCCCGAGTCAGCTGAGGTGACTCGGAGAGATGGGGACATTGAGTCCAGGCCGGAGTCTCGGTGGGGGGGCCGTCCTTGAAGTCAGGCAGCACTCTTGAAGATGCCGGATCCGACACGTCCTTCAGGTAGAAGAAGTTGCCAGACCAGTACCGCACGGATTCATTTCGATCTGTGTGCGGGTACGTGCGCCCGGGGCGGAGCTTGAAGGTGACGCCGCCGCAGGTGGCAAGCGTAGAAGTCTGAGAAACTTTCTCCTTTTTCACGGAGAAGTAGTACTAGAAGAGGGGAAGATCCGGGGCTATCCGGAGGTGGCCTTCACACAACGCTACGTGGTTGCTGATGGCCAAGATGCTGTTCGGAGCAATATGGTGAGGCTGGACTCATATGTCTTCAGGATTTCGGAGAAGAAATCACTGGGCGGGAATGAGAATCCGCGCTCGATAAGCGCCTTGGTCACCACCCACTCTCCGGCTTCGGGAGCGGGATTCAGTTCGCCGGAGACCCTCCGCCAGGATCCAGGTTTTATGAAACCTTCCGCCTCGAGGTTGCGTAGCTCGATCTCCGTGGTGAAGCAAGGCCACCACTTTCCTTTGGCTTTGTCATCTCGTTTCCGAGCCTTTGATTTTTTAGCAGCAGCCTCTTCTGCTTTCTTCTCCATTTGTTCTGCCCCCGCAGTGACTTCCGGGTTGGTAGACGTTCCTTCAATGCTTTTGCCGGAATCCTTTGAGGGCTCCAGCTGCACTGGGATGAATGGTGGAGGGGCGGAGGAGATTGGAATTGCCGCGATTGGCTCGGTGGAGGGAGGCGGAGTCGACGAAGACATCTACAAAGTCAATAAGCGAAAGAGACTGATACTTAGCCGGATCCAATGTGACAAGAACCCAGTTCATCCCTACCAACTATGGCGAGAAGGAAAAGCTTGAGGGCTTACCGGAATGGCTTCCGCGGTGGTTGAGGTCGCCGGCGGCGAGTTTTTGCTGCGGTGGCTCGCCGGACTTAAGAACACGAAGAACACTTCGCGGCGACGAGACGACTCCGGCGAAACTCCGGTGGATTCCGGTGCGACGGAGGAAGAGCTCGGAGGCGGCGCTGTGCGAGAGGTGAAAAGGGGGGCGAATGGGGTGAACGGGGTGAACGGTGGATATTTATAGGCCGCAGGGGAAGAGATTCATGCTCTGCATCCTGTGGTCGGAACGCAAGCGTCGCGCCGTTGGATGGTCGACACGTGTCACAAACCCTAACGGTGGAAATGGCTAAGGATAAGTTACCGCTCAGATCGCCCGAAAATGGCGCCAAGATTGGCGGAACCGTTTAAACCCTTTGAGGTTCCGGGTAAAAATTTGAAATTGAAGACCGTTATCTTTGCAGGGAAGTAATTCGGAGACGTATTGTAAAAATGGTGTCGATGGATGAAGTCCCACGGGATAAAGGAGTTTTCCGACTAAGAGTTGGAAAAAAGAAGAAATATGAAGTTGGAGTTCTTCAAGTTTCCCCATGTTATCAAGATTGTCGGAAGCTATAAGGATTTTAGCAAGGCGTAAACAAGGGGTGAATCTCGGAGAACTCTGGGGGCTACTGTTGTGGGTATACTTCATGGGTGTACCATCGACAGTGCCTAGATCCGGCAAGCCCGGGTGGCCCATAGACGGTGATGGTGGCGTGGGGCCAATCGGGCGGCCCAGTTGCTGTTGATCATGAAGGATGAAGTCCAGCCCAGGATCAGGAAGCCGGATCCTAACCGACCTTCAGAGGAAGCCGGATCCGTGAAGGCCCATAAGGGACCCGGATCCAGTACGACGTACATGGAAGGCGGATCCTTGACGTACACGGCAAGACATTGTACCGTAGTTTAGGCAACCTGTAATCCGGCTAGGACTCTCCATGTAAACCCTAGATCCGTGCGATAAGCCGGATCCCGGGAGCCCTAGAGACACAACCACAACCATTGTAACAACGCGCAAGCGCCTAGATAATTCCAGACAAGCAGCAGTAGGCCCTGTCTCCGTGCAGGTGTTTCGAAGCTGGGTAACTCGCGTACTACCGTCCCGAGGACACTCCGCCCTATGGCCCCTACTTCTTTTCCCCCTCGTGAGTATCCCTCCTCCGAGGTACCGTCTACTAAGCAACGACAACGGCGTCGGTGCTTTGGACATCATCGTGACTTTTTATTTTTTTACTTTTACTTTTACATTTTTTAATGAGCTGACCAGTGGGTCCCGTATCCACATCAAAATAATTGGTCAAGTTTTGTGCCACATCATCCTTACATGTGGCCCCACTTGTTAGCAATGTTATTAATCCTTGTTAATTTTTGTTTTAGTGCATACTTCCTCCGTCCTCAAATAAGTGGACATCTAGCTCTAAACTTTATCTACAAAAGAGTGTACTCTTATCTTTCCAATGCACTTCAATTGCTTCTCTCTAATCGCACGGAAATCAAACCCAATAATATTAAGCACATATTTTTCTTGTTTTCTACATACAATTAGCTTATTGGAGGTAAAAGAATCAAAGCAGAGAGACGCTTGTTCCCAATGTATTTTTTACTCCACTTCATAATTTGTCTTAGAAAACCCACATGTACACTTATTTGTGGACGGAGGGAGTACGGCAAAAAAAATGCGGTTTTGTGCCAGATTTATGCAAAAAAATTAACAAGTGGTAGTTTTTCAAAATTTGAGCATGAAGGGTTAGCTTTAGGGTAAGAACCCTGCTGGAACGGGGCGCGCGAGTCCCGCCGTCCGCTATCCTGTGCCTCCCGAACAACGACATCGTCATTGCGTGCATGTCCGTCGAGGGCCCGTGGGCAGTGAGGGGCGGGGATGATGATGCTCCACCTGCCCCTCCCGCTCCGCCCATGCCGCATCACACGTCGCAGACTCCGGGCATGTCCAGCCAGTGGCACCTAGACTGACAACATTGCCCTGACTATTGAACATGATTACGCTGCAGCAGGGGAGGTGTATGTTGCTGACGACGTTTCCGGCTCTGTCCCTGCAAACCTGACCGCTGTCCCTATACTTTCTGTTTCCCTAACCTACGGCCACATTCAAGGCGAGCACAGGAGGCTACGGTGAAGCTTCGCCGTAGTCACCGCCTAGCAGCCAAGGAAGAATCAAACTTCCTCAACCTGATGGAGAAGGAACGAGAACTACAATCCTCTTGTGTCGGCCATGGATGCTCGCACGGAGGCAACCACCCTCGATGATCTTTTCGCGCTAATGTCGAATTTCGACCAGCGTACTGAACTTCTCGGCGGGTCAGGCATGGAGAGTGGTGGCAATTTCAAGTCATCCGCAAACTTTTCTGCAGCACGTGGTCGTGGACGTGGAGGTTTCCCTCGTGGCCGCGGTAATGGAGGCTGTGGCCAAGGTCGTGGTGGATGACCCTTCTTCAATAACAACAACGATAGGGGAGCGTCACCCTCTCGCAACAACCCATATGGAAATGGAAAACAGGGATCAGATCATGCCAAGATTCCTTGCCAAATCTGCAGCAAAGCTGGCCATAGTGCACGGGACTGCAGGTACCGTTACAATGATCAAGAGGGACACTCCACAAATGCTGCCTCCTATGGTGTTGACACTAATTTGAGTTTGGGTGGAGGAGGAGGGAGATCTGAAGGATTTGGAGCTCAACAATGGAGTATGAGAGAGAGAGAAATGTCTTGAGCTTTTTGCCCTGGTTTCCTTACCCCTTCAAGCTGGAAGAAGGGGCTTATATAGGCGTCCCGGAAAAGTAGCCGTTTCTAGCCGTTTTCCATTTCAGACTCGAGCCACCCGGTAGCTGACCCGGTAGTACCGGGCCACGTACCGGACTGCCCGGTAGCAGCACCCGGTGGACCGGGCTGGCTGCCGGGTTCCCTTTGCTTCGGCTTCTTCGGTCAGTCCGGTAGCAGCACCCGGTGTACCGGGCTGGCTACCGACATTTCTGGTAGCAGCACCCAGTGTACCGAGCTGGCTGCTGGAATCTCCTGGCTTCGGCTTCTCTTCTCAGTTCGGTAGCAGCACCCGGTGTACCGGGCTGACTACCGACTTTTCCTGGAGCTTCAAAATGACTTCGTTTTCTCGGCACTTCTTCCTCTCAACATTTTTGGTGTGCAGATTATGTGTATGTGTGGCTTTGGCAAGCACTTCTTTAGAGACAAACGGTCAACACACCATCACTAGTTGAGAGCAACAATTGGGGGGTCTCTCTTCACCTCGCATCCTTCTGTCCGACTACAAGACCTTTCTTGCCGCCTTGCATTCCCATATGTGGACTAAAACCTGTGTACATACTTATAGATACTAATAGTCCACACAATAGCACCGGTGTCATTGTTCACCAAAATAATGGTTAAGGGTAAAACACCCTTACAGCCTCCCTTCAAGGACGGACCCGCGACCGAGACCTCCACCTGGTACGCCAACCCGCACATCTCCGACTTCCTAGAGGTTGAGAAAATGACCAAGCGAACCTCGAAGTTGGTGAGCTCCGGGCTAACGGGGAAGGATCTTACCATGTCTTGGTTTACCAAGCGGATCCAACCTCTCCAGCACCGCGAGCGGTTGATGTACTTCTACGGTGGCCGCGACGATAACATGCGCGCCACCAAGGATAATTTATCTTCTGATGCCCTGGACAAGCGGCTCCGGGTAATGATCAAAATTTCGCGTGAAGTTCACTCTCACGTGTGCGATCACGACATCTACACAGAGAAGAATGTGACGCCATTGTGGCATTGGTGGCCGTTGTGGCGCCACACCTGTCTGATATAGACGTACTTCCCCTAAAAAGGAAGAAACTACGGGGGAAAATCTCGTGTCTCGTGTCTCCTCGGCAGTTACTTCTTGCTCCACATTGCTTTTGTTTGTTATTTGTTCTTGTTGGTTATCATTGTTTTTGTTTCATTTAGGTTGTTCACTTTGCACTGATCACCTTTACCTTGTTGCTTAAGCCTAAACCTTGAAAATCCTACAATTTTGCTAGCTCCTATTCACCGCCTCTAGTCGCATGTACATACCTTTCAACTGGATGTATATGCTCCTCCTTGCTCCTGATCTTGGCTGCTCTTGCTTTATGTGATGATATTGGCTATTTTCTTTTTCTGGTGGTTTTGGTGGATGAACTGGATGAACTTACTAGTTTAGTGATGCGCTGGCTGGTTTGTGTATGGTTGTTGTGGTTGATGTTGATGCAGTCAATGGATAGCTGTGCTTGGCTGTCAATTTTCTTTTATAGCCGCTTGTAGTGCTGGCATGTTGGACACGTGTCCGGGTGAATCTTGTTTTGCCTTTGCTGTGAGCAGCCTGTGTTCTAGTCACATAGCATGATTCCTAAGCTGTTGTGGATCAGCTCAGTAGTGTCATCTTTATCCTTTTTTTTCTCCTTGTTTCCACTTGAATTTGAATTTCATTTGGCATTCCACTTATCTTGCATTTGTTATCTTTTGTGTGTGTGCAGGTTATACAAGATCAAGGAATGGAAGATGGTGATGTAGATGAAGTAGAGAAGAAGAAACAGTAGCTAGAAATTTTGATTTAGGTTTACATTATTATTCATTGTTGTAATATAATTGAATATTGTAAAGACAATGTATAATGTGTTTTATCAATAAAGCTGAAATTTCTCTAAAGTATTATTGTTTAAATTCCATTTTTATTGTTTACAATTCAAAGTTTGTATTTAAACTTCAGTTTAATATTTTTATTCTATGAAATGTCGGATGCTGATTTTGCCACCGCGCGTTAATACTACGTTGAGAAGAACAGAACACACACCAAAGCATTCCAAAATTTTAGAATAGCTAAGCATCTTGTGCGTAGCTTGAGCACTCAAAACGTACCGGACCTACAAAAAACTTCTCTGCAGCACGAAAGCATTCATCGGCATATATACCAGCTACCACTACGAACACACTAGCAAAAACCTTGCACACAAAGACTCAATTTCCCCGTCACAAACCAAAAACAAAACAAAAAAACACAGCAATCGCGTGGTACTAAGCTGCTAGCTCGTGGTCTCAAAGTGGCAGAGCCTGTTCTCCGCGAGCTTGGTCCTGTAGGCCGACGCCTTGTACTCCCGCCACGTGAACTCTCTGTACCGCCTGCGGCCGCCTTCCCCCACGAGCTCCGGCAGCGGCGCCAGCGTCTCCCGCGGCGGCGGGCCGCCGAAGAAGATGACCGACACCCGTGACCGGATACTGTTCACCATCACCCGGTGCCTCACGCTCCTGAACCTCCCGTTCGTCAGAACCTGCGGGTACGAGCAAAGTTTTCGTCAGCAACCAAACTCGCCGTTGATTAAGCTAATGAAATAGTTTCATACTATTGAACAGATTGAAGCAGCTTCTAGTGACTCATATGAACTTAGTTGTCATCCATTCCGGAAAAAAAAAACTTGGCATGGCCTATATGCGATCCCGACATTTTTCTTTCAGAAAAGTTGGTGTACCTCAGTTCACCTGGCTAAGCTGCCTGGAAAAGAGACGAGTGCACGGTTACCAGTGACGGGTCATCACTGTACTACCTGTCTGTCGTCGATTTGACGGGTAGGCTAGCCAGCTCTGTGCTCTACTCCATGATTTTAATTTTGAAAACATTTTGAATCATGCCCGGGGGCAGATTTCTCCTGTTCAATAATGGTTTGCCCGTTTGACATCCACTCAGACATCAGACAATGGGGCCAGTTTAGGTACTTTTGATCCTTTTGTTATGCTGCCATTAGCAATCGGATTTGCATGCTAATTGGGATACCGAGAGCGAGAAATAAGGCAACGAACAGCTCAGAAGAAGAAGAAAATAGAAGAGACGTACCTGCAGGGCGTCGCCGACATTGACGAAGAAGGAGCTCTGGTCCGGCGGCACCGAGACCCACGATCCGTCCCGCAGCGCGATCTCGAGGCCGGAGGTGGCGTTGGAGCGGAGCACGGAGATGATCTGCGGGTCGGTGTGCTCGCCGAACCCGGTCACCCTGCCATTACCGCCGGCGCCGGCGTGAAGCTGCTTCTGCTCGGGTCGCGGCGGGTAGTGGTTGACGCGCAGCATGGAGTCGCTGTCCTCGTGCAGGACCAGCCTCGCGAAGGCGTCGCTCTCCGCCATGCCCAGACCTTCCGCCATCAGCTCCAGCACCGAGCAGGCCATCCTCCTCACCGCCACCGTGTACTCGTTCAGGAGATCGCTGCAGGCCCAAGAACTCGATCGTGTCAGCGCAAATCATAATCGTTTCCTTGCCATGCCATGCTGAACCTAGCTTGGCTAGTGGTCACGCGCGCATGGGGGATGGGCGGCAGAAAAGATTCGGAGGCGACGGGACGGCGGCCGGAAAAAGTCCCATTATTCAAGGCCAGCTCGGCGTAGGCCACAGCTGCACACGTGCGCCCAGGGAAAGAGAAAAGAAAGACTAAAATCGAATCAGCAACCACGCAAAGCTTGCAACAGTGAGCCAGCTATCAAAGTTTTATATTATGTCAGCTTTTTCAACACCTTTCAAGAAAATAATATACCTTTCTTAAATGGTTTTGCTAATTCTCGTTTGAGTGGGAATTAGCTTAATTTGATTCCTATTTTTTATTCTGGATCGACTCCTAGGCTATAGGATTGCATCGTGATTTCTACTAGACATAAGTTGCAACCAAGATTTTTATAATTGCATATGAGGTTGCAACTGAGATTTATACCTCATACCATTTAATTGTTTCATGATTCATGCTAGTCACGTGTCTCAACTTAAATTTGAGACATGAAAAGTTAAATTGATTCGTACTTTCTACTAGGTATGACCTGCTATAGTTTGCAATGGAATTCGATGAGCTAAATTAACTTAATTCGTCACACCCTCTAAAAAAATAATGAGGGATGAGAACGGGGCGATTCAGATTCCCTACTGTTGCTGCGGCTTCAGAAACTGCACGTGCTACTTGCGACACATCTTTTCACTAGCTGTGCTATAATGTTTACTTGTGAATACACCATGTGCTCCAATGGTGTGAAGAAACGGCCTGTAGATCTGCGGGTCGATCGGGCGAAAAGGAAAAAAAGGTTTGAGTGTCTACATTCCAGCTTGCACAATGACCTGTAGTCTTTGTTTGGTCAGACAATCTTGCGCAATGACCTGGACTCTTTCTTTGGTCAGACACTTGTTTTATTGAGCCTGTATTAAGGCAAGGGGGACCAGCCCATCACACTTAGCACCTTTTCTCTTTCTTCTAACAAGAATGCACAATTTCGTGCTAAAGCCTTGCTACAATTCATTTCTTTGCTAACAATCAAGATTACTTTATACTACTACTACTAGCTTTTGCTAAGTCTCAATTGACTAAGATTTTCTTAATTTGTATTTTTTTCAACTGATAAGACGTAGACATACCCTAATAGACTAATACTTTCTTAATTTGCACTTCTTTGAACTGATATAAGACGTAGACATACCCTAATTGGTGGGCTCTAAAGTTACAAAAAAACAACATTTAGGCTAGATCCATTGGCCTGGAACTGATCATAGCTTCATTTCTGTGCAGGAACAACTTTTTTTTTTCTGTATTTCTTGCTTGTTTTAGCCGTCAGATCAAGATTTCTAAGGTAGAACCTACGCATAATATCCAACATTAAGCACATTTCTACTTTGGTCGTGGAAGAAAAAGGGCGGAAAAGGTACCTCGTCATTCGTGATTCGTCAATGCCTAAATCGACTGAGAAGCTCGTTGGTGTGTCGTTGTTACTAACCTGTTTTATCTTTGGAAGATTCTTTTGTGCTTGTATACAGCAGGAAGAAATCTGCTTTGCCCGAAATGGAATTTGATTCTACGCGGTTAATCACTATTACTGCCTACTTATACTTGGTCCTAAATAAACAGATGTCGCCCACTCGTACGTGCAGCGAATTCAAATTTGACATTGACGATATGTAGAGGGTGCACTCACCGGAAAGAGCAGCGCCAGTCCGACGGCGCCGCTTCCTCGGCTGGCACGGACAATGGCGCGTCGGCGGAGCGGTCCCCCGTGGAGGCGCCGGCGGCGGTGACACCGAGCAGGAGATACTCGACCCAGCCGAGGTCACCATTGTTGCCTATCCGCTTGCTGGCGTACCCGAACGGGCTGCCGGGCGAGGCGGCCGACATCGCCGCCTCCTTTTCCCGCTGCTGGAGCCCGAAGAAGGCGGCTGCCGCGGCCTCCACACGCACCAGGAGCTCGACAGGCACGCCGTGGCCCGTGACCTTGAAGAAGCCGTGCTCCTCGCACGCCGCCGCCACGGCGCGCGCCGCAGCCGCCCTCCCCTCGGCGCCACCGCTCCACGCCGCGGCCAGGTCGACCTCCGGGACGTCGGCCAGCGGCGGCGCCGCCCTGTGCACCGCCGGGAGCGCGATCTGCTCCAGCTCGCCTTTGGCAAGAACCACCATGGTCACAGAAACAGAGGGATCACACAGAGAGCGTCTAGCTAGTGCACTACTCACACAGCAGTGTAGGTCTGTATCCAAGAAACAGAGGAGTGGATTCAGAGACTGGTGTTGCTGAGCTTGAGAGGGCTGGTTGACACGGGATGAAGAAGGAGAAGGCCGTGGTCTCTCCTTATATAGGCTTGGGAGCAGAGCAGAGCAGGGGTAGAGGAGTATTTGATGAATGGTGATACCTCGGTGCGTGTATCATGGGCGTATTATGATCGGGCGAGTGCGCGACACGGGCATGGGGTCTGACAGTTAGCTGTCTCGGTATGATACAGTGCACTGTAGTGATATCCTGCAAATCGAATTAATGGGTCGCCATCGCGACAGCGTCGATTGATGAGATTTTGCAGGGCCGTCCGTCGATGCATCTAGACGAGACTCCAGCACAGGTATTACGCATCTTGACAGTTGGGTTCGTCCGGAACGTTAGATTCTCGGTGTCGAAATGTTTCGGAGATTTTGGGGGCTGATTACGACGGCGAAGCAGAGAACATGTTGGGTTGAGCTAGGCCATCTCTAGGAGATTTAGCCAACTTAAGTTTGTAAATAAAGTAATTCACCTAGTCAATTCGCCGAACACTCCAAGGACGGAGGAGGTAACAAAGGTAGGCCGGCGGAGTTGAGCCGATGCCGAAACTATGAGAAGGCTGGCGGGGCTATGAGACGACCGGAGGTCAACGAATGGTTTAGGTTAGAGATACCCTAACCGGTGGTCTCTAAACTTGCAAAAACAAATGGTTTAGGTTAGATCCATTGGTCTTTCTGTGTAAATACCTTGCATGTTTTAGCCGTCATATCAAGATTCCTAAGGTATGCAACGTCGATATATCTAAATACCTTGCATGTTGTTGGTAACTTGTTTTAGCTTTCAACACCTTTCCCAAAATCTTCAAAACATGTTTGTATAGCACTATACTGTCTAGTCTCTTTCCATTAGTTTGGACTTTTGGTTCAGTTGGCTAGTGCAGCAATCTTACATGGTATCAGAGCTAATAGGTCTCAAGTTCAAGACCCTACTCACGCAGTTTTAAAAACAAACAAAAATTCTGCGGCCCGCACCGAACCATGCTAAGGACTAAAATAACCTAGACGTGAGGGGAGTGTTGAATATAAACACACTGTCTAGTGTCTTTTTATCAGTTCGTACTTTTGTTTTAATTGGCTAGTGCAGCATTCTTTCATGGTATCAGAGCCAAGAGGTTTCAAGTTCAAGACCCTGCTCACGAGTTTTAAAAGAAAAAAGAAAAAAGAAAAAATGTTCTGTGGCCTACATCGAACCCACGCTAAGGACTAAAAAAATATTCGGTGGTCTACACCGAACCCACGCTAAGGACTAAAATAGTCTAGACGTAAGGGGGAGTGTTGAATATAAATACACTGCCTAGTCTCTTTTTCTATCAGTTCAAATTTTTGATTCAATTGACTAGTGCAGCAATCTTTTAAGCACAAGTAAGATGGGTCCTCCATCTTCATAGGGACCCTCTTTACTTTAGTCAATTCGTCGAACACTCCAAGGATGGAGGAGGTAACAAAGGTAGTCCGGCGGAGTTGAGCCGATGCCGAAACTACGAGAAGGCTGGCGAGGCTATGAGACGGCCCGAAGTTGATGAAAGGGATGATGCGGCGCCTACGAAAGGAGCTTGTCGATGCGGTGAGGGGGGGTGTAGTTTTACTCGGCGGCTCGGCGGCCAGATATATTTGAAAGTGAAAAATTCACTCCTCTCGAGACTTTTAAGGATCATCACCATATTTAAAAGTGATGCCCTCCCTCCCTCTCAAAATAATTGTCGCGGAACGAAAGCACCTGTACACAAAAATATCGCACTGATATTAGATGGGCAGCCGGTGATTGACGACGCTTTACACGGCAGAATATAGTGGAAGGATTCGTACCGATCGATCGATCATCCTCCCAAGTCCCAACTGACAAAACGAAAAAATATCCCGTGCGCATGCATGCGTGCGTGCGTGGCGTTCCGGAATAAATATCGCAATAAACCCTGACGTTGCCGCGCTCGGATCTCCCATGATGGACGAGCACGTTGGCAGGCTCACTCACTCATATCGCCGGCCGGCCGGCCGGGGTCCCTTTCTGGAAAGAGCAAGAGCCATACAAGCTCCATTTTTTACGATATCCTGGCCTCGACAGGAGGCCGCGAGCCGGAGCGGAGGGGCGGCCCACGCCGCGCCGCTCGCCGCGTGTCGCGCCGTTCCGGCCGGCGAGGGCCGCCGCACATCGTCCCTCGGAAGCCTCGCCGGTGGACTGTCTCCGTGGGCGCCGCTCGCCTCGCGCACCTGTGGTCCACACCACACCGTCTGGACGTGAGCTGCTGCACGTTGTGGAATATTTGCCGTACCACGTCAGGAGGTGGATGGAGGCAGGCGCCGTCCTCATGGCCGTGGCCGTGCTGGGACGCGTGTGACTGTGTGAGAGGGGAGGCGGGAGGGGGGCGTGGGGCGTGGGCCGGCCGTGGCTGCCGCGCGTTGCCCGGATTGGCGAGCCGATGCTGTTTCCAGCGCAGCGCACATCGCTTCGCCGGGCCGATTATCAGAGTCAGACCTGTGCTGCCCATGGTTTTTGCTCGCCGCTCGCCGCCTTTTCTGGTCGCGCTCGAACCTCCGTCATTGCATCCGCCTTCTACGATGCCGTAGATTCGCCGGGGCTGGTGGTGATCGGTAGACTGGCCCTATTTTTGAGCTCTTGGTATAAGAGCATCTCCACTCCCGTCCCCTAAACTGTCCCCCAAAGGTATTTGGGTGCGTCGGATACAAAAAATGTTACCAGCAGCGTATCCTAAAGGTTTTTTTGTCCGGCGCGACCCAACACGGTGTCCGCCGTCCTGAGTCCGTCCCCACTACAGGGGACGCTCCGGGCACACCGGACACAACGAAATGAGAGGCGAGGAGGCGCGGGCCCGACGCGTTCGCGGCTCGGACGCTCAACCGCCGCCTACGTAGCGACGGTGCAGTTGCCGGGAAGCGGAACTGTCGCATTGGCAACCACGTCGATCGACACGCCAACCGCCGGAATGGAGCGTGGACTCCTCGCAAGAGCAACGGCCGCTCTCTTCGACTTCCGCGCCGCCGTTCTTCTGCGCTCAATAAGACCCGTACGTAGGCGTTTTCGGATCTTCAACCGGCCGCCATTCATCCAAACTTCCATCCGACACCTCCAGCGACGATGAGCTACATCTCCGAGCTTCCATCCGACACCTCCAGCGAGGGCAAGCCTGCTGGATGGCGCCATTGGTGGGACAGAGCCCGGACGCCCAGTTGCGGCGACAATTCCCCGCCGCCAGTTGACAGCGCGGAGGAATGGCTGGGCGTGGAGGAGGACGCGGAGGAGGAAGGGTCAGAGGAGGCGGCGGCGGCCCGTGCGAATAACCTACGCCAAGTACTACATGATGCACACACTGTCAACTTTACATCATGGAGGAGGAATAGACTACTTTAATAACATCACTAGAGTAGCACAAAGATTAATAGTGATACAAAGCTCATGATCACATAAAGATCACACCATGGGAGAGAGATGAACCACATAGCTACCGGTAGAGCCCTCAGCCTCGGGGAGAACTACTCCCTCCTCATCATGGGAGACAGCAACGGCGATGAAGATGGCGGTGGTGTCGATGGAGATGACTCCGGGGGCAATTCCCCGTCCCGGCAGCGTGCCGGAACAGAGACTTCTGTCCCCCGAAACTTGTCTTCGCGATGGCGGCGGCTACGGAACTCTTCGTGGAATATGACTTGATTCTTTAGGATTTTCGCGACGGAGAGAATATATAGGTGAAGGGGCGATGCCGGTGGAGTCCCGAGGGGCCCACACCCTAGGGGGCGCGCCCCCCCTCTTGGCCGCTCCGCCAGGTGGTGTGGGGCCCCTGCTGGCCGCCTCCGACTGTCCTTCGATGTTCTGGAACCCTCCGTGGAAAATAGGGCCGTGGGCTTTTGTTTCGTCCAATTCCGAGAATATTTCCTGTGTAAAATTTCTGAAACCAAAAACGGCAGAAAACAGGAACTGACGCTTCGGCATCTTGTTAATAGGTTAGTGCCGGAAAATGCATCAAAACGATATAAAGTATGAATAAAACATGTAGGTATTGTCATAAAAGTAGCATGTAACATAAGAAATTATAGATACGTTTGAGACGTATCAAGCATCCCCAAGCTTAGTTCCTACTCGCCCTCGAGTAGGTAAACGATAACAAGGATAATTTCTTAAGTGACATGTGATAACCCACAAGTATAGGGGATCGCAACAGTCTTCGAGGGAAGTAAAACCCAAATTTATTGATTCGACACAAGGGGAGGTAAAGAATACTTATAAGCCTTAACAACTGAGTTGTCAATTCAGCTGCACCGGAAAAGCACTAGTAACGGGGGTGATGTGAAAGCAGCAGTAATATGAGAGCAAGTAGTGACGAGTAACACATCAGCAGTAGCAGTAATATGAGAGCAATGACACCAGAAAATAGTTGATACTACTTCCAATGTCATGTAGAACGAGTATATAATGATGAGAGATGGACCGGGGTTCCCAGCTATCTACACTAGTGGTAACTCTCCAATAACAAGTGTTGGGTGAACAAATTACAGTTGGGCAATTGATAGGATTGAAATAGCATTAAGACAGAACATCAAAATTATTAATCATGTAGGCATGTTTCCCATATATAGTCATACGTGCTCGCAATGAGAAACTTGTACAACATCTTTTGTCCTACCAGCCGGTGGCAGCCGGGCCTCTAGGGAATCTACTAGAAATTAAGGTACTCCTTTTAATAGAGCACCGGAGCAAAGCATTAACACTCCGTGAAAACATGTGATCCTCATATCTAAGCATTCCCCTCCAGTTGTCCCAATTTCTGTCACTTTGGGGCCTTTGGTTCCAGACATAGACATGTGCAAACAACTTGTAGATACAATCTAAGCAATAAGTATAGAGCTTAAATCTAAGATCATGCCACTCGGGCCCTAGTGACAAGCATTAAACACAACAAGATTGCAGCAACAATAACTTCACAAACTTTATAGATAGACTAATCATAATGTAACAATCCATCGGATCCCAACAAACACAACACCGATTACATCGAGATGAAACTCAATCATGTAAGGCAGCTCATGAGATCATTGTATTGAAGTACATGGGGGAGAGAGTACCAACTAGCTACAGCTAGAACCCGTAGTCCATGGGGGAACTACTCACGGAGCATGATGGAGGCGGTGGCGTCGATGGAGATGGCTTCCGGGGGCACTTCCCCGTCCCGGCAGGGTGCCGGAATAGAGACTTCTGTCCCCCGAATTGGAGTTTCGCGATGGTGGCGGCGCCCCTGGAGTCTTTCTGGAGTTTCGTCAATTGGTATCGCGTTTTTAGGTCGAAAGGGCTTATATAGGCGAAGAGGCGGCGCAGGAGGGGCAACAGGGTGCCCTCCCCATAGGCCGGCGCGGCCAGGGGCTGGCCCGCGCGGCCCTATGGTGTGGGGGCCCCAGGCCTCCCCTCTACTCCCCTTCGGTGTCCCGGGGGTCTCGGTGAATTATGATCTTTGGTCTTCGTTTCGTCGAATTCCGAGAATATTGCCCGAACAGCCTTTACGGAACCAAAAACAACAGAAAACGGGAAGCCGGCACCGTGGCATCTTGTTAATAGGTTAGTTCCGGAAAACGCATAAAAACATTATAAAGTGCAAGCAAAACATGTAAGTATTGTCATAAAACAAGCATGGAACATCGGAAATTATAGGTACGTTGGAGACGTATCGGCATCCCCAAGCTTAGTTCTCGCTCGCCCTCGAGTAGGTAAACGATAAAAAGAGTAATTTATGTAGTGACATGCTACTTACATAACCTTGATCATACTATTACAAAGCACATGAGATGAATGAAGTGACTCAAGGCAATAATCTATAGTTGCTAACAAATAGATAACATATAGCAAAACTTTTCATGAAGAGTACTTTCAAGACAAGCATCAAAAATCTTGCATAAGAGTTAACTCATAAAGCAACAAATTCAAAGTAAAGGCATTGAAGCAACACAGAGGAAGATTTAAGTTTCAGCAATTGCTTTCAACTTCAACATGCATACCTCATGGATAATTGTCAACACAAAGTAATATGATGAATGCAAATATGCAAGTATGTAAGAATCAATGCACAGTTAACACAAGTGTTTGCTTCTAAGATGGAAGGAAGTAGGTAAACTGACTCAACATAAAGTAAAAGAATGGACCTTCGCAGAGGGAAGCAGGGATTAAATCATGTGCTAGAGCTTTTTAGGTTTTGAAATCATATAGAGAGCATAAAAGTAAAGTTTTGAGAGGTGTTTGTTGTTGTCAACGAATGGTAGTGGGCACTCTAACTACCTCATCAACCGGACTTTCAAGAGCGGCTCCCATGAAGGACGTTATCTCTACCAGCAAGGTAGATCATCCCTCTTCTCTTTTGTTTACACATGTATTTTAGTTTTATTTATGGTTGACACTCCTCCCAACCTTTTGCTTTCACAAGCCATGGCTAACCGAATCCTCGGGTGTCTTCCAACATTCACATACCATGAAGGAGTGTCTATTTGCAAAATTAAGTTGCTTACTGATGAATCAGAGCAAAACATGTGAAGAGAATTATTAATGAAGGTTGATTAATTGGGGGCTGGGAACCCCGCGCTAGCTCTTTTTGCAAAATTATTGGATAAGCGGATGAAGCCACTAGTCCATTATGAAAGTCTGTCAGGAGTAAATGACAAGATTGAAAGATAAACACTGATACGTCCAAAACGTATCTACTTTCCCGAACACTTTTGCTATTGTTTTGCCTCTAATTTGTGTACTTTGGATGCAACTAACACGGATTAACGCTGTTTTCGACGAAGCTGTTACGGTGTCTCGTTTTTGTGCAGAAATCCAACTTTCAGGAAAAACCTCGGGATTTTGACGGAAGGCCCTATTTTCCCAGAATGCGACGGAGCCGGGAAGGACAAATCAAGTGGAGGCCCGAGGGCCCCACACCATAAGGCGGCGCGGCCTAGGGGGGCCGCGCGGCCCTATGGTGTGGCCCCCTCGGCCGGCCTCCGACGCCCTCCTTCGGACTACTTATTG
>NC_061511.1:84406477-84557146 GCF_022539505.1 Lolium rigidum
GTAACCCATATCGTCGGGTTAGGCCCATAGGCGACGAAAAATACCCCTTAGTGGACGATTTTGGGACGTTGTCTATCAGAACTTTTCTTGTAGTGGAATGCTAGAGCAGGACCCATTTGCCAGTAGCGTCCCTCAACATTTGAAGGTAAAGACAAACAAAAGGGATCGAAAAAAGCAAGTATCCTACATATCTCGGGTTAAAACATATCGAGAAATCACATATTTCTTGTACATAGAGGCTGACATCGTGGACCCATCGGCCAGCCGTGGAAAAAAATCCAAGAAAGGAAACAATTATCGTACAGAGAAGTCGACATGTGGGACGCATTTTGCAAGCAGCGTCCTCAACTTTTACAAAGGCGGCAGGGGATCTAAAGAAAAAGCAAAGTTCCCGAAATCAGCTGGTCAAAAATAAATCCAAGAAATGAAATGTTTATTATTCATAGAGGCTGACATGTGGGACCCACGAGCCAGCAGCGTCCTCAACGTTTCAAAGGCGGCAGGGGATCGAAGAAAAGGCAAGTGACCATATATCAGGTGCCAAAATAATCCAAGGAAAGAAACTTTTATTGTACATAGAGGATGACATATGGGTCCCGTTTTGCAGGAGCGGTCTCACATTTTCCAAGGCGGCACGGGATCGAAAAAAAAGAAAGGAAAGGTTTATCGTTCAGAGAGGCTAAGATGTGGGACCCATGGGCCAGCAGCGCCCTCTTAGTTTCAAAGGTGGCAGGGGATAAAAAAGGCAAATAGCCAGTAATTAGGGTCAAAAATAAATCAAACAAAGGAAACTTTTACTGTTCATAGAGGTCGACTGTGGACCCATGAGCCAGCAGCTGTCTCAACGTTTCGGAGGCGGCATGAGATCGAAAGAAAAAGGCAAATACCAAGAAATTATGGGTCAATAATAAATCAAACAAAAGGTTTATTGTTCATACAGGCCGACATGTGGGACCCCCGAGCCTGCAGCCGTCCCCAACGTGTTAAAGGCGGCAGGAGATAGAAAGACAAAGGCCAAAAATCAGTTGGTAAAAAATCCAAGAAAAGAAACATTTACCGTTCTGAGAGGCTGACATGCGGGACCCATGAGGCAGCAGCATCCTCAACGATTCCAAGGCGGTGATACGTCTCCAATGTATCGATAATTTCTTATGTTCCATGCTACATTATTGATGATATCTACATGTTTTATGCACACTTTATGTCATATTCGTGCATTTTCTGGAACTAACCTATTAACAAGATGCCGAAGTGCCGCTTCGTTTTCTCGCTGTTTTTGGTTTCGTAAATCCTAGTAACGAAATATTCTCGGAATCGGACGAAATCAACGCACAGGTTCCTATTTTTCCCGGAACCATCCGGAACACCCGAGAGCCGCCGCAGGGAAGCCCCGGGGGCCCCACACCACACCCTCGGCGCGGCCAGAGGGGGCCGCGCCGCCCTATGGTGTGGTGGCCCCGTGCCCCCTCCGAGGCTGCCCTTCCGCCTATTTAAAGCCTCCATCGCGAAAACCCTATTACGTTGGACGAAACCCACGTAAACCTTCCGAGCCGCCGCCATCGCGAAGCCAAGATCCGGGGACAGGAGTCTCTCGTTCCGGCACCCCGCCGGAGCGGGGAAGTGCCCCCGAAGGCTTCTCCATCGACACCGCTGCCATCTCCACCGCCATCTTCATCAACGCCGCTCGCTCCCATGAGGAGGGAGTAGTTCTCCATCGAGGCTCGGGGCTGTACCGGTAGCTATGTGGTTCATCTCTCTCCTATGTGCTTCAATACAATAATCTCATGAGCTGCCTTACATGATTGAGATTCATATGATGATGCTTGTAATCTAGATGTCATTGTGCGAGTCAAGTGAGTTTTACTTATGTGATCTCCGGAGACTCCTTGTCCCACGTGTGTAAAGGTGACAGTGTGTGCACCGTGTGGGTCTCTTAGGCTATATTTCACGTAATACTTATTCACCGTTATGAATGGTGTAGTGAAGTGCTTATTCATATCTCTTTATGATTGCAATGTGTTTTGTATCACAATTTATCTATGTGCTACTCTAGTGATGTTATTAAAGTAGTTTTATTCCTCCCGCACGGTGTAATGGTGACAAGGTGTGCATCCGTGTTAGTACTTGGCGTAGGCTATGATTGTGATCTCTTGTAGATTATGAAGTTAACTATTGCTATGATGGTATTGATGTGATCTATTCCTCCTAACTCGGTGTGAAGGTGACAAGTGTGCATGCTATGTTAGTACTTGGTTTAGTCGTGTCGATCTTTCATGCACTCTAAGGTTATTTAAATATGAACATTTAATTGTGGAGCGTGTTAACTCCGGCATTGAGGGTTCGTGTAATCCTACGCAATGTGTTCATCATCCAACAAGAGAGTGTAGAGTATGCATTTATCTATTCTCGTTATGTGATCAAAGTTGAGAGTGTCCACTAGTGAAAGTCTAATCCCTAGGCCTTGTTCCTAAATATCGCTATCGCCGCTTGTTTACTCGTTTTATCACGTTACTATCGTCGCGCTACTACCGCATGTTTACTTCCTCGCAATATTACTACCATCAACCGCACGCCGCCGAGCTATTTTCCGCGCCGTACTACTCGCTCATATTCATTCATACCACTTGTATTTCACTATCTCTTCGCCGAACTAGTGCACCTATTAGGTGTGTTGGGGACACAAGAGACTTCTTGCTTTGTGGTTGCAGTGGTTGCTTGAGAGGGATATCTTTGACCTCTTCCTCCCTGAGTTCGATAAACCTTGGGTAATCCACTTAAGGGAAACTTGCTGCTGTTCTACAAACCTCTGCTCTTGGAGGCCCAACACTGTCTACAAGAATAGAAGCACCCGTAGACATCAGGCGGCGATTCCAAGGCGGCAGGGGATCAAAAGAAAAAAAGGAAATATCCGGAAATTAATTAGGGGTTCAAAATAAATCCATCAAAGGAAAGTTTTATTGTTCATAGAGGATGACATGTGGGACCGACCTGCCAACAGCCTCCTCATCGTTTCAAAGGGGCAGGAGATCAAAAGAAAAAGGCAAATAGCCGGAAATTAGGGGTAAAAAATAACTCCAAGAAAGGAAACTTTTATTGTTCGTAGAGGATGACATGCGGGACCCATGAGCCAGCAGCTTACTTAACGTTTCAAAGGCGGCATGAGATCGAAAGAAAAAGGCAAGTGACAAAATATCGGGAGCCCAAGATAATCCAAGAAAAGAAACTTTATTTACATAGAGGATGACATGCGGGTCCCATTTGCAGCAGCGGTCCCAACGTTTCAAATGCGGCTTGAGATCAAAAGAAAAAGAAAATAGCCAGAAATTAGGGGGTCAAAAAAATCCAAGAAAATAAAGTTGATGGACATAGAGGATGACATGCGGGTCCCATGAGCTAGCAGCTTACTCAACGTTTCCAAGGCGGCAGGGGATCAAAAGAAAAAGGAAATAGCCAAAAATCGGAGGGTGAAAAAAACAAAGAAAATGAACTTTTATAGTACATAGTGGATGACATGCGGGTCCCATGAGCCGAGCAGGTTCCTCAACGTTTCAAACGTGGCATGAGATCGAAAGAAAAAGGCAAGTGACCAAATATCAGGAGCCAAAAATAATTCAAGAAAAGAAACTTGATTGTACATAGAGGATGACATGCGGGTCCCAATTAGCAGCAGCGGTATCACCGTTTGAGAGGCTGCACGGGATCGGAAAAAAAAAGGCATGTGACCAAATATCAGGAGCCAAAAATAATCCAAGAAAAGAAATTTTATGGTACGTAGAGGATGACATGCGGGTCCCATTTTGCAGCAGCGGTCTCAACGTTTCCATGGCGGCACAGAACCAAAAGAAAAATGAAATAGCCAGAAATCAGGGGGTGAAAAAAATCCAAGAAGAAATATTTCAATTGGGCTGCATCTGGACATCTGGGCCTTCGAACTATCCTGCTCGGCTTTTTGACTCGTACAATTTCAGCCCACTCCAAAACAGGAAAGTTCCGAATTTTCTAAAAAAAAGAGGAAAGTCCTATGCTTCGCAAAGACAAAAAACAAGGAGATTCAACATATAAGTTTGTTTATGTAAAAATAAAGATTTAATTATCCGTTTGAAATAGCTCAGAGCGCAATACATTGTTTATTGTCTGCAAAATAATCAAGATATCATATGTTTCTTGTATGGGGAGGCTGACATCGGGGACCCATGAGCCAACAGCGTCGTCAACGTTTTAAAGGCGGCAGGGGATGGAAAGAAAAAATAAACAAAAAATCCGTTGGTAAAAAATCCAAGAAAAGAAACATTTTCGTTCTGAGAGGATGACATGCGGGACCCATGAGGCAGCAACATCCTCAGCGTTTATTGTTCATAGAGGTTGACATGTGGGACCCGTGAGCCAGCAGCGTCCTCAACGTTTTAAAGGCTGTAGGTGATTGAAAGAAAAAATAAGCCAAAAATCGTTTGGTCAACAAAATCCAAGAAAATAAACATTTACCGTTCTAAGAGGATGACATGCGGGACCCATGAGGCAGCAGCATCCTCAACGATTCCAAGGCAGCAGGAGAAATATCCAGAAATTAATTAGGGGTTCAAAATAAATCCATCAAAGGAAACTTTTATTGTTCATAGAGGATGACATGTGGGACCGACCTGCCAACAGCGTCCTCATCGTTTCAGAGGGGCAGGAGATCAAAAGAAAAAGGCAAATAGCCAGAAATTAGGGGTCAAAAAAAACTCCAAGAAAGCAAACTTTTATTGTTCGTAGAGGATGACATGCGGGACCCATGAGCCAGGAGCTTACTCAACGTTTCAAAGGCGGCATGAGATCGAAAGAAAAAGGCAAGTGACAAAATATCAGGAGCCAAAGATAATCCAAGAAAAGAAACTTTATTGTACATAGAGGATGACATGCGGGTCCCATTTAGCAGCAGCGGTCTCAACGTTTCAAATGCGGCTTGAGATCAAAATAAAAAAAGTTGATTGTACATAGAGGATGACATGCGGGTCCCATGAGTGAGCAGCTTACCCAACGTTTCCAAGGCGGCAGGGGATCAAAAGAAAAAGGAAATAGCCAAAAATCAGAGGGTGAAAAAAATAAAGAAAATAAACTTTTATAGCACATAGAGGATGACATGCGGGTCCCATGAGCCGGCAGGTTCCTCAACGTTTCAAACGTGGCATGAGATCGAAAGAAAAAGGCAAGTGACCAAATATGAGGATCCAAAAATAATTCAAGAAAAGAAAGTTTTATAGTACATAGAGGATGACATGCGGGTCCCATTTAGCAGCAGCGGTATCACCGTTTGAGAGGCGGCAGGGGATCAAAAGAAAAAAGAAATTGCCAAAAATCCGAGGGTGAAAAAAAACCAAGAAAATGAACTTTTATAGTACATAGAGGATGACATGCGGGTCCCATGAGCCTGCAGGTTCCTCAACGTTTCAAACGTGGCATGAGATCGAAATAAAAAGGCAAGTGAAAAAATATCAGGAGCCAAAAAAATCCAAGAAAAGAAAGTTTTATAGTACATAGAGGATGACATGCGGGTCCCATTTAGCAGCAGGTTCCTCAACGTTTCAAACGTGGCATGAGATCGAAAGAAAAAAGGCAAATGACCAAATATCAGGAGCCAAAAATAATCTAAGAAAAGAAAGTTTTACATAGATGATGACATGCGGGTCCCATTTAGCAGCAGCGGTATCACCGTTTGAGAGGCGGCAGGGGATCGAAAGAAAAATGTAAGTAACGAAATATCAGGAGCCAAAAATAATCCAAGAAAAGAAAGTTTTATAGTACATAGAGGATGACATGCGGGTCCCATTTAGCATCAGCGGTATCACCGTTTGAGAGGCGGCAGGGGATCGAAAGAAAAAGGCAAGTGACCAAATATGAGGTGCCAAAAAAAATCCAAGAAAAGAAAGTTTTATAGTACATAGAGGATGACATGCGGGTCCCATTTAGCAGCAGCGGTATCACCGTTTGAGAGGCGGTAGGGGATCGAAAGAAAAAAGTAAGTGACCGAATATGAGGTGCCAAAAAAATCCAAGAAAAGAAAGTTTTATAGTACATAGAGGATGACATGTAGGTCCAATTTAGCAGCAGCGGTATCACCGTTTGAGAGGCGGCAGGGGATCGAAAAAAAAGGCAAGTGACCAAATATGAGGTGCCAAAAAAATCCAAGAAAAGAAAGTTTTATAGTACATAGAGGATGACATGCGGGTCCCATTTAGCAACAGCGGTATCACCGTTTGAGAGGCGGCAGGGGATCGAAAGAAAAAGGCAAGTGACCAAATATGAGGTGCCAAAAAAAATCCAAGAAAATAAAGTTTTATAGTACATAGAGGATGACATGCGGGTCCCATTTAGCAGCAGCGGTATCACCGTTTGAGAGGCGGCAGGGGATCGAAAGAAAAAGGCAAGTGACCAAATATGAGGTGCCAAAAAAAACTCCAAGAAAAGAAAGTTGATTGCTCATAGAGAATGACATGCGGGTCCCATTTAGCTGCAGCGGTCTCAACGTTTCCAAGGCGGCAAGGGATCAAAAGAAAAAGGAAGTAACCAGAAATCAGGGGGTCAAAAAAATCCAAGAAAAGAAAGAAATTTGGTTCATAGAGGATGACATGCGGGACCCATGATCCTGCATCGTAAACGGCTCGATCGGAGAGCGTTGAACGAGATGGCGCGATCGAGAAAAAAAACAATGCTAGAGAGGCTGCCATCTGGGCCCTACATCCTTGGGCGGTGCGGATTTGCGTTGACTCGGCCGGCGAACCCGAGAATTCGCGATGCACCACGTCCCGGGCCACCATACGAGACGTTTTGGCCGCTTTCGTCGGGCTAGGTGGCCTCAAAAACGAGAAAAAAAAAGTTTTGACATGAACCACGGAGGGACCAAAAATCGTCGGCCTTGGTGCACCACCAACCAGGGCGCGACTTCAACTTCGTCGGCCATGGCAACTTTTCTTGTAGTGTTAGATCGGGTTATAGCTAGCTAGTATATTTTAGGGTTATGTGTTTTAATTAAGTAGGGTTGATTAGCTAGGGTCAGTTACATATATATGGATTAGGGTTAATGCATGGCACATTTAATTTAATTAGAGGACCGCGAGGCACCCCTGGCCTGCTCGATGCACAATTAAGTGTCGTTGGCCTATACATAGGGTTTAATTAGGGTTTAGGGTTAGCTAGGGTTTAGGGTTAGGGTTAGGGTTAGGGTTTAGGGTCTAGGGTTTAGGGTTTAGTGTTTAAGGTGTTTAGGTTTAGGGATTAGGGATTAGCGATTAGGGATTTAAGGTTTTAGGGTTGTTTAAGGTTTAGGGATCATCGATCGAGTGCGCACACACATTATTAGAGGCACCTGCGCCTTTACGCATAAATTGCATGCATATATATGTGTGTTTTTTGGCCACCAACGATATATAGATGATCGAGAGAGAGAGAGATTGAAATCCCCAAGAATATGTTCAAATATACATTAAAATATATGCACGAATGCATGGTAGGCCATGCATGCACACTAATTATATATATATATATATTATGAGGCAACTTAATCAAATGTGTTTTCATTCGAGAGAACTTGTCAAAATTAAAGTTAATTAATTTATCACGATAATTATATAATTAATTAATGAATCTCAGGGATATGTTATACAACATGATCGATATAGGCCATGTATATATTAATTGGTGTTAATCTACGGTTTGCTAGCTAGCTGCTATATATAGAGCATGTTTTTATTAGATTGGGTTATAGCTAGTATAGTTTAGGGTTATGTGTTTTCATTAAGTAGGGTTGATTAGCTATGGTTAGTTACATATATATGGTTTAGGGTTAATGCATGGCACATTTAATTTAATTAGAGGACCGCGAGGCACCCCTGGCCTTCTTGATGCACAATTAAGTGTCGTTGGCCTATATATAGGGTTTAATTAGGGTTTAGGGTTAGGGTTAGGGTTTAGGGTATAGGGTTTAGTTTTTAGGGCGTTTAGGGTTTAGGGATTAGGGTTTCAGGGTTGTATAAGGTTTAGGGATCATCGATCGAGTGCGCACACACATTATTAGAGGCACCCGCGCCTTTGCACATAAAGTGCATGCGTTTAGTTTAGGGTTATTTGTTTTAATTAAGTAGGGTTTGATCAGCTAGGGTTAGTTACATATATATGGTTTAGGGTTAATGCATGGCACATTACATATAGTTTAAATCTCAAGAATGTTTATACATGATAGGCCATATGTGCAAAGGAATTTTTTACCCTGTGAACTTGTCAAAATTCTAGTTTATCAGTGTCAATGGAAACTAGTCCAAAAAATTACATAGAGGTCCAAAAGTACTAGACAATAACTAATAGAACCTGCAACTTTACAAAAAGGACCCCAAAACATATAGAAGAAAATCAATCGAGTCCTTCTCGACCGCACATCGGATCTCTCGCTTTCTGCATCCTTTGCCAGCAACTCCGTCGCCGGGGACGCACCACTTGGGAAGGTGTCGCCGGTAGTCGCCAGGACGAAGGAGAAGAAGGGCCTCAGCAACGGCATATTGGCTCTGAGAAGGGCCGCTGAAAGGCCAAGATGTGCACGGGCAAGACGGATGACGTCGTCGTATGCCCCGAGCTTGTGAACTTTAGCAGCTTGACTTCCCCATTGGCCAGATCTGAAGCACTGACCAAAGCAAGCCTCACCGTTAGCGCCATCACATTTTTTTTTTTGAAGGGCATGACCGTAGGGGAAACCCCTACGGTGTAAATTTTCTATTTAAGCGGCCAAAAGACTCGGGCACAAAGAGTTCACATAATTACAAAGAAGAGAGAAAAAAAGGAAACAAAGAGGTCTCCCAAGAAAGAGACCAAACTAAACGAAGCAAGCTTGAAGCCAATCAAGGAGGGGTTGAACAGCAGCAGCTTTGACTCCAGATCGAGGTTTGGCCGGCAAGATCCGCCAGATTCACCATAGGCCAGATCTGAAGCCGATGACGAGATCCCCGACTCCATTGCGCCATTCTGCTCAAGGGAAACACTGGATCTAAGCTTACAACAACACTAACTCCCTCGGATCCAAATTAGCTGACTCAACTTTGCTTATCTAAATATGGATGTATCCACACATGTTTTTACTCTAGATACATACACGTCTAAGGAAAGTTGAATCAATTAATTTAGTTCGAAGGGTGTACAATATACAGAGAGAAGTCGGCCTCGTCTCCGGCCGGCGAGGCCGCCGGAGAGAAGGGGGAGAGGAGCCGGGGGGTGGGAGAGACTCGAGAGAGAAAGAGAAGAGGAAGAAATGAGAGCTCCCTGGGGAAGAACATTACTTTTGTCGTTCTGCTCGTAGCTTGAAACTGAAAATTTCGGCCGCGCGCCAAATCATCCCGCCGCATCCATTCGAAAATGACGTGACCAGTTTTACCCTTTTAACCCTGGTCCGGAAGCTGCAACCCACCGACAATGGAGGGCACATTCGGTAACAATGAAATATCTTGCCTAGATCCCGAACCCTCCCCACAGGCCCACACCCACCCACCAACCATTCGCCCCATTAGCTCAAAACTACTCTCAGACGCCAAAGCTCTGGCTCTCTACAGTACTAGATCTGCTTCACCGCCGGCATACTCCTCCACAGCGTAGCCTTGATCGTGTTGGTTGTCCACCCACCTGATCCGCTCCCCCGCCGCCCTCGTCATCGACAGATCTGCTTCACCGCCGACCTCATCACCGACGGATCTGCTTCACCACCGACCTCGCCACCGATGGATCTGCTTCACCGCCGACCTCGCCACCGACTACCTCGCCGCAGCGGCTGTATCAACTTCACCGAATCCCTTGCCAGCCAACCAGATCTGCTTCACTAACGCCCGCTTCTACTGAAACAGGGTCGATTCATCTTCTCCCGCGTTCGCCGCGCTGGAATGCAAGTTGCCTCCCCGTCCACCCCGCCGCAGCTTGGTTAGTACGCTGGCCCGTTAGATCGCGGTGTTTCTTTAGCCATGTTTTGTGTAGTTATTTGCCGATCTCATATGCCGTTAACTTTCTTGATGTGTTGCTTCGCATGAAGTTTGTTTAAATATTGTACAGTACAAAAGCATTATCCGGTCGCTACCATCCTGTTCATTCTACTGACACCTGTGTGCATCCACATATTTATAGCCTTATACCCATTCATTTGCTGCCAACTATTTTTGTACTGCATGCTATTGTCGCACTGCTTTTATAGTCATGTTATGGGCATTTCCAATCTGCTTGTTCTTATACCACGTCATTAGCTCACCGCTAGCCGCTAGCTGTTTTCTCGTGTCTGCTATTCTCACACTGCTTTTATAATCATGTTATGTGCATTTCCAATCTGCTTGTTCTTATACCTCGTCTTTAGCTTATATAGTTATTGCTGCGTGCATGTCTGGTCTTTGTATTATCGTAGACTGACTTGTCAATGTTATTTTTCCTAGGGATTGATCATGCGAACCACTTATTAGAACATCCAACATTAACAGCTGGGGACGCTAGGGAAGGTTGGAATCTGAGTTCTTGGTTGGTAATTTTGGCGGTTTACTTCCGTTATTATCTATAACATATATGCATTGTTCCTTATGCAAGAGATTAACACTTGGAACCCCGCCATAGCAATGTCATTCATGCTTTACTATGTTTCTCGCCTATTTGATATGCTTGTCTTGGAGAAACTGCGAAGGTGATTTGAACTCGACATTTGGTCATTCTTAATGCCGCTTTACTTTATGTGGAAAACCTTGGCATTACCCTACTCTAAATCTGAATGTCCGAAATTCGTATCTCATGCAAAGCAACATCTAGTTGGTTTTAACTCGATATCTGGTAAATATTGGCTTATTCATTTGGCGGCTCAAGTTTTTTGTTATTTGAAACCAGCTGACTTGGTCTTAAATGTGATATCTAAACACAGATTAAGGACAATGGAGCAGGAGGATTAGCATTTCACTTGATGGCTGAACCTAAAATGACAGGCATGTTGACCACGACTAGTGCACGCAAGAGAAGGACTCACGACGAGCCGATATGTGCTTAGTACATGCATCTTATCTTATCTTCTCGCTTATTTCGCTACATGTTGTTATCCGATCTCTACATTGCGTAATACATGTTTGAATAGTTAATTGTTGTAACTATGTTTGCAATGTTACCGGAATGCGGCTTTAATGAAGCGATCATCATTAGAAGATAGTCGCCAAAAAAGGATCTGTAGCGACCCTGTGCAACATTATGATGTAAGTTTGTGCTTAGTACAAGTTCCATACATTGTCTCATTTATGCAACTTGTTATTATCTTATATCTACATTGCATAATAAATGTTTGCATAGTTCATCGTTTAACTCTTTTTGCATTATTATCAAATGCGGTTGTGATGAAGCAATCTTCATTAGAAGTGAGGCCCACAAAAAGTTCGATCTTTCTTCGATGCATCTTCTCATAGCCGTCAACCTAGACCATTTCTTTCATCAAACAAGTAAATATCTCAAGGCTGTACTTTATAAAAGACATGGTATTGTCGCTTTAAGATCCGTAGCCGATATGTTGACAAAGAGTACACAAGATTCAATCAAGGCGATTGCCAAATGTCAACGTGTTATTGATGATGCTAATAGAAGTCCTCAATGATTCTATGTAATTTTTTATTTGGGCACATTAATTGCCTTGTAATTTTCCTACTTGTTTTATTTGTGTATGTAATTGTGTGTATCATTGATATCAGATTTTAGGCTCATGAAATTTAATGCAAGTTGACTAGTCAAACAAGTAGGGCCCTACAACTGATTGGGCCGGCCCACTTACAGTAGTGTGGGACCCACTTTCATTTTGGGCCGGCCCACTTCTTTAGTAGGCCGGCCCGGTTACACGATAGTGGGCTCCACATGCTTATTGGGCCGGCCCACTATCTTGTGGGGCCAGCCCATTTGCTATATGGTGGTTCCACATGGTAAATGGGCCAGCCCTTTAACAGGAAGGTGGGACCCACCTGTGTTTTTGGCCCGGCCCACTATCTTGTTGGGCCGGCCCACTTGCTATATGGTGGACCCCACATACTAAATGGGTCGGCCTTTTAACTGGAAAGTGGGACCCACCTGTGTTTTTGGCCCGGTCAACTTTTTTGTTGGGCCAGCCCACTTCTATATGGTGGACCCCACACATCAAATGGGCCGGCCCTTTAACAGGAAAGTGGGACCCACCTGTGTTTTTTGGCCCGGCCCACTATCTTGTTGGGCCGGCCCACTTGCTATATGGTGGACCCCACATACTAAATGGGCCGACCCTTTAACTGGAAAGTGGGACCCACCTGTGTTTTTGGCCCAGCCCACTTGCTATATGGTGGACCCCACACACTAAATGGGCCGGCCCTTTAACTGGAAAGTGGGACCCACCTGTATTTTGGCCCGGCCCACTTGCTTCTTGGGCCGGCCCAGTTGCTGTAAGGTGGACCCCACATGTTAAATGGGCCGGCCCATTTAAGTTTTGACCAGTCAACCTTAGAGGTTAGGCCCGGCCCACGTAACTAATGGACCAGGCCAGCTTTATAGTTGATCGGTCAAACTATGTCAGCTGGCCCGGCCCGCTTAAGACGTGGCAGGCCTCGTGTGGGCCTACCATCTACCACGGGGTTTCAGCCGGTTAACGCCGTTAACTGCCAGTTAACGGCGTCTGCCACGTGTCAGTTTGCATGACGTCGGCTGTCAACGGGCTCCCGAAAACACATGCGCAACGGTCCGATTTTCCGTGGCGGAAGGGCGCCCAAACGCGACGGACCGAAAAAAACGTCGTAGGACTTTGCCTGACGCAGTTTGGACAACAGAACCCATATAGTCGGGTTAGGCCCATAGGCGACGAAAAATACCCCTTAGCGGACGATTTTGAGACGTTATCTATCAGAACTTTTCTTGTAGTGAGGGAACATCCAATTGTGTCCATCAACTGCAATAGCAACAACTAGCTGTCCTTTAAACCTGCCATGAAGAGTTGTTGCATCCACGGCCAAATAAGGCCTGCAACCATCCAGAAAGCATTTCCAGCAAGCTTTGAAACAAACAAAAGCCCTTCTAAAACATTCCTTGTGCATTACCTTCCCGCTTTTCAATTTGTAGGGAACTGTATGCTTGTCTATCTCTACAACACTGCCTGGACTAGCCATCTCCACTTCAGCTTTGAAAGTGTAAAGCAACTGAAAGGTTTCATTCCATGGACCATTGATCTTGTCAAGAGCCATTTCCTTTGCATAGAAAATCCTCATGTAAGGTACTTTCATTTTATACTTCTCAACCACCTTTTTCTGGAGTGCTGTTGGACCAAGTGAAGGAGTTTCTCTCAGCCAATCTAGGATTATATCTGCCAACCACCTAGTCTTCGCTAGCTTTGTTTTCAGCTCTGGCTCTCCCCTAGAGGTGGCACTACTAGGAAAAGGCCTAGCCGTAAGATGGGTGTTAGTGGCGCACCAGGAGGGCAGTGCGCCACTACTACTTAGCAGTGGCGCACCGTAAAGTGGTGGGCCACTATTAAAAATGTAGTAGTGGCGCACCTCTCCTGCGGTGCGCCACCACTAAGTTTGACCATGGGTTTGACCCAGCCTTATACATAGCAATGGCGCACCGTGCAGAGGTGCGCCACAACTATTTTTTGTAGCAGTAGCGCACCTCTACATGGTGCGCCATTACTATGTAAAGGGGAGGATGGACATGTTTGGGCATCACTTAGTAGTGGCGCACCATGCTTGGTGCGCCACTGCTAAGTGGTGCCCAAACATTTCCACACCCCCCCCCCCCCGTGGACCGCCTTTTCGAGTTTGGAAAAAATAAAAGAAATAGATAGAAAATTCAAAAAATAAAATCCTTTCAACTGCCCATGTATTATGTAATCTACTTTTCATGAAAATTGAAAAAAAATGAATTTCGATATATTATGCAAAATGGCGTCATCTTTCGGTAAAACGGGATTTCTGGTTGCATACGACCTCCGATGAAAAACTTTTTTATATCAAAATCTATCTACGCGAAATTTCCTATTCGAATTCAACGGCCTACGGCCGTTTGGACAAAAAATGGATTCGTCAAATTCAAAACAGAAACAGGACTTTTTTCAGGTTTAAGATTTTGGGCAAAAAATAGAAAAAAATAGCGGTGGCGCACCCATGCCTTGGTGCGCCACTGCTAAGCTTCCCGCCCACGAATTTCAAAATGGGAGGAGCCGGCCACTTAACCCCCTCCTCCCTCCTCCCTCCTCCTCCACATTCTCCTGCTTTCATTCTCCTCTCCTCCTCCTCCTCTCCTCTCCTCCTTTCACTCCGGCGACCTCCTCCACTATGTCGAGCTCCGGTGGCCTTACTTTCCGGCGAGCTCCTCCACCATGGTGACCTCCGGTGACCTTACTCTCCGACGACCTCCGGCGACCCTCTAGCCTCCGGCCTTCGTCCTCTTGTTCATCCTCTCCTACATCTCCTCACCTCTCTTCACCTCTCCTACGTCCCTCATCCATCATCACCGGCGGCTAGGCTAAGAAAAATGAGAATGAACATTGCACAAATAATTCTAGCAACAAGAACGAGAAAAAATAACGAGCCAAAAAAATCGAAACAAAATGTGCCAGATCCAGATCCAGATCCAGATCCTGATCCAGATCCAGATCTAGAAATTTCAAATTTTAGTGGCGCACCTTTTTTCTATCCAGTGGCGCACCTCAGACGTTTAGGAGTGGCGCACCATGAAGCTAGTAGTGGCGCACTAGCTGGTGCGCCACTGCTAAGCCAAATAGCAATGGCGCACCACTAGTGCGCCACTACTAAAAGTTAGCAGTGGCGTGATAGCAGTGGCGCACCACTAGTGCGCCACTGATGGGTAAAAGTGGTGCGCCACTGATTGCCCTTTTCCTAGTAGTGTGGACACCTATGGATCTCCTTATTCTTCTTTATCTGAAACATAATGATAAGGGATGTCAATAATAGATAACAAATTTTACACCGTGATCTAAATACACAACTGGTTGGCGTAGTACCTGAACCAAGCTGCTTCTACGCATTGTGGATGCATGCCGCCTCCACCTACACCTTGGGTATGGGCATTTAACTGTGAACCTACCTGGCTCACTTTTAATAACCTCATAATTATTCTTAGAGAGAATGTGATATGTAGTAATTGCATTACGGCAGTCCATCATCGTTTGAAACACGGTGGCTTCTGCAAGTTGAGGATCCTCCCTGTTCCACTCAATTGTTGGCAAGTCTTCACCTTCGTAATCGGCTAAAACGAGGTTGTCATCGTTCTCATTCTTCTCTTCATCATCAGTCTCATCAAATCTGGCACCAAAAGCAATATCTTCCATGTATTGATCCTCCATTGCCTGCTTACTGCATCGATCTACCAATTTAGGAAAAATCAACTCATCCTCATCAGCTTGAGGAGACTGATCCTCAATGTCTGCATCGTCCTCCACATCGATCGTACGAACGATCTGGCTACCACTAGCACTAGCGATAGATGGTGCTGTTGTGGACCTACAAGGAGCACCGTGGCGCACACTATTAGCAGAGGCAGCAGCAGTAGAGAGACATGATGCCCGACCACCTGATGATGCCCCAGCACTAGAGAGAGATGATGCCCGGCCCCTGTCCACATGGATACCAATTTTACCGAACCGGCAAGAAGCATTCAAAGCAAAAAAGAATTCCCAGATCGTCGTCAGAAATTAGTGGAACAAATCTTCCCTCCGTGTTGTGGAAATATTCGAAATGAACTGTGTCGCCAGAGCTCCAGCTGTACTTACCGCAGATGTTAGCTTTCAAATCCCTCAACGAGATGGTGGTTGCAACCACCGCAGGGAAGTAAAACCCATTCTTATAGCGTTTAGAATCACGCGTAAAGCTACAATCCAGCCTAACCACCAGCCGAAAAGCCAGCGCTGGATCAATCCTATTCGAAAAGCAACGCAGTTAGTTGAGCAACAACGATTGACGCTCAAAAACTGCCTATTGTTAATTCACATAGGCAGACGATGCTTACCCAGATGGAATCCATGCGTTAGATCCCTTCGATTCGCAATCTTCTCCGCGGCTGACGGGAAGAGTCGGCACACCAGATGGACATACAAACTCCGCGACAGGGGTAGATTTAGATCTGGTGGAGGCGGAGCCCTCTCCGCCTCCCGGAGGTGGTGGTGGGGGCGGGGGCGGCTCGACGGCGGACGACGCCATAAGGTAGGAGGGCAGGACGGCGTGGCGGCGGAGGGGCGGTGTGTGAGCTCCTCTAGTCTCGGGCGGAGTGGAAAGCTTTGGGTGAGCTCCTCCAGTCAACAGTCAACACAGTTCAAAAGAAACGGTCAATTCAACACCAACGCGGCTCCCTAGCCGTCACCGGTAACGGTGAAGGCCTCTGACCAGACGGCAACCCTCCCGTCTGAGCGTCTGCGAGGGGTTTCAAAGTAGAGGGAGGGGAAAACTGAGGAAAAACTAAGGGGCTGGGGAAAACTGAGTACAACTAACGAACCAGGGGCACGAAAATAGAAATCCCTATCTTATTTGGGACACCGTTTGCTTCAAGTTATTCTAAGCACTGTTGTGCGTGATTGTTTGACTAGTTGAAGCTATGAATAATCTTCATCCATGCATAGTGCTTAATCCCATATATCTATCCTATGCCTTTTGTTGTGAAGTTGATCCTTACTATCCTTGTCAATATACCACCGGAAATTAATTCCAATATTCTCATTATCTTTGACAATTAATAACCTTGTATGTGGTAACATCTGTGGATCATCTTCACCTTAGATTTCTTCTTATTGCCGTATTTTATTTCCAAGAAATCATTGTAGCTCCCATATGTCTTCCTTGTCTCTTTCAAAAATCTTTTGATAAAGTCTCTTGGTTCTTATCAAGTGTTTGTTTTTGGAAGACAAACCTTTTAATTTTGGTACATTGTGCCATTGTGAAAAGTGTCGAGGGTTTGGTTTATTTGTTGGAACCTTACTCTTTTGGGAGTTTGCTATCTCATTCCTTACTCTATGTTTTATTTGCTTGAATGAGATAAATCTTTGAGCATGTTTTCTTTTATTTCATCATTTATGCTCAATGGTTTCTTCTTAGTTCATTTGCTGAACAAATATTTTGTGATTTGCTTCTTTGATATAATTTGGACAACAAATTTGTTTGGTCACACATCTATGCCTTCTTGAATTCATTTGGTGTTTTGTCCAAAATATATCTTTCTGGGATCTTTAAATATTTGTGCATGCTTATATGTAATTTGTTTATATTTGTAGCATGCTTGCTTTCTTTGATCCAATATATAGGGTATACTCCATCGAATCCTAAATGGCTAAGATGTGCATGAAATTCAAATTTCATCTATAAATATGCACATATTTATATGGAGTGTGTCTTATGTATTGTGGTTAGTCTAACCATTTTGTACCCAATAAGTTTGGGGCCAATATGTACTTGAATGTTGTTTTAGGTACATTGGAGATGCAATGGAGGCTTGTCTCATCTATAAGCAAGGTGTTGTCACCATATGAGAATTGGAGCCAAGCTAGGATGATAGATGAACTCTTATCTACTACATCATGTCATTTCTATCTCCGTAACAAGTATCTTATTCATGCATACTCATATAGCATCAAACCTCTTGTAGGTTGCATCTTGGCATGAGATTCGTTATTTCGAAAATATTGCGGTTGTTGAAAAATCATTTTTAAAGAAAACTTCTTATTTTACATTTGAGTAATTTGAGAAGATGCATGCGATGGGAATATATATATATATATCATGTTTATGATTCACCTATCCCAAATATTCCTTCTAGCAATTTATTGCATATTAATTCCCCAAAGAGCTCTTATGTGCAATATTGATGAAATTGCGAAATGAATCCCTATATGTGATACTTGTTGCCTTTCTCAAAACATTCCAACTAGCTTTACTTCCCTAGCTTATTGTTAGTTGCGATGTTTTTGAGATTTTCTTGGTTGAAGTTCATTCATATACAATAAGTGAAAATTGGAGCCATAGGCTATATATGGTTTTAAGCAAACATCCTTTGGTATATGTTATGACTTCATCTTGGATATCATGTCTTATTTATTTTATTAACCTCTTGTGTGTGCATGTTTATTTATGGATCATCTTGTCCACTTTAGAAACTTATATACATGAGAGCGTTAATCCATCACCTTGATATCCTTGTTCTTTGCCGACCATCTTTTTATCCTTTTGATTTTGGTGGTGTTGGTAAGGACTTGATTTATGAGTGCTTGGCTTAATTTTAATTTTATCTTCATGCACTCATATCTCGTAAATGTTTTGGACTAAAGTTATCCCCTTTATCTAGTCTGTGTTCTAAAAGATATCGAGGGAGTGAGGATTCCATGTTTGTGCATATTGTATTCAAATGAAACTATTCTAATTTATGCATGAACCTTGGGAGCTTTCTTATTTCATTTAGAGCAATATATCTCTCTTATCATGATATCTTTGTTTGTCCAATTGGATCTTTGATTGCTTGCTTTATTTGTTGAAGCTTACTTCACCATGCTATCTTTATGCAATCTTTGATCCTCAATATAGTTTAACTTCCTTCAAGTATTCATCATTGGATATGTGCATTTGATTTCATTCAAATTATGAGAAGTGCACACCCTGGGGAGGAACTCACATTATATTGGCTTTCTAAAATTTTCAACCATTTTGGCACTTGTTGCCAATGGGGGAGAAGTTTAGAGGGTTTAAGGGAAATGGTTTATACTTAAGTTTGGTTTGTGCTTAAGTGTTGTGGGTATACTTTATGGGTATATCAACGACATGGCCTGGATCTGGCAAGCCCGGGTGGCCCCAGATGGTGATGGTGGCATATGGCCCATCGGGCGGCCCAGTTGCTGTTGATCGTGAAGGATGAAGTCCAGCCCAGGAACGAGGAGCCGGATCTCAACCGACCTACGAAGGAGGCCGGATCCGTGGGGGCCCATAAAGTATCCGGATCCAGCACGACCAAGAGGGAAGGCGGATCCTTGACGTACACGGCAAGATATTGTACCGTAGTTAGGCAACTTGTATTCCGGCTAGGACTCTCCATGTAAAACCTAGATCTGCGTGTCTATATAAGCCGGATCCCGGGAGCCCTAGAGGCACAACCACAACCATTGTAACAACGCGCAAGCGCCTAGATAATTCCAGACAAGCAGCAGTAGGCCCTGTCATCGTGCAGGTGTTCCGAAGCTGGGTAACTCGCGTACCACCGTCCCGTGTGCACTCCGCCCTATGGCCCCTACTTCTTCTCTCCCTCGTGAGGATCCCTCCTCCGGGGTATCGTGGATTAGGCAACGATATTAAGTGTTGTACCTCTCGTGCATTCCATATTTATATGTCTTGCATGGTTGTATATGTATAGTGGAAACTGTCCCGATGGTTAATCTTGACAATGTATGCAATGAATTCATGTTCATCACACGTGCATACATTGTGGGGGAATTTTCTCTATGTATGTTGGTCCTACTCACATCCCTTGCATTAGTTGTAGTTGTGTGAGTAGAGCTGGTTTTGATATGGGCCAGTCGCTTCGTGTTACTTGACCATATCAAATACAACCTCTTGTATACAACTTATTCTCGGATAAGTTGCATACTTGTTTCTAATATTCATTATATAAACCCTCTTATTGTGGTTGTCATCAATTACCAAAATGGGCGAGATTGTAAGGCTACATTGCCCCTATGTGTGGTTTTGGTAATTAATGACAACCCATATGGACTAATGTTTTCATTGAGTTTATATGAAGGGATATTCCATAAGAAATACTTGTAGTCCATGTGTTGGATTCAAGTATGGATGCCATGAAGATAAAAGATATGCCTTCGGTATTGGCATCAAGATCATAGATTTGAAGACATATATGTGATATGATCAAGAAGAAGAAATTAAGATGGAGTTCTTATGTGGAACTTAATATTAGCCATGCTCTAGCTTATGTGTTAAGCAATGAATGGTCAAAATCTTGAGTGCATGATTCTAAGTGAAGAATTCAAGATATGGCTCTAAATTAGTGTCATGATAGTCTCACAAGTTGAGCTATGGTTGACTAAGATTTAGAGCATGCAAACAAATGAAGAGTTCTTTATACACATCAAGATAGTATGATAGAGCATGAGAAGATACAAGGTTTCCAATACGAAGAGTAAGGAATAGATTCAAGATTGGTCAACACATGAAGCATAAAGAATGTCTGATACGTCTCCAACGTATCTATAATTTCTTATGTTCCATGCTAGTTTTATGACAATACCTACATGTTTTATTCACACTTTATAATGTTTTTATGCATTTTCTGGGACTAACCTATTAACAAGATGCCACATTGGCAGTTCCTGTTTTCTGCTGTTTTTGATTTCAGAAAAATTGTTTTACAAATATTCTCGGAATTGGACGAAACAAAAGCCCACGGCCCTATTTTCCACGGAGTGTTCCAGAATACCGAAGAGGAGTCGAGGAAGGCCAGCAGGGGGCCTCCCCATATGGCGGCGCGGGGGGGGGGGGGCACATCCGCGCCATGACGTGGGGAGGGAGCCCCCTGGCTCCCCCGACGCTGCCCCTTCGCCTATTTATTCCTTCGTCGCTGACAAGGTACTAACTTGTCAATGCCTACGTATTGTAGACTTGGGTTTCGGGAGAGCGATGATGGAGATTCCGGGAGCGAGATTAGGCACACGACGTACCCAGCTTCGGGTCCCCTCGGTGGAGGATCCCTACGTGCTGCTAGCAATCTAGTATATGATCATAGATGTGTTTACAGGGTGCCGCCATAGGCGGAGCTATGTTGTCTATCTGTTGGCCTCTCCTCTATCGGGTGCCCTGGCTGGCTTTATATATGCAACCAGCCTAGGGTTTTACAAGAGTCCTAGTCGACTACTTCTTCGGGTTGCCTTGTTGGGCCTTCTCCATATTGGGCCGAGCCAGGTATACTAATAATGGATACCCGAAGGGTATACCCATGTTAGTAGCCCCCGAGTATCTAGGGAAGTCGAAGACTTGCGTAGAGACTCCAAGCATAATCATCTCCAAAGGCGAGGTCCCTGTCGTAGATCATGTGTAGCGTAGATGATGTCGACGATTCTTGAAATTATTTTTCTATCGGGTGCGCGGCAGCGCTCCTGATGGGAGTAGGCCCCGAGTCTATGGATAAGTGCTTGCACTTAAGCATAGACTCAAGTTGTACTACTCGATGAAGAACTTAACTATATTTCTTGAGGACTTGATGAAATCCATGTGCTCCCGATGGGAGTAGGCTCCGCTCGAGTCGTAGAATCGAGTTGAGTCTACAAACCTTGATTGTCATAGACGTTGTCGAAGTTATTTTTCTATCGGGTGCGTGACCAGCGCTCCCGATGGGTGTAGCCCCCGAGGCTACAGCCAAGTGTTTTCACTTGGGTGTAGGCTCAACTTGCTTTTAATCGACTCCACAATTTTTCCTCTTTCTTGTAACTTATTGAGAGGGTGAACAATGCTCTTGATAAGAGTAGCCCCCGAGCCTATGGGCAGGTGCTTGCACCTGGGCATAGACTCAAGTTGTACTACTCAATAACGAACTTAACCATATTTCTGGGCGCAACCCCTCTTTTTATCGACTCCAGTGCCGTTGCTATTTATGTTGTTCAGGGATAATGGTAAATGGGGTTGGTTCATCCGACGGATCGGGTACCGAGTTAACCGCTCTTGTGGCAATCCCGCAAGAACCTACTTCAAGATCACGTCCCTGGACATGATCTCGGGACCTGGCGTAATTCGTCACGTGCCGCTTAAGGACTTACCATGATCCGAATTCCAGTAATGTTATCGGGTCCACAGCGCGTCCGCCGGGATATTTCTTCACATCTGTTGATGTGGAAAAAAAGTAGCAGAGCGCTGATGACCCACAAGTATAGGGGATCGCAACAGTCTTCGAGGGAAGTATTACCCAATTTATTGATTCGACACAAGGGGAGACAAAGAATACTTGTAAGCCTTAACAGCGGAGTTGTCAATTCAGCTGCACTCGGAAACGGACTTGCTCGCAAGAGTTTATCGAGTAGTGACAGTTTTATGGCGAGTGGAAATAGTGAAATAGCAGCAGCGGTGAAATAAAGACAGCGAGTAGTGATTATAGTAAACGAGCAGGATTAAAATACTGTAGGCACGGGGACGGATTTAACGGGCGTTGCATGGATGAGAGAAACTCATGTAACAATCAAAGCGAGGGCATTTGCGGATAATAATAAAACGGTATCCAAGTACTAATCAATCAATAGGCATGTGTTCCATATTTAGTCGTACGTGCTCGCAATGAGAAACTTGCACAACATCTTCTGTCCTACCAGCCGGTGGCAGCCGGGCCTCTAGGGAAACTACTTGGATATTAAGGTACTCCTTTTAATAGAGTACCGGAGCAAAGCATTAACACTCCGTGAACACATGTGATCCTCACATCACTACCATCCCCTCCGGTTGTCCCGATTTCGTCACTTCGGGGCCATTGGTTCCGGACAGCGACATGTGTATACAACTTGCGGGTAAGATCATAAACAACGAATATCTTCATGAATCAATAACATGTTCAGATCTGAGATCATGGCACTCGGGCCCTAGTGACAAGCATTAAGCATAACAAGTTGCAACAATATCATAAAAGTGACATCTACGGATACTAGGCACTATGCCCTAACAATCTTATGACTATTACATGACCAATCTCATCCAATCCCTACCATCCCCTTCAGCCTACAGCGGGGGAATTACTCACACATGGATGGGGGAAACATTGCTGGTCGATGGAGAGGCGTTGGCGGTGATGGCGGTGAAGATCTCCTCCAATTCCCCGTCCCGGCGGAGTGCCAGAACGGAGACTTCTGGCTCCCGAGACGGAGTTTCGCGATGTGGCGGCTCTCTGGAGGGTTTCTGGCGACTTCGACTCCTCTCCGTGCGTTTTCAGGTCGAAACCAATAAGTAGTCCGAAGGGGGGCGTTGGAGGCCGGCCGAGGGGGCCACACCACATGGCCGCGTGGGCCCCCCCTGGGCCGCGCCGCCATGTGGTGTGGGGCCCTCGGGCCTCCACCTCCTTTGCCCTTTTGGCTCCGTCAATATTTTGGTGAAATAGGGCCTTCTGCAAGAATTCCGAGGATTTTCCCGAAAGTTGGATTTACGCACAAAAACGAGACACCGGAGCGAGTTCTGCTGAAAACAGCGTTAGTCCGTGTTAGTTGTATCCAAAATACACAAATTAGAGGCAAAACAATAGCAAAAGTGTTCGGGAAAGTAGATACGTTTTGGACGTATCAACTCCCCCCAAGCTTAGCTTATTGCTTGTCCTCAAGCAATTCAGTTAACAACTGAGCGATAAAAGAACTTTCACGAACACATTTGCTCATATGACGTATATATTCTCATGCTATGGCTAATACTTAAGTAGTTCATAATGAGATACATGCAAATAAGATCATCCAACAGCTATGTCAATCATGGAGAGGTACCAACAATTAATAATAAGCATCATGAAGCATGTATATAAGCAGGATTGCAATGTTCATAAGAGAATATGATAAAGTGGTATCTCGCTTGCCCGTATTTGATCGGCAAAACATAAATGCCGAGGCACCTCTGGAGTTCATAGAAAGACTAGAAGTAGTGATTGTCAAAGATAAAAGCATCAAAGTTATACCACAATCAATCATATTTTGAGGCAAGCATATTATACTAAGAATGAAAGTTGTGCTCTCAAGATAGTGCTCAAAGAAAGAATGGAGACACAACATAAAAGTAAAAGATTGACCCTTCGCAGAGGGAAGCAGGGATTAACATGCGCTAGAGCTTTTCATTTGTAAAGCAGGAGTAAAATTATTTTGAGAGGTGTTTGTTGTTGTCAACGAATGGTAATGGGTACACTAACTACCTCATCAACCGGACTCACAAGAGTGGCTCCCATTTATTTATTTTTGGTTGGCACTCCTTCCAACCTTTCTTTCACAAACCATGGCTAACCGAATCCTCGGGTGCCTGCCAACAATCACATACCATGAAGGAGTGCCTTTTTATTTAAGTTTTATTATGATGATGACACTCCCCCAACCTTTGCTCACACAAGCCATGGCTAACCGAATCCTTCGGGTGCCGTCCAACAATCACAAACCATGGAGGAGTGTCTATTTAAGTTAATTAATTTGGGACTGGGAATCCCATTGCCGACTCTTTTTGCAAAATTATTGGATAAGCGGGTGTGCCACTAGTCCATATGAGAGTCCGTCAAAAGTAAATGACAAGGTTGAAAGCTAAACACCACATACTTCCTCATGAGCTATGAAACATTAACACAAATTGAGAAGCATTTTGAAAGTTTTAAAGGTAGCGCATGAGAATTTACTTGGAATGGTTTGAAATGCCATGCATAGGTATTTATGGTGGACACTTTTGGAACAACTTGGTTTTCAGGTGTTTGGAAGCACGAGCGGCGTTCCCGCTCAGTACAAGTGAAGGCTAGCAAAAGATTAGGGAGCGACAAATCAAGAGAGCAGTAACTGTCATAATCATGCTTGCGGCAAAATAAATTAACGGAGGCATAAAAGTGATACAAGAACTCTGAAGCAATATAAATCATCGAGTCTTAATTGACTTTTTGTTCAGTCATATGCATGCGTGAGCATGTGCCAAGTCGATATAAATGAATTATTCAAAGGAGGATACCACAATGCCATACTTACTTATGAATAAAACAATGCAAGCAAACATCCATGACATGCTACTCATATTAATAAATTGGAACTAAACATGAGAGATCATTAACTACTAGACTTTCTCAAATAACATATACCTCACATGAACCAACTAAGCATGCTCATATGGATGAGTATATGTACAAAAATGAAAGCAAATAGAGTTCATACCAGCCTCTCACCACAATCAGATTGTCGTAGATCGTCATTATTGCCTTTTCACTTGTGTAGCTTGGATAATATGAAATGAAAACCACGCTCCAGCCACCGAAGACCATTGAACTCATGATGAACTTTACAAACCAAGGAAGAACAGCAAATATTTTTGGTGTTTTCGAATTAGAAACAAGAACGAAAGAAAACAAGCAAACAAAGCAAAATCTTTTTGGGTTTTCTTGTAGCAAACCAACGATAGCAAATAAAGTAAACTAAAAGCAAAGAACAAAATAAACAAATGATGAAGAGAAACAACAGAAATATTTTTGGTCTTTTTGTGTTTTAGGAAAGAAACAAAGCAAAAACAAAAGAATGCAAACTAACAGAAACACAGAAAAGCAGGATGACGGAAATCTGCCAAATCCTGACAGCAGTACAGAAATCGAAAATAACAAAAATCTTCCATTGCTCAGACCAAAAAGTGTTCAACTAATGAAAGTTAGATAACAACCTGGGAAACATGCTCAAAAATTGGCAACTCAAAATAACGTTCTGGCTGTGCGTACGAATATTTTTGGTAACAGCACAGAATCTGTTTTTGGACAGCACTTCCCCAAATATCATCTCCCTCTCATTAGAAAACCATTCTAGAGACTAAACAAATATGTACAAGTATCCAGCAACCATAATATGCAAAGAATGAGTGATGCCGGTATACCTTCCCCCAAGCTTAGGCTTTTGGCCTAAGTGGAGTTCATTCCCAACGAGGGTCGGAGTTCCACGCCGGTGGATCATACATGGAGTGGTAATAAGGCCCCTGTGCAGAAGAATATCGTGGAGGCTCCACATGACCATGATGTTGATATGAGGAGCTTGCTGCATCGGATGAAGAGTCGGGATGCTCCTCGGTCTCCTCCACATCTTCCCTCGCATGACGGCTTTCTCTTTCTATGTATGCGTTTAGCTCATTTTCTGTGATCGACCACCCGTCCCTGGCATCAAGGTTAAACAAAGCAGGTGCAGGCAGGCGTACTAATTTTTCAATTTTCTTAGTTATACTCCAACTTTTCTTATACAAAGTTATCCTATAATGCAGGTTGTTCAAACTAGATGCATCTGAAATAAACTCATGTCTAATCATGGAGAAAACATCAAGTTTCTCTATAGAAAGCGGAATATCTAAATGGTGAGGACCTACACCATGCATAGCTAATAAGCGAGAGGCGATAAGACCTCCACAAATTCCTCCTTTCTCACGGTTAGTAGCAAGTCTACAAGCTATTAAAGCACCCAAATTATAAGTCCTATCCTGTTGCAAAGTAGCAGCTAAGAAGGCCAAATCTTGGACAGATAACTTACCTCCAGTCCTCCTCGCAAGAACGCACTTTGTAATAAAATAGGCAAAGTAGCGGATGGCTGGATGTTGAATGCTACTAATCTTACCACCATCATTGGAGAAGCTCCTCCCATTACAAATCCTTGTATAAAGATCTGAGAGCTCCCGCGGTGTTCCCCTGATCTTCTCGCAGGATCCCCACTGCGGCACTCTAATTGCTGTGCAAAAATCACTGAAAGGCAAGTCAATAGTTTTGTTATAAATTTTACACCGGACCATGGGGTCAGTTCGAGACCGGTGAAATTCGAAATCCTGCACAACCGACACCGTTAGTTTAGCATATTGGTGAGGTTCACCAACAGCAAAATTTCCCAATCCTGCATTGGAAATTAGTGTTTGCACATCTTGCAGGATTCCTGCATTCCGCATAAAGTCCGTGCATGGGTAATAAGAGGGGTATACTCCCTCTTCACGATGGACCCTCATAACTTGCTGTACCTCCAACTCTTCTTGGTTAAGTTGGTGCACACTCCCTTCCATTTTCTGAAATTTTTCAACAATCATTATAAAATTTGATTTCAAGGTGTGTAATTGAAGGGAACTACTATAGGAACTTGCTAGAGTACTAAACATGCATCAAAACTAATTTCTTCCACTTAGAACAAGCATGCAAGCTCACTAAACATGTTATCTACAGCAGCAAAATATTCAAGATATACTCAACCAAATGAAATTCTAATTGGACAATCAAAGGAGTTACATACCAAGGAGTAAATGTGCCAAATTTCAGACAGAAATCTGGGCTGAGCAAGGAGATCGAAAAATCGCGAGTTCTTGAGCAGAAACACGAGTGAGAGAAACTTGGTACGAGCTTTTTCGGGAGAGAGAAGGTTCTGGGAGGAAGAGATGGTGTAGTGGGGCAAGGGGTGGCCCACACCATAAGGTGGCGCGGCCCCCTTGCTGGCCGCGCCGGCCTATGGTGTGGCACCCCTGGTGCCCCACAGGTCATCCTCTGGTGCTCCCAGGTGCCTCGTCGAAAAATAGGACCAACGGTGTAATTTTTGTAATTTTTAGAGAACTTTGAAAAATGCACATTTCTGGGTATTAAATTAATTATTACTGCGCAGGAAAATGATTTCTAAAATCTTAAATAGCTAAAGCATATTGCAAAACAAAAGGTGCTACAGCAAGTAAAATAAGTGGAGGGAGAAAGAAAGAAAGAAGTGTTGTTTAACTCTTTTATGCAATAAAATATACTTGTTAACAAGGTTGATCAAGTCTTGCTACCAAATAAATTTTATATGACATAAGAAGAAATAAACCTCAAATCAATCATGTTACCTTATATTGAATTGATATGGATCCAATCACAAGAGTTTGATATTCTTCTTTAGGCTCATATATAGGACAATCAATGGATCCCACTTTGATAGTTTTCACATTAAAAATTGTATTGACTCCACATACTTTATCAATCCTCTTGGGAAAATAGACGAGTGTGTTCCTTATCATCAACATTGAAAGTAACCATGCCTTTATTGCAATCAATAACAGCCCCTGCAAGTATTAAGAAAGGGTCTTCCAAGAATAATGGACATATTATCATCTTCAGGCATTTCCAACACAACAAAATCAGTTAATATCAAGCAATGCTGAGTAACTTGAACAGGAACATTTTCACATAAACCAACAGGAATAGCAGTAGATTTATCAGCCATTTGCAAAGATATATCAGTTGGTATCAATTTGTCTAAATCAAGTCTCTTATAAAGAGAAAAAGGCATTACACTAACACCTGCTCCCAAATCACATAGAGCAGTTCTAACATAATTATTCTTGATGGAACAAGGAATAGTCGGTATACCTGGGTCGCCCAACTTCTTTGGAATCTTACCATTGAAGGAGTAATTAGCAAGCATAGTTGAAATTTCCTCATTGGGGATTTTCCTTTTGTTAGTAACAATATCTTTCATATACTTTGAATAAGGAGGCAATTTAATAGCATCAGTCAAAGGAATTTGCAAAAATAAAGGTTTCATCCAATCACAAAATTTATTATAATGTTCCTCCTCCTTTGATTTTAATTTCTTAGCAGGAAAAGGCATTTGCTTTTGAACCCAAGGTTCTCTTTCATTACCATGCTTCTTTGTAATAAAATCTTCTTTAGTATACTTTTTATTTTTAGCAGACTTTTCAGGTTCTTTTTCAACTTCTTTTTTATCAGGAGTATCATTCTTATCATTATCTTCCTCATGTTCATTACCACTTTCAGTTTCAGCATCCGAAATAGAAATACTATTAGGATCATTAACAGGTTCAGAGGATTCTACAACATTCTTATGTTTCTTTTTCTTTTTCTTAGATGGAGCACTAGTTTTAATTAGTTGAGAATCTTGTTCAACTCTTTTGGGATGCCCTTCAGGATATAGAGGATCCTGGGTAGAAGCACCACCTCTAGTTGTTACTTCACAAGCATGTTTTTCTTTAGAATTATTTCCCAACAAGTCATTTTGCACTTTAGTAAGTTGATCAATTTGAGTTTGAACCATTTGAAAATGTTTAACAAGTATCTTAACATCATTGGAGGTTCTCTCCACAATACCATGCAATTCACTAATAGCTCGAGAATTTTCCATTAAATGATTCTCTACTCTCATATTAAAGTTTTCTTGCTTAATAATATAATTATCAAATTCATCTAAGCATTGAGCAGGAGATTTTGAATACGGAATATCTTCCCTAGTAAAGTGTTGAAGCGAGTGTACCTCAATCATGGATGAAGGGGGAATCGTCTCACATATATCTTCTATAGGAGGTAAATTCTTCACATCTTCAGGTTTAATACCCTTCTCTTTAAGAGACTTCTTGGCTTCCCTCATATCTTCATCATTTAATTTAATCATACCCCTCTTCTTCACTATCGGTGTCGGGGTTGGTTCAGGTGTAGACCAATCATCATGATTCCGGCCTATTTTACCCAATAATTCTTCAGCGTCGTCTGGAGTTCTTTTCCTGAAAACACAACCAGCACAACTATCCAGGTATGCCCTAGACTCAATAGTTAGTCCACTATAAAATATATCAAGTAAATCATGCTTTTCCAAATCATGGTCAGGCTGAGCTCTAATAAGAGAGCAAAATCTCGCCCAAGCTGTTGGAGATATGCCCAAGAGGCAATAATAAAGTGGTTATTATAATATCTTTGTGTTTATGATAAATGTTTATATACCATGCTATAATTGTATTAACCGAAACATTGATACATGTGTGTTATGTAAACAACAAGGAGTCCCTAGTAAGCCTCTTGTATAACTAGCTTGTTGATTAATAGATGATCATGGTTTCGTGATCATGAACATTGGATGTTATTAATAACAAGGTTATGTCATTAGTTGAATGATATAATGGACACACACCCAAATGAGCGTAGCATAAGATCAAGTCATTAAGTTCATTTGCTATAAGCTTTCAATACATAGTTGTCTTAATCCTTCGACCATGAGATCATGTAAATCACTTACACTGAAAGGGTACTTTGATTACATCAAACGTCATTGCGTAAATGGGTGACAATAAAGGTGGGATTAAGTATTTGGAAAGTGTGAGTTGAGGCATATGGATCAACAGTGGGATTTGTCCATCCTGATGACGGATAGATATACTCTGGGCCCTCTCGGTGGAATGTCATCTAATTAGCTTGCAAGCATATGAATAGTTCATAAGAGATCACATACCACGGTACGAGTAAAGAGTACTTGTCGGTAACGAGGTTGAACAAGGTATGGAGATACCGATGATCAAACCTCGGACAAGTAAAATATCGCGAGACAAAGGGAATTGACATCGTATGTAAATGGTTCAATCGATCACTAAGTCATCGTTGAATATGTGGGAGCCATTATGGATCTCCAGATCCCGCTATTGGTTATTGCTCGGAGAGGAGTCTCGACCATGTATGCATAGTTCGCGAACCGTAGGGTGACGCGCTTAAGGTTCGATGTCGCATAAGTAGATTTGAATATGGTATGGAGACGAAGTTTGTTCGGAGTCTCGGATGTGATCCAGGATGTCACGAGGAGGTCCGGAATAGTCTGGAGAATAAGATTCATATAAGGGAAGTTGATTTCTAGGTTTTTCGGAAATGTTCGGGATTGTTCCGGTGTTGATTGGAAGGTTCTAGAAGGTTCTGGAAGGGTCCACCATGGGGCCCACGACCTGGGAGGCCCCCCGTGGGCCGAGGGGATGCTCCCTGGCCTAATGGGCCAGGGTCACTTGGCCCCCAAGGCCCAGGCCGGCCAGCCCCCTAGGGTTTCCCGGGGGATCAACTTGGGGAGGGGAAAGCCCCTCTCCCCCTTTGCCGCCGCCCCCTAACCCTAGATGGGAAGGGGGCCACCTTGGCCGGCCAGCCCCCTATATAAAGAGGGGAGGGGGTGGCCGGCCACACCATCCCCCCATTGCCTCCTCCTCTGGCCGCCTCTCCCTCCACCATACGCTGTCCGGGCTTAGGCGAAGCCCTGCAGTTTTTCTTCCTCCACCACCACCACCACGCCGTCGTGCTGCTGGACGTTGGAGGAGATCTACCACACCTCCGCTGCCCGCTGGAACGGGAGAGGAAGGAGCTTCATCGACACCGTACGCGCGACCGAGTACGGAAGTTCTGCCGGATTGCAGCACCGGGGACGATCGTCTACACCAACAACGAGATTAATCTCGTAGGCTTTGGAATCTTCGAGGGTTAGTCTCATCTCCATCTCGTTGCTTAGATCTAGTAGATTGGATCTTGGGTGTTCCATAGATTAGATCTGTTGGTTTTATTCGCTTTGCGGTAGGAAAATTTTTGTTTTCTATGCAACGAACCCCATCAGTGGTATCAGAGCCAGGTCTATGCATAGATCTGTTGCACGAGTAGAACACAATGGTTTTGTGGGCGGTGATGCTTTTGTTGCTTTAGTTTGTGTACTTTGCTTCTTGCGGGATGGTGGGATGAAGCGGCCCGGGCTAACTTTACATGACCGCGTCTCATGAGACTTGCTCCACGCTTGACATGCAACTTGTATTGCATAAGTGGCTTTGCGGGTGTCTGTCTCTCCCACCATAGTGAAGATTGTAATTTGCACTTCTATTGTCAACACTAGTATCACCGTTGTGGTTCATGTTCGTAGGTAGATTGGATCTTACTCGAAAACCCTAAACCACGTAAAAGATGCAAACCAAATTAGAGGCGTCTAACTTGTTTTTGCAGGGGTTTGGTGATGTGATATGGCCATAATGTGATGATGATTATATTCGATGTATGAGATGTTCATTGATGTATTATGGCAACCGGCAGAGCCTAATGGTTGTCTTTAATTTTTGTTAAAGACCTGCGTGTCTATTCATCATGTAATAGCTTTATTTCAAGTAGTTGTTATAGTAGCTATAAGTGATGGACAACCATGAAGCGGCGCCACTGACCTTGACGCCATGCTGGTGATGATGGAGATCATGTCCGTGCTTTGGAGATGGAGATCAAAAGCACAAGAAGAAAGGCCATATCATATCACACATTATGAATTGCATGTGATGTTAATCCTTTTATGCATCTTATTTTGCTTAGATCGCGACGGTAGCATTATAAGATGATCCCTCTCACTAAATATCAAGATAATAAAGTGTTCATCCTTAGTATGCACCGTTGCTAAGACTTGTCGTTTCGAAGCATCTCGTGATGATCGGGTGTGATAGACTCTACATGTGCATACAACGGGTGCAAGCCAGATTTGCACACGCGGATACTAAGGTTGCCTTGACGAGCCTAGCATGTACATACATGGTCTCGGAACACGGGATACCGAAAGGTAGAGCATGAGTCATATGAATGATATGATGAACACTTTGAGTGTTCGCCTTTGAAACTACATCTTTTCTCGTGAAGATCGGACTTGGTGTAGTGGATTTGGTTCGTGTAATCACTAAGACAATGCGAGGGATGTTGTTTTGAGTGGGAGTTCACCTAGTTAATTTAAGAATTAAAACTGAACTCATTTTATCATAAACTTAGTCTAAACTCTTTGCAAATATGTTGTAGATCATGGCGCCCCCTCCATCAATTTTAACCAGTTCCTAGAGAAAGAAAAGCTTAAGGGCAATGGTAGCAACTTCACTGACTGGTCCCGTCATGTGAGGATTTTCCTCACTGGCGTGAGCATGCAATTTGTGCTCGAAGCACCGCTAGGTCCCCCACCACCTCCTGCAGTGTCCGAGGACATAAAGAATGTTTATGAGACTCGGGTAACTCGGTACTCCGAAGTTCGGTGTGCCATCCTCGTGCAGCTTTAGAGGCGAGCTCCAAAAGCGTTTTGAGCACCACGACCCATGTGAGATGATGCGTGAGCTCAAACTTATCTTTGAGACTCATGCAGCCGTGGAGAGCTATGAGGCCTCGAAACAGTTCTTTAACCGCATGATGGAAGAGGGCAGCTCCGTTAGTGAGCACATGTTCGCCATGTCCGGACATGCGAAGAAGCTCGATGACTTGGGGATTGTGATTCCTAACAAGCTGGGTATTCATCGTGTCCTCCAATCACCGCCACCAAGTTACAAGAACTTCGTGATGAACTACAACATGCGGAACATGAACAAAGAGTTACTCGAACTCTTCGCCATGCCGAAGTCTCGCTAAAGTAGAAATTAAGAAGGAGAACCAAGTGTTGATGGTCAACAAGACCACCGAGTTTCAAGAAGCGAGGCAAGCCTAACAAGGGCAACTTCAAGAAGGGCGGCAAGAAAGTTGCAGCGCCTCCGAGAAGCCTAAGGCTGGTCCTAAGCCCGAGACTCGTGTGCTACTACTGCCGGGGGAAGGGGCACTGGAAGCGGAACCGCACCAAATACTTGGCCGATCTCGAAGAGCGGCCATGCCAAGAAGAAAGGTATATTTGATATACATGTTATAGATGTCTATCTTACTGGTTCTCGTAGTAGTGCCCGGGTATTTGATACTCGGTTCGGTTGCTCACATTTGTAACTCGAAACAGGAGCTGCGGAATAAACGAAGCCTGGCAAGGGACGAGGTGACGATGCGCGTTGGAAATGGATCCAAGGTCGATGTGATCGCCGTCGGCACGCTCCCCCTACATCTACCTTCGGGATTAGTTTTAAACCTCAATAATTGTTATTTGGTACTGCGTTGAGCATGAACATTATATCTGGATCTTGTTTGATGCAAGACGGTTATTCGTTTAAGTCCGAGAATAATGGTTGTTCGATTTATATGAGTAATGTCTTTTATGGCCATGCACCCGAGATGAATGGTTTATTCTTGTTAAATCTCGATAGTAGTGATACACATGTTCATAACATTGATGCTAAACGAATTAAATTGAATGATAATTCTACTTATATGTGGCACTTGTCGTCTTGGTCATATTGGAGTGAAGCGCATGAAGAAACTCCATTCCGATGGACTTCTTGAGTCACTTGACTTTGAGTCACTTGACGGATGCGAAGCATGTCTAATGGGAAAAATGACTAAGACTCCATTTTCCGGCACAATGGAGCGAGCTACGGACTTATTGGAAATCATACATACCGATGTGTGCGGACCAATGAGTGTAGCATCGCGCGGTGGTTATCGTTATGTTCTAACCTTCACGGATGATCCGAGTAGATATGGGTATATTTACTTTATGAAACACAAGTCCGAGACTTTTGAGAAGTTCAAGGAATTCCAAAGTGAAGTAGAAAATCAACGTAACAAGAAGATTAAGTTTCTGCGTTCTGATCGCGGAGGCGAATATCTGAGTTATGAGTTTGGCATGCATTTAAAGAAATGCGGAATACTTTCACAGACAGTTGACACCGCCGGGAAGACCACAGCGCAATGGTGTGTCCGAACGTCGTAATCGAACTCTCTTAGATATGGTTCGTTCTATGATGTCTCTTACCGATTTGCCATTGTCGTTTTGGGGCTATGCTTTAGAGACAGCCGCATTCACTTTAAATAGGGCACCATCTAAATCCGTTGAAACGACACCGTATGAATTATGGTTTGGGAAGAAACCTAAGTCTGTCGTTCCTTAAAGTTTGGGGTTGCGATGCTTATGTAAAGAAGTTACAACCTCGACAAGCTAGAACCCAAAGCGGAGAAATGCGTCTTCATAGGATACCCTAAAGAAACAATTGGGTATACTTTCTATCACAGATCCGAAGGCAAAATCTTTGTTGCCAAGAACGGATCCTTTCTTGAGAAGGAGTTTCTCACTAAAGAAGTGACCGGAAGAAAAGTAGAACTCGACGAGGTTGATGAACCTTCTCTCATAGATCAGAGTAGCCCAGATGCCGGAAGAAGTTCATGTGCAGCCTACACCGATAGGAGAGGAAGCAAATGATGATGATCATGAAACTTCGAACGAGGAAGCTATCGAACCTCGCGGATCGACGAGGGAACGTACCACTCCTGATTGGTATGATCCCTGTCTAAATGTCATGATTGTGGACAACAATGATGAGGACCCTGCGACGTATGAAGAAGCGATGATGAGCCCGAGATTCCAACAAATGGCAAGAAGCCATGAAATCCGAAATGGGATCCATGTATGATAACAAAGTATGGACTTTGGTAGACTTACACGATAGCCGCAAGGCTGTCGAGAATAAATGGATCTTCAAGAGAAAAACAGATGCTCGATGGTAATATTACTGTCTATAAAGCTCGACTTGTCGCAAAGGGTTTCCGACAAATTCAAGGAGTTGACTACGATGAGACTTTCTCACCTGTAGCGAAGCTAAAGTACTGTGAGGATTTTGTTAGCAATAGCTGCATTTTTCGATTATGAGATTTGGCAGATGGATGTCAAAACGGTGTTCCTTAATGGTGACATTGAGGAAGAGTTGTATATGGTACAACCCAAAGGTTTTGTCGATCCTAAAAATGCTGACAAGGTATGCAAACTTCAGCGTTCCATTTATGGACTCGAAGCAAGCATCCCGGAGTTGGAACCTACGCTTTGATAGAGGGATCAAAGATTTTGGTTTTATACGGACTCATGGTGAGGCTCTGTATTTACAAGAAAGTGAGTGGGAGCTCCGTAGCGTTCCCGATATTATATGTAGATGACATATTATTGATTGGGAATGATATAGAACTTTTAAGCAGCATTAAAGGTTATTTGAATAAGTCTTTTTCAATGAAAGACCTTGGTGAAGCGACATACATTTTAGGCATCAAGATTTATAGAGATAGATCAAGACGCCTAATAGGCCTTTCACAAAGTACATATCCGGACAAGATTCTAAAGAAGTTTAGAATGGATGAAAGCAAGAAAGGGTTCTTGCCTATGTTGCCAGGTAAGGTCTTGAGTAAGACTCAAGGTCCGGCTACGGCAGATGAAAGAGAGAGGATGAGCAAAATCCCCTATGCTTCGGCAGTAGGCTCTATCATGTACGCCATGCTGTGTACTAGACCGGATATCGCACATGCTGTTAGTTTGACCAGCAGATATCAAAGTGATCCAGGGTTGGAACACTGGACAGCGGTCAAGAATATCCTGAAGTACTTGAAAAGGACTAAGGATATGTTTCTTTGTTATGGCGGTGACCAAGAGCTCGTTGTAACCAGTTACACCGATGCAAGTTGGAACACCGACCACGATGACTCTAAGTCTCGGTACGGGTACGTGTTTATATTGAATGGTGCGGCGAGTGAGCTGGAGCAGTTCCAAGCAATGCACGGTGGCGAAATCTTCAACGGAATCTGAATATATAGCGGCTTCGGAGGCTTCATCGGAAGCGGTATGGATGAAGAGGTTCATTGTTGAGCTTGGTGTGGTTCCTAGTGCATTGGACCCGCTAGTCATTTACTTGTGACAACACGGGTGCCATCGCCAATGCAAAGGAACCAAGGTCACACAAGAAGCTGAAGCATATCAAGCTGCGTTTTCATTCGATTCGCGAGTACATCGAAGATGGTGAAGTAGAGATTTGCAAAGTACACACGGATCTGAATGTTGCAGATCCGTTGACTAAAGCTCTCCCAAGGGCAAAGCATGACCAACACCAGAATGCCATGGGTGTTAGGTACCTTACAATGTAATCTAGATTATTGACTCTAGTGCAAGTGGGAGGCTGTTGGAGATATGCCCAAGAGGCAATAATAAAGTGGTTATTATAATATCTTTGTGTTTATGATAAATGTTTATATACCATGCTATAATTGTATTAACCGAAACATTGATACATGTGTGTTATGTAAACAACAAGGAGTCCCTAGTAAGCCTCTTGTATAACTAGCTTGTTGATTAATAGATGATCATGGTTTCGTGATCATGAACATTGGATGTTATTAATAACAAGGTTATGTCATTAGTTGAATGATATAATGGACACACACCCAAATGAGCGTATCATAAGATCAAGTCATTAAGTTCATTTGCTATAAGCTTTCAATACATAGTTGTCTTAATCCTTCGACCATGAGATCATGTAAATCACTTACACTGAAAGGGTACTTTGATTACATCAAACGTCATTGCGTAAATGGGTGACAATAAAGGTGGGATTAAGTATTTGGAAAGTGTGAGTTGAGGCATATGGATCAACGAGTGGGATTTGTCCATCCCGATGACGGATAGATATACTCCGGGCCCTCTCGGTGGAATGTCATCTAATTAGCTTGCAAGCATATGAATAGTTCATAAGAGATCACATACCACGGTACGAGTAAAGAGTACTTGTCGGTAACGAGGTTGAACAAGGTATGGAGATACCGATGATCAAACCTCGGACAAGTAAAATATCGCGAGACAAAGGGAATTGACATCGTATGTAAATGGTTCAATCGATCACTAAGTCATCGTTGAATATGTGGGAGCCATTATGGATCTCCGAGATCCCGCTATTGGTTATTGCTCGGAGAGGAGTCTCGACCATGTACGCATAGTTCGCGAACCGTAGGGTGACGCGCTTAAGGTTCGATGTCGCATAAGTAGATTTGAATATGGTATGGAGACGAAGTTTGTTCGGAGTCTCGGATGTGATCCAGGATGTCACGAGGAGGTCCGGAAGAGTCCGGAGAATAAGATTCATATAAGGGAAGTTGATTTACGGGTTTTCGGAAATGTTCGGGATTGTTCCGGTGTTGACGGAAGGTTCTAGAAGGTTCCGGAAGGGTCCACCATGGGGCCCACGACCCGGGAGGCCCACCGTGGGCCGAGGGGATGCTCCCGGCCTAATGGGCCAGGGGCACTTGGCCCCAAGGCCCGAGGCCGGCCAGCCCCCTAGGGTTTCCCTGGGGGATCAACTTGGGGGAGGGGAAAGCCCTCTCCCCCTTTGCCGCCGCCCCTAACCCTAGATGGGAAGGGGGCCACCCTGGCCGGCCAGCCCCTATATAAAGAGGGGAGGGGGTGGCCGGCCACCCCATCCTCCCATTGCCTCCTCCTCTGGCCGCCTCTCCCTCCACCATACGCTGTCCGGGCTTAGGCGAAGCCCTGCAGTTTTCTTCCTCCACCACCACCACCACGCCGTCGTCGTCGCTTGGACGTTGGAGGAGATCTACCACACCTCCGCTGCCCGCTGGAACGGGAGAGGAAGGAGCTTCATCGACACCGTACGCGCGACCGAGTACGGAAGTGCTGCTGGATTGCAGCACCGGGGACGATCGTCTACACCAACAACGAGATTAATCTCGTAGGCTTTGGAATCTTCGAGGGTTAGTCTCATCTCCATCTCGTTGCTTAGATCTAGTAGATTGGATCTTGGGTGTTCTATAGATTAGATCTGTTGGTTTTATTCGCTTTGCGGTAGGAAAATTTTTGTTTTCTATGCAACGAACCCCATCACAAGCCTCAGGCAATTTCTCTCCATCTTCCTGGTCAAAATTATAAATTCTCTGCAAAGCAGCATGTTGAGCACTAGCAGGGAAGTATTTTCGAAAGAAAACATCACGCAAGTCAGTTGGACTTTTAATAGAACCAGGAGGCAAATTATTATACCAAGTTTTAGCATCATCCTTTAATGAGAACGGAAAAATTTTAGCGACAAAATAAGTACGCATCTTGACATCATCAGAAAACACGCCACTAAGAGTAGATAACTCAGTCAAGTGTTCAACGACACTTTCTTTTTCGAGTACCACAAAAGGGTGTTTTCTCAACAATAGCTATATGAGATAGATCAAGAGAAAAATCATAATCTTTATCCCTAATGTTTATAGGAGATGTGGCAAATTTAGGATCGGGAGATGGTTTATATCTAACGAGCATGTTCGCAAGCAACTTTTTAATTTTTCTTGCATCGGTATTAGCATTGCATTTTTCAATAAAATCATCATCAAGCTCTACATAATCTTCATCAGGATCATCACTAGAATAATCAAGTTCGGGTGATTTAACAGGTGTAGTAGCATTAGGAGTTTCAAGTATTTTCAATTTGTCTAGACTTAGCAATTGTAGCATCTAGAAAAGATCCCAATGAACCACTATCATCAAGCACAATGAGAAACATTATCAATATTATGAGAATTTTCAGATTCAGCGAAGTACCGAGCACGCGAAGCATGTGGCGGTGAAACAAGTTTATCAATCACGAGAGGGTGAATCAAGAGCAGCGAGAGGTACTCGAGTTGTACCTTTTCTTGTAGTGGATGGTAATATGGCGATCTTAGTATCGCGAGGTTTACCCATAATGGAGAATTTGCAGCGAACAATATCAATCCAAGTGAACTTCCAAATAAAGCTATGCTCCCCGGCAACGGCGCCAGAAAATAGTCTTGATGACCCACAAGTATAGGGGATCGCAAGAGTCTTCGAGGGAAGTATTACCCAATTTATTGATTCGACACAAGGGGAGACAAAGAATACTTGTAAGCCTTAACAGCGGAGTTGTCAATTCAGCTGCACTGGAAACGGAACTTGCTCGCAAGAGTTTATCGAGTAGTAACAGTTTTATGGCGGTGGAAATAGTGAAATAGCAGCAGCGGTGAAATAAAGACAGCGAGTAGTGATTATAGTAAACAGCGAGGATTAAAATACGTAGGCACGGGGACGGATTTAACGGGCGTTGCATGGATGAGAGAAACTCATGTAACAATCAAAGCGAGGGCATTTGCGGATAATAATAAAACGGTATCCAAGTACTAATCAATCAATAGGCATGTGTTCCATATTTAGTCGTACGTGCTCGCAATGAGAAACTTGCACAACATCTTACGTCCTACCAGTACCGGTGGCAGCCAGGGCCTCTAGGGAAACTCTCTGGATATTAAGGTACTCCTTTTAATAGAGTACCGGAGCAAAGCATTAACACTCCGTGAACACATGTGATCCTCACATCACTACCATCCCCTCCGGTTGTCCCGATTTCGTCACTTCGGGGCCATTGGTTCCGGACAGCGACATGTGTATACAACTTGCGAGGTAAGATCATAAACAACGAATATCTTCATGAATCAATAACATGTTCAGATCTGAGATCATGGCACTCGGGCCCTAGTGACAAGCATTAAGCATAACAAGTTGCAACAATATCATAAAAGTGACATCTACGGATACTAGGCACTATGCCCTAACAATCTTATGACTATTACATGACCAATCTCATCCAATCCCTACCATCCCCTTCAGCCTACAGCGGGGGAATTACTCACACATGGATGGGGGAAACATTGCTGGTCGATGGAGAGGCGTTGGCGGTGATGGCGGTGAAGATCTCCTCCCATTCCCCGTCCCGGCGGAGTGCCAGAACGGATTCTTCTGGCTCCCGCGACGGAGTTTCGCGATGTGGCGGCTCTCTGGAGGGTTTCTGGCGACTTCGACTCCTCTCCGTGCATTTTCAGGTCGAAACCAATAAGTAGTCCGAAGGGGGGCGTTGGAGGCCGGCCGAGGGGGCCACACCACATGGCCGCGCGGGCCCCCCGGGCCGCGCCGCCATGTGGTGTGGGGCCCTCGGGCCTCCACCTCCTTTGCCCTTCTGGCTCCGTCAATATTTTGGTGAAATAGGGCCTTCTGCAAGAATTCCGAGGATTTTCCCGAAAGTTGGATTTCTGCACAAAAATGAGACACCAGAGCAGTTCTGCTGAAAACAGCGTTAGTCCGTGTTAGTTGTATCCAAAATACACAAATTAGAGGCAAAACAATAGCAAAAGTGTTCGGGAAAGTAGATACGTTTTGGACGTATCAAGCGCCGTCTTTGGCGATGCCACGCCACACAGGACGGATCCCGGGGTCTTACCTTCGCAGAGTTTTGCGGCATTCAGAGATTATTAGCGACTTTGGCGCTCTGAGAATATTTTGTCAAGTGCCTTGAATTTGTTCGGCTGATGCAATGACCCATTTTGCGGGTTCTTCTATTTTTCTCTCGGGCTTGATGAGACAGCTGAATATATTGGTTATTCTATATTGCCGGGTACATCACCGATGCTCTTGCTCGGAACAATATGACGAGTCAATGAACCCGAAGCTTTGTTCACCTTTTTTTTTTGGGTTTCCTCCTTGATGAAAATTTCGTCGAGTTCCTCCTTCAGGAAAATTTCTTCGGGTCCTCTTTGAGGACAATTCTTCGGGTCCTCCCTGAGGACAATTCTTCGGGTCCTCTTTGAAGATAATTCTTCGAGACCTCCTTGAAGATAATTTTTCGGGGCCTCCTTGAAGATAATTCTTCGGGACCTCCTTGAAGATAATTTTTCGGGACCTCCTTGAAGATAATTTTTCGGGACCTCCTTGAAGATAATTCTTCGAGACCTCCTTGAATAAGATTTTATCGAGTTCTTTTTTGAAGAAAATTTCGTCGGGTTCTCTCAAGATTTCGTCGGGTTCCTCCCTGAAGAAGGTTTCGTCGGGTTCTCTCTTGATTTCGTCGGGTTCCTCCCTGAAGACGATTTCGTCGGGTTCTCTCTTGAAGAAATTTCTTCGGGTTCTCTCTTGATTTTGTCGGGTTCCTCCCTGAAGAAGATTTCGTCGAGTTCTCTCTTGATTTCGTCGGGTTCCTCCTTGAAAATTTCTTCGGGTCTTCCCTGAAGATTTCGTCGGGTTCCTCCCTGAAGATTTCTTCGGGTTCTCTCTTGAAGACAATTTTTGTAGGCACAGTTCTTCTTTTGCCAACCTGAGATGTATAGTGAAGAAATATGGCGCAGCCCCCGAGTGTGGGGTACGGCGAAAGTAAATGATAATTAACTTTATGTAAAACAAAGGAATCACTTAGCTTATTGGGCACGACGGAGTCGGCGCGATGAAGTCTTCGAGTGCGGAGAAGAAGTCGAGCCGAAGTAGAAACCACCAAATAGCGAAAATAAATGCCGCCATATTGTTTGAGGAAGAACTAGCCGAGCCCCCGAGCGCTGCTGGGGTGATGTCATTATTGTTGTTTAGACACTGTGTCACAGTTGTTACTCGGGACGTAGTCATTGTCAAACCCCCGAGTGTAGCCGTGACGTCGGAAGAAGTAGACGGAGTCGCGGTCATGAAGTACTGAAGATGAATCCGAGATGAAGTATTTGAAATGAATCTGAGATGAAGTATTTGAGATGAATCCATATTAAATATTACACCATTAAATATGAAGCATATATTGAAGATGAAATCCGCCGATATCATAGAGGATGAATCCACTGACCCGAAGAAAATAAATCCAGTAATAATCATAGATGATAAATCCACTGACCCGGAAGTGCGTCGGGTAGTATTATATTAGAGGAAAACAATGATAAGCTTATAAGATGAATCCAGTCACCCAGAAGTACACCGGGTAGTATTATATAAGAAGAAACCAATGATAACCATATAAATGAACCCATTGAACCGGAGATATAAATTCACTGAGCCGAAGAAAATAAATCCACTGAGCCGGGGAAGATAGAACAAGATAAATCCACTGAGCCGAAGAAGATCAATTTACTAATAACTTGTTTTCAATCAATGTAGTAGTGCTTGGCCTCATCGCGTAAGTACACAACTTCTTCCGATATTATAGTTGCAGTCGAAATTAATGGTCATGCCGAAATAACCAACAAATTCCCGTGTAGCAGAAAGATTTACTCGTTCAAAGATGAATTAAAGAAAAATATCAGTATCCAAGACTAGTTATTGTTGAATATTCTAATGAGAGAATAAGATGCATGTGCATGCTCATGCACTTAATAGTCAAGTCCTTAAATACTCAATCGACTGGGTTATTGCAATAAAAATTTAAAAAATACGTTAACAAAAAAACTGTTACCGATAGGTTCATGAATTTATGATTATTGTTGAAGTTCAATCCAGCGATGCAGCCAATGTAATGGATCATGACGTCGGATGGAGTGGCTGTTCCAGACTTGATAGCGCTGTCACTTCTCCGGAACTGATGGCGATGTCAACTCCTTCTGAATTGATGGCCGTGGAGTTGTTCGGGATTGAAGTCATTGGCAGCTCATGCGAAATTGAAGGTGGACCGGACAAAGTCCATGTTTTTTATTTTTTGGACAGCCTAGCGAATCAATGGTGAACTATACTGAGCACTGGCTAGCTCTTTGATCAATCTTTTTTTTTCTTTCACGTGTCATGGCACTTGAAAACATCACAAGGTGCAATACGTGAATTTGTCTTCAAATTTCCTTATGCGCAGTGTTGCACCTTGGCTTCCTTGAAATCATCGCTATGTTAGGCAACTTGGGTTCAGCTGAGATATTCCCTACACGGGATTTGGTCCAACTCTTTGACGTGTGGTAGGAGGAGACCCGGACCAGGCGCGTTGGATGATCAACTCTTTCGTATTTCCTGCCCACGGTGTTTGGGACTTGATCTGCTAATGCTGAGATGTCTCCCAATGGATCTTGAACGAAGCGCCTGGGACACCGACTGAAACGGTGCCTCCCGTATCATCCCAGGATCGATTAATCACGCCGGGAATTGTTGCGACTTGCCGCGCCAATCGGCCACCAGGAAATTGAGTCACCCGCGGCTAGTCCACCACTCGAAAGATATGCGCCGATCCCGACGACTCGACAAGAGTAGGCCACGATGATGGCAAAAGTTGTTGATGGCGAATCTTAATAGATGCGATTCAATTGTCGATGCAGATGAGGGATCCCGCCCGGATAACGAAATCCAGTCGTCGCGTTTTCACAGACGGCGTCAATTGACAAGGTACTAACTTGTCAATGCCTACGTATTGTAGACTTGGGTTTCGGGAGAGCGACGATGGAGATTCTGGGAGCGAGATTAGGCACACGACGTACCTAGCTTCGGGTCCCCTCGGTGGAGGATCCCTACGTGCTGCTAGCAATCTAGTATATGATCATAGATGTGTTTACAGGATTCCGCCATAGGCGGAGCTATGTTGTCTATCTGTTGGCCTCTCCTCTATCGGGTGCCCTGGCTGGCTTTATATATGCAACTAGCCTAGGGTTTTACAAGAGTCCTAGTCGACTACTTCTTCGGGTTGCCTTGTTGGGCCTTCTCCATATTGGGTATTCTCCATATTGGGCCGAGCCAGGTATAATAATAATGGATACCCGAAGGGTATACCCATGTCAGTCGCAGAAAACCCTAGTACCGAGAGCCAAAATACCAGAACAGTTCCAGAGACGCCGCCGCCGTTAACCCTAACTCGGGGGGTTCAGAAGATCTCCTCCGGCACCCTGCCGGAGAGGGGAATCATCACCGGAGGGCTCTACATCACCATGCCTGATACGTCGCAAACGTATCTACAATTTTTGATTGTTTCATGCTAATATTATGCCTTTTTGGCACTTGTTTTTATATTAAGTTTATGATTTATTTGGACTAACCTATTAATAGTTGCAAAAGTGCACAATGTTCTTGTTTTACACTTTGATGTGTAGGAATTATCAAGAATATAAGAGGAAACCTTGTTGGAATCGAATTGAAACTTTGCTGAAATCTGTCCCAGAACTGTTTTCGGAGATTGTCTATTTGACCCTCGAAGATGACCTCCAACGGAGTTGGGCCTGAAGAGGAAGTTGTAGATAATTTTCTGCTGAACGTTCTAGAGTTAAAATTCGCCCCAATCGGAGTCCGTATGCGGCCTAGAGACCCGTTTTACTGAAGCCCTAGATGGGATGACGGAAATCCGAGAGTCTATATAAAGGAGGAAACCCTAACTCGTGGAGGACTCCTCCACCCACGAATTTCCAGCCACCAAAGCCACGTTTTTGCCTCCCCCATGGATCCCATCTTCATGGGGGAGGGCCCCCAAGAAGCCATGAAGGAGGGGAGGCTAAGGGGCGGCGTTCCCCAAGCTTGCCGGCGGCGGGGAAAGGAGTTCCCCGCGTCGCCGGCGCCGCCACGCTGTCCCTCTCTGACGTCTTCACCGCCATCTCCATCACCATCTCCTCCTTGTATTCAGTGGTTCATCCTCTCATAAACCTCTGTACCGTCCTATGTAACATGGTGTTTGATGCTATAATATTTATCCTATGATCTATGTCATGTTTATGTAGTATATTTGTCTTTTGATTGCTTTGTTGAATGTCTATGGTTCATTAGAGTTGTATGTTGATATGGTACTGTCCTTTGGTGTCCATTATACTTGTGCGCGCATGGATCAACACCATAGGGTTAGTAGTATGTGCAAAAGAAGGGGGGTAGTCCTGCCGGAGTGACAGAAACCTAAGGGCTCAAACCGGTTAGTTGCATGTATGGGAGTAAGAGGACCATAAACTTAAGGCTATGGTTGGGGAAACCTTAATGCATTGTTAGTATTTACGGATGTTTGCTAACAATCCAATCATATAGTACTTGTAATCCCAAGTAGTGGAGCGCTTGTATATTTAGCCTCTCCCACATTGAAAACTACATCAAAGATAATGAACTAAATGTCTTCACTAATTAATCTTGGACAAAGCCACCACAATTACCACCACTTTTCCATCATGGTATTGTTAGTATATGGTTACTTAGACTAGTCATAGTGGGAAGTAACATAGAGTAGTAACATGCACATGTTACTACTCTATGTTACTATCTTCATAGTGGTTAGTAACATCAAAGTAGTGTCATAGATGTCTTCATTAATTAGCTTATAGACTCATTGTATCTTGGGAAGTGTGATGTTACAGTAACTAGCTATGTTACTCCATCCTCCTCTCTCCGCATTAACTCACTGCCACATAAGCAAATTTGCTGAGTTGGACACTTAGTTACTAGTGAAGTTACTCCCACTATGAGTAGTCTTAGTGTACTTTATTGCTGCAGCACTAACATTTACTTTCATGCATTTATTATCTTGCAAAGCTATCTCTCATACTCGTATTGCTACTGTAGTTTTATTTTCTAGATGAAGCAAACGCTTAGTGCGCGTAGAGTTGTATCTGTGGTTGATAGAACTTGAGAGAGTACTTATCCTACCTTTAGCTCCTCGTTGGGTTCGACACTCTTACTTATCGAAAAGGCTACACGCGATCCCCTATACTTGCAGGTTATCAAGACCTTTTCTGGCGCCGTTGCCGGGAAGCCATAGCGTAGGTGAATATTTTCGTGTGCACTTGTTTGCTTTATCTCTAAGTAGTTTTACTTCCTGTACCTAGTTGTTCTCTATCTCTTGTATGGATAGGGAATGCAAATTACAAAAAAAAATAGTTGTACTTCTTATATAAAAAAATAAAAAAATGTTTTCAGAAAAGAAAAGTGATTGGAAAGATGAGTAATGGTGAAGTGGGGGTCGACCTTGAACACTTGTGTTCATGCCTGCGAAACCAAAACAATTCTTTCCATGGAAGATTTTCATTAAAAACTTGTAAATAGTGTATATAGTGTATATAGTGTACATATCCCGCTGTAAATAGAATGTATAGATAACCCCTAGTTTGTTATGCAAGTTTGTCACTATGCTTCCTAGAAAACAGATTTCCTGTGCTCCACTGTAGAAAATTTTAAAAATCACCAGAACGTGATCTTGATCTGAAATTTCTTGAGTGCATAGTAGCGCTTGCTATCTAACTTTAGTTAGTTCTGACTTTTCTGATTTGAGGTACGTAGACAGATCTAATAATTCAATCTTTACGGACTGATTCTGTTGAGACAGATTTCTTGTGCTGTGCTGCAAAAATTCGTGAAAAATCTCAGTATGGAATTTTGATCTGAAATTTTTTTGTGCATAGACCTGAGGTTATGATCTGTCTTTAATTAATAATGAGTTTTTCGACTTGAGCTACGTAACTATCTCATTAAGTGACATCTTTACATAGTGTTCAGTTTTGACAGATTTATATTCTCTTTGTTTAAATATTGTACTTAGGATTCAAAAGTTTCCTTCGTTTTCGACGTACGATTAAAATAATAAGAAACTCAGTATTACAGTGGCTAAATATTTGATAGATTTTATAGAAATTAGGGATACTTGAACACTTGTGGATTTTATTTAATGAGTACTAACCTACTAATGAGTTTTGTGAAGCTTTATGTGGATGCAGTTTTTAAGTTCCAATCAATATGGTGATATAAGATGAGCAAGAGGATGCAAGAGCTCAAGCTTGGGGATGTGTAGATGGATTCCAAGAAAATATTCAAGAACATGCAAATATCTAAGCTTGGGGATGCCCAAGGCATTCCCCTATTCATCAACCAACATGAGGTTGTCTCCTTCAAACTCAATATTACCCATCCACATGTAAGCATTGTATATAGTTGCTTTTATTATCTTTGGTTTTATCCTATTTAGTTTTATTAGGTTTTTTATTTGGTTCTCGTTTCTTTGTCAGTTTCACTTATAATTGGAAAACAATAAAAAAAAAGGGTTTGAGAGCTCCATCAAATAATCATGCCCATCTTAAGTGGCTATAAAGAAAGAGATTTATGGGAGACAACCCAATATGTTTATATTTCTGTTATTTACTTCTTTGTTGAGTCTTGCAAGTCATTACTACTGTAATGACCTCTCCTTATCATGTTTGTTTTGTTTTTGTGCCAAGAATTGCCTCTAATGGTAAGAAAGTGGTATTTGGGGGATTTGCAATCTTGTTTACTGTTTCTGGTTTGTCACGAGAAAAATCGCCAAAAATCACCAGAGCGTACGTTTGAGCTGCCAATTTACGAGCATCTTCCCCAGGTATTTATCTAACTTTCATTAGTTTAGAGTTTTTCGAGTTACGCAACTTAACTTTTTTCACAAATCAATTTTTACGAACTGTTCTGTTTTGACAGATTCTTGCACTGTTTTGCATTTGCATCTTTTTGCCCACCTTTTTGAGTTCTCTTGATCAAAGAACTTTATTGAAGTTGTGATACAGTAGCTAATGCTTATTAAAATGCTTTTCATATGTCATACTGAACTTTGTAGATTTGATTAATATTATGATTGCACTAACGATGCTAATGAGATTTGTGATGAGTTTTGTATGAAGGAAGTTTTCAAGTGTCGGGGGGAAGACCCCGGGTAGGGCAATGGACGCGGAGCGGCCGGCTTGAGGACGGCCGGCTCGCGACAAAGGCCGGCTGAGGAGCAGCCGGCTGGAGCCGTGGCCGGCTTCCTCGGAAGCCGGCTGGCTCTAAGTCCTGGTCGGCCTGGCTGCGGCCTGGCTGCGGCCTTCGACGCTGTAGCTGGGCCGGCTTCTACAAGCCATATCCGACTGGGGTTTGTACCTCAGACCGACTCGAGGCTGGCGAGTCTTGCCTTGGAAGGGCCGGGTAGGTGGTCCGGGTTCAAAGGTCCACGCTGACCTCATCTCCCGTAAAGCGCGGGGCACTGTAGAGCAGCAGTGCCACGCGCCGGACAGGCCATCATGGCGTACGTCGGTCCATACCGGCTACAGAGCATGATGGCGACAGCGACACCACCTCACCATACCGCTGACCTGAGCAGGCGGATGGGACGTGCCACTACGCTCAACGGCTCCCTGACGTCAACGCCTCGGGAAGGAGCGGGAGCCGGAGCCGGCAAGCCGGCCGCTAGACTATAGGGACTTATATGTAAAGTGCCGGTGCCTATATAAGCCGGGCTACCTCCCTCGTGCGGGGGACGATCGATCACTTCTTACTCACTCTAGTCTTAGCGCTGCCCTGTGAGAGAGACCTTCGTCTATCTTAGCCTCCCAGGAGGAGCCGGATACAGCTCAAGGAGCACCATTGTACTGTGTTTCCACTATATACACTCATAGCAGGAGTAGAGGTGTTACCTCCATCGGAGGGCCTCGAACCTGGGTACGTCGCCGTGTCGCTCGTGCCCATACCCGCATCCGGATACCGCCGTGAGACCACTTAGGAACCACCTTCGATTAGCCACCCTATGGCATATGTCATGACGATACCACGACATTTGGCGCCCACCGTGGGGCCTGCAGTGGCGCCGGCCGGAGTTCGTCCGGACGGAACCCTTCCTCATCATCGTCACCGCCGCGGCCTTCATCGCCGCCGGCTTCGCCGCTCTCTTTGGGCTCGGCTTCACAGCCATCACCACCGCCGCGGCCTTGGCCGCCGCGGCTCCATCTTCACCTGCGCCGCGGTCCTCGCCGCCGTGAGCTCCTTCACCACCGGCCGCGACCGCGTCCTCTTCATCTTCACCAACACCGGAGGCTTGGCCCCGAGGAACCGCCGCATGCCCGGCTGGCTGCGGCCGCAACCGCCGCGTCATCTTCTTCACCAGCACCTGGGTCCCCAACAGCGCCTGGGGGCTTGGCCTCGCCCGCATGCGGTAGCAGCAGAAGCTGCGCAGCGCGCTGCAAGCCAGGTAGCCGCAAGCGGCCACGAGCAGCAGCGGCGGCCCCGTACGCCGGTGCCCGCGAGCATCACGTGAGCAGCGGCAGCTTTGTCCGTGCCTCAGCGCCTCCACCGACCTCCGTCCCGCGCTCGACGCCAGGTGACAGCAAGAAGAGCCACATGCAGGCGTGCGGCCGCGGTTCGTCCGCATGCACACGCGAGCAAAACAGCATCAACCAGCAAACCACCTAGCCACGCACGCACTTGAGCAGAGCAGCAGCACCATCCAGGCACACGCACACGCGGCCGGCTCCCGCGTGAACTTCGTCGCCGCGGCCAGCTCCGGCAGCGCCCAGCCCCTGCTGGGCCGTCTTCCTCGTCCGGCGCGCCGCGCACCCTGCCGTGGTCGACTCCGGCTGATCCGCGCCTCTACCGGCTGCGCCTCAGCGCCCGGTCCTCTCCAAGCAGCAACAGCAAGCTGCGCCGGCAACAGCGCGGCAGCAGCGCCGCCGGCTGCGGCCGCCTTGTCTCCGTCCAAGATCGTCTCCACCTCCGCAGCAACCCGCTCTGCAACCGCGCGTGCGTGCACTGGGCCTCCCCGTCCGCGCCTCAACTTCCGCAGCAGCTCCACCAAACTCACGGCCTGCGAGCAGCGCGTGTGAGCAAACAGCAGCAGCACCATAGCTGCGGCCGCGTCGGCAGCAGCGCGGCAGGAGCTCCGTCGACCAGTCATTGCGCGCGCTCCCTCCTGCGAGCCGCGCCGCCATCCGCACATCATCAAGCAACAGCCACAGTGGCGCGAGCCAGCGAGCAACTGCACTGCCAAATGCACATGCATCCATGCGCACGTGCTTGCAGCTAAGGAGCAAAGCAGCAACTGCCACGCGCGGCTCGTCTCACCGTTGCATCATCCGGCGGCCGCCACCAGCTGCACCCCGCGCCTCTCATCCAGCTCGCCCACATCCACGGCCCCCTCGGCCGGCTTCAACTCCAACTGCGGCGCCCCTCGCACCTGCGCATACCATACTCCTCCGGCTGCTCGCCGTCGACCTGCTCCGGCTCCGACATGCTGCGGCCCAACAACTGCGCGTCCAAGCACGCCTTGCCCACACGGCCTCCGCCGGCTTTGCCCGCCACGGCCTCCTATCCACGTGCGGGCCGGCCACGTCATCCTCGCGCGCACAGCTGAGCATCCCAGGCTGCGCCCATCGCCTTCTCCTCCGGCGTGGCGCACCTCCACCCGTAGCAGCACCGGCTCCGGCTCGAGCGCTCCCGACTCCGTCCCGAGCGCTCCAGGTTCGTCCCGCGCAATAACCTCGCCGGCTGCGACTCAAGTCCAGCTCGTCCTCCGCTGTACGCCCGCGGCCGGCTACGCCCCGCGCTGCTCGCCGGCTTCGTCTCTGCCGGCTGACTCACAAACTTCAGCTCGCGCCCTCTGCGCGCCCCGGCTCCATCACCATCGGCTGCCACCTTCCGGTTACGCCCCGCGGTTACGCCCCGCGGCACCAACCGCCGGCTCCTCGCAGTCAACGCCTCGAGGAGACGAGCAGCAGCTCCTGCGCGCCACCTTCACCTACCGCGGCACGCGCATCCTCTCTCCGACTCGCGCCCATGCCGGCTTCACTCGTCGCAGAGCAGCACCCAGCTCCGTTGCGCGCTCCATCTCCTCCGGCTGCCGCGCCTCGCCTCCGGCTCGAGCGTCGGCCCGCTCCTGCGTTGCGTACGTAGGTGAGAGAAGAATAAAATAATAGGTGGTGGGCCGGCTGATGTGCATGTCGGTTGGAGCAGAAAAAAAAACAAGGAAATAGTCTGTCGGCTGAAAAAAAAAAGAGTGGTGGGACCGGCTGGAGGAGTGTGTCGGCCAGAAAAAAGATACAAGATGAAAAATAGTGGCCGGCTGAAATTGGAAAATAAAGGAGAAAGAAAAAGGAAAAAGAAAAAATTAGTTGCCGGCTGAAAATAGATCCCCTAGCCGGGTGAAAATGGAAAGAAAAGCGGCCGGCTCAAGCAAGCTGCCAACTGAAAAAAAAAAGAAATAAGCCGTCGGCTGAAAAAAAAAAGTGATCTGGCCGGTTGAAAAGAAAAAGAGCTCCGGCCGAAAATACTTCGCCGGCTGAAAAAAAATTGTGTCCGGCTGAAAACATGTCGCCGACTGGATCCGATCGATGAGCCGGCTGCGCTAGTGCCGGCTGGGCGGGTTGTCCTTAACCCGGCTGGGGCTGGTTTCGTTTGGTTGGTCGCTCGACTCCGCTTGTACCGGTTCCGCCTGTCCAGGCCGGCTGGAAATGGGATGAGTGGAGCCTGCACCGACTGAACCAGCCCGAGCGCGTTTGGTCACCCGTCCGGCTGAATCTGGACAGCCGGAATCTGCATCGACTTGTACATCTGCAGCGCGTTTGGTAGCTTGGCCGGCTGGAGTCAAGCCGGTTGAGGCCATCAGCCATCGACAATTCACCGCGCGCGCAAATCGGCCCCCTCGAGAGACACTTGGGGGATGTCCCCCTCTCACATCGGCTGCGCCTCCGCCCTCTTCCAGCTGGGCCTTCACCGCCACAGGCTGCACCTTCGCCCTCTACCGGCTGCGCCTCCGCCCGCCACTTCGGCTGCGCCCTACGCACCCTCGGCCGACTGCGTCGCCACGACCAGGCCAGCTGCAGGCTCGGGCCGCAACGCGTTTGGTGGCTAGGCCGGCTGGAGCCAAAGCCGGTTGAGGCCACCAGCCACTCCCTCGCCTTTACGGCTTCGACAACTCGTCATCACTATCGAGATCAACCCTACAGCGAAAACAAAATGTAAGTACTGCTGAGTAACTCTCCGCACCGCTGCTCAGCCGGGTAACCCGAGTTACACTCGGGGGCTACCCCCTCTTCCGCCGCACTTCGCTGCTTAACCCCGGACCGACTCAACTCGTCCCGGGGGCTCACCGGCTGGTCCACGATGCTATATCCCAAAGACGGCTTAGTAGTGTGTAAGGTACCAAAGGCCCACTCTTCGACTCAGCTGTTGTCCGCAACCCGGCTTCATGGCTAGCAAGAGCAAAAGCTGGAGGTCACCTCACATGAACAACGTCCAAAGAGAGAACAACTTGGGCAACCCGGTCTTTACCCTTGCCGCTATCAGCTTGCCGATTGGTCCAAAATGCTCTATCCCACAGACGGTTTAGTAGTGTGTACGGTACCAAAGGCCCACTCTTCGACTCAGCTACAGACCGCAACCCGGCTGTATGGCTAGCAAGAGAAAAAGCTGGAGGTCGCCTCACATGAAAAACGTCCAAAGAGAGATCACCTTGGGCATCTCGGCCTTCGCCGATGTCAGCTCGAATGAGTCTGTGTCCCTCAAAGTCTAAGTACTGTGCGCTCCACTTTGCGGCCCACTCTTGACCCAGCTACAGACCGCAACCCGGCTGTCCGACTGGCAAGAGCAAAAGCCAAAGAGCGGGGGGAACATGAAAATGACTCCAGGGGGCTCGGACAAAACCGAGCCGACATCCCTCTACATAAAGCTAGCACTGCTAAGGCTGCATATATTATATGTCTTTACTGACTAACTTTGTCTCTTATATGACTATCTCCGATGGACTCCATCGAGCTGGCGGACCCCAGGGTCCACCTTCCGGCTGCTTTTCAGCACGAGCCGGCGGACACCGCGTCCACTTTGCCAGCGGCCCAGAGCCTTCGAGCTGGCGGTCCACAGCGACCACTTCCGGGTGCTCTTCAGCACGAGCCGGCGGACACCGCGTCCACTTTGCCAGCGGCCCAGAGCCAGCGAGCTGGCGGTCCACAGCGACCACTTCCGGGTGCTCTTCAGCACGAGCCGGCGGACACCGCGTCCACTTTGCCAGCCGGAGGACTGGCTGCAGGACTACTCCACCGCAGTCGGCATCGCCAAGGGCAACAAGCGCTGGGCCGTGCGCTACTCCCCCCTCATGCTGCTCGGCTCCGCCCGCACATGGCTCAACAACTTGCCAGCCGGCAGCATCAACGGCTGGCTCGACTTCGAGGACGCCTTCATCAGCAACTTCACCGGCACCTACCGCCGGCCGGGTCGCCCCCAACAGCTCGAGATGTGCAAGCAGGGCCCGGACGAGACGGACCGTGCATACCTGACGCGCTGGTGCGAGATGCGCAACTCCTGCGAGGGCGTGCACGAGATCCAGGCAGTCGGCTTCTTCATGGCCGGCTGCCGGCCCAACACCATGCTGTGGCACAAGCTGCGCCGCAGCGAACCCAAGACGATGGCTGCCTTGATGGCCATCTGATGACCCACAAGTATAGGGGATCGCAACAGTCTTCGAGGGAAGTATTACCCAATTTATTGATTCGACACAAGGGGAGACAAAGAATACTTGTAAGCCTTAACAGCGGAGTTGTCAATTCAGCTGCACCTGGAAACAGACTTGCTCGCAAGAGTTTATCAGTAGTAACAGTTTGATAGCAGTGGAAATAGCAAAATAATAGCAGCGGTGAAATAAAGGCAGCAGTAGTGATTATAGTAAACAGCAGGATTAAAATACTGTAGGCACAGGGACGGATTTAACGGGCGTTGCATGGATGAGAGAAACTCATATAACAATCAAAGAAGGGGCATTTGCAGATAATAATAAAACGGTATCCAAGTACTAATCAATCAATAGGCATGTGTTCCATATTTAGTCGTACGTGCTCGCAATGAGAAACTTGCACAACATCTTTTGTCCTACCAGCCGAGGCAGCCAGGCCTCTAGGGAAACTACTCGGATATTAAGGTACTCCTTTTAATAGAGTACCGGAGCAAAGCATTAACACTCCGTGAACACATGTGATCCTCACATCACTACCATCCCCTCCGGTTGTCCCGATTTCTGTCACTTCGGGGCCATTGGTTCCGGACAACGACATGTGTATACAACTTGCAGGTAAGATCATAAACAACGAATATCTTCATGAATCAATAACATGTTCAGATCTGAGATCATGGCACTCGGGCCCTAGTGACAAGCATTAAGCATAACAATTTGCAACAATATCATAAAAGTGACATCTACGGATACTAGGCACTATGCCCTAACAATCTTATGACTATTACATGACCAATCTCATCCAATCCCTACCATCCCCTTCAGCCTACAGCGGGGAATTACTCACACATGGATGGGGGAAACATTGCTGGTTGATGGAGAGGCGTTGGCGGTGATGGCGGTGAAGATCTCCTCCAATTCCCCGTCCCGCGGAGTGCCGTAACGGAGACTTCGGCTCCCGCGACGGAGTTTCGCGATGTGGCGGCTCTCCGGAGGGTTTCCGGCGACTTCGACTTCTCCCCGTGCGTTTTCAGGTCGAAACCAATAAATAGTCCGAAGGGGGCGTCGGAGGCCGGCCGAGGGGCCACACCACATGGCCGCGCGGGCCCCCCGGGCCGCGCCGCCATGTGGTGTGGGGCCCTCGGCCTCCACCTCTCTTGCCCTTCCGGCTCCGTCAATATTCTGGTAAAATAGGCCCTTCCGCATAAATTCCGAGGATTTTCCCGAAAGTTGGATTTCTCGCACAAAAACGAGACACCGGAGCAGCTTCGTCTGAAAACAGTCGTTAGTCCGTGTTAGTTGTATCCAAAATACACAAATTAGAAGCAAAACAATAGCAAAAGTGTCCGGAAAGTAGATACGTTTTGGACGTATCAACTCCCCCAAGCTTAGCTTATTGCTTGTCCTCAAGCAATTCAGCTTAACAACCGAGCGATAAAAGAACTTTCACGAACACATTTTCTCATATGATGTATATATTCTCATGCTATGGCTAATACTTAAGCGAGTTCATAATGAGATACATGCAAATAAGATCATCCAACAGCTATGTCAATCATGGAGAGGTACCAACAATTAATAATAAGCACCATGAATCATGTATGTAAGCAAGATTGCAATGTTCATAAGAGAATATGATAAAGTGGTATCTCGCTTGCCCGTATTTGATCAGCAAAACATAAATGCCGAGGCACCTCTTGAGTTCATAGAAAGACTAGAAGTAGTGATTGTCAAAGATAAAAGCATCAAAGTCATACCACAATCAATCATATTTTGAGACAAGCATATTATACTAAGAATGACAGTTGTGCTCTCAAGATAGTGCTCAAAGAAAGAATGGAGACACAACATAAAAGTAAAAGATTGACCCTTCGCGGAGGGAAGCAGGGATTAACATGCGCTAGAGCTTTTCATTTGTAAAGCAGGAGTAAAATTATTTTGAGGGGTGTTTGTTGTTGTCAACGAATGGTAATGGGTACACTAACTACCTCATCAACCGGACTCACAAGAGCGGCTCCCATTTTATTTATTTTTTGTTGGCACTCCTTCCAACCTTTCTTTCACAAACCATGGCTAACCGAATCCTCGGGTGCCTGCCAACAATCACATACCGTGAAGGAGTGCCTTTTTATTTAAGTTTTATTATGATGATGACACTCCCCCCAACCTTTGCTTACACAAGCCATGGCTAACCGAATTCTTCGGGTGCCGTCCAACAATCACAAACCATGGAGGAGTGTCTATTTAAGTTGATTAATTCGGGATCGGGAATCCCATTGCCGACTCTTTTTGCAAAATTATTGGATAAGCGGATGTGCCACTAGTCCATATGAGAGTCCGTCAAAAGTAAATGACAAGGTTGAAAGCTAAACACCACATACTTCCTCATGAGCTATGAAACATTAACACAAATTGAGAAGCATTTTGAAGGTTTTTAAAGGTAGCGCATGAGAATTTACTTGGAATGGTTTGAAATGCCATGCATAGGTATTTATGGTGGACACTTTTGGAACAACTTGGTTTTCAGGTGTTTGGAAGCACGAGCTGCGTTCCCGCTCAGTACAAGTGAAGGCTAGCAAAAGATTAGGGAGCGACAAATCAAGAGAGCAGTAACTGTCATAATCATGCTTGCGGCAAAATAAATTAACGGAGGCATAAAAGTGATACAAGAACTCTGAAGCAATATAAATCATCGAGGCTTAATTGACTTTTTGTTCAGTCATATGCATGCGCGAGCATGTGCCAAGTCGATATAAATGAATTATTCAGAGGAGGATACCACAATGCCATACTTACTTATGAATAAAACAATGCAAGCAAACATCCATGACATGCTACTCATATTAATAAATTGGAACTAAACATGAGAGATCATGAACTACTAGACTTTCTCAAATAACATATACCTCACATGAACCAACTAAGCATGCTCATATGGATGAGTATATGTACAAAAATGAAAGCAAATAGAGTTCATACCAGCCTCTCACCACAATCGGATTGTCGTAGATCGTCATTATTGCCTTTTCACTTGTGTAGCTTGGATAATATGAAATGAAAACCACGCTCCAGCCACCGAAGACCATTGAACTCATGATGAACTTTACAAACCAAAGAAGAACAGCAAATATTTTTGGTGTTTTCGAATTAGAAACAAGAACGAAAGAAAACAAGCAAACAAAGCAAAATCTTTTGGGTTTTCTCATAGCAAACCAACGATAGCAAATAAAGTAAGCTAAGAGCAAGGAACCAAATAAACAAATGGTGAAGAGAAACAACAGGAATATTTTTGGTCTTTTTGTGTTTTAGGAAAGAAACAAAGCGAAAACAAAAGAATGCAAACTAACAGAAACACAGAAAAGCAGGATGACAGAAATCTGCCAAATCCTGACAGCAGTACAGAAATCGAAAATAACAAAAATCTTCCATTGCTCAGACCAAAAAGTGTTCAACTAATGAAAGTTAGATAACAACCTGGGGCACATGCTCAAAAATTGGCAACTCAAAATAACGTTCTGGCTGTGCGTACGAATATTTTTGGTAACAGCCCAGAATCTGTTTTTGGACAGCACTTCCCCAAATATCATCTCTCTCTCATTAGAAAACCACTCTAAGAGACTAAACAAGTATGTACAAGTATCCAGAAACCATAATATGCAAAGAATGAGTGATGCCGGTATACCTCCCCCCAAGCTTAGGCTTTTGGCCTAAGTGGAGTTCATTCCCAACGAGGGTCGGAGTTCCACGCCGGTGGATCATACATGGAGTGGTAATAGGGCCCCTGCGCAGAAGAATATCGTGGAGGTTCCACATGCCCATGATGTTGATATGAGGATCTCGCTGCATCGGATGAAGAGTCGGGATGCTCCTCGGCCTCCTCCACATCTTCCCTTGCACGACGGCTTTCCCTTTCTATGTATGCGTTTAGCTCATTCTCTGTGATCGACCACCCGTCCCTGGCATCAAGGTTAAACAGAGCAGTGCGTGCAAGCGTACTAATTTTTCAATTTTCTTAGTTATACTCCAACTTTTCTTATACAAAGTTATCCTATAATGCAGGTTGTTCAAATTAGATGCATCTGAAATAAACTCATGCCTGATCATGGAGAAAACATCAAGTTTCTCTATAGAAAGCGGAATATCTAAATGGTGAGGACCTACACCATGCATAGCTAATAAGCGAGAGGCGATAAGACCTCCACAAATTCCTCCTTTCTCACGGTTAGTAGCAAGTCTACAAGCTATTAAAGCACCCAAATTATAAGTCCTATCCTGTTGCAAAGCAGCAGCTAAGAAAGCCAAATCTTGGACAGATAATTTACCTCCAGTCCTTCTCGCAAGAACGCACTTTGTAATGAAATAGGCAAAGTAGCGGATGGCTGGATGTTGAATGCTACTAATCTTACCACCATCATTGGAGAAGCTCCTCCCATTACAAATCCTTGTATAAAGATTTGAGAGCTCCCGCGGTGTTCCCCTGATCTTCTCGCGGGATCCCCACTCGCGGCACTCTAATCGCCGTGCAAAAATCACTGAAAGGCAAGTCAATAGTTTTGTTATAAATCTTATACCGGACCATGGGGTCGGTTCGAGACCGGTGAAATTCGAAATCCTGCACAACCGACACCGTTAGTTTAGCATATTGGTGAGGTTCACCAACAGCAAAATCTCCCAATCCTGCATTGGAAATTAGTGTTTGAACATCTTGCAGGATTCCCGCATTCCGCATAAAGTCCGTGCATGGGTAATAAGAGGGGTATACTCCCTCTTCACGATGGACTCTCATAACTTGCTGTACCTCCAACTCTTCTTGGTTAAGTTGGTGCACACTCCCTTCCATTTTCTGAAATTTTTCAACAATCATTATAAAATTTGATTTCAAGGTATATAATTGAAGGGAACTACTATAGGAACTTGCTAGAGTACTAAACATGCATCAAAACTAGTTTCTTCCACTTAGAACAAGCATGCAAGCTCACTAAACATGTTATCTACAGCAGCAAAATATTCAAGATATACTCAACCAAATGAAATTCTAATTGGACAATCAAAGGAGTCACATACCAAGGAGTAAATGTGCCAAATTTCAGACAGAAATCTGGGCTGAGCAAGGAGATCGAAAAATCGCGAGTTCTTGAGCAGAAACACGAGTGAGAGGAACTTGGTACGAGCTTTTTCGGGAGAGAGAAGGCGCTGGGAGGAAGAGATGATGTAGTGGGGCAAGGGGTGGCCCACAACACAAGGTGGCGCGGCCCCCTTGCTGGCCGAGCCGGCCTATGGTGTGGCACCCCCTGGTGCCCCACAGGTCATCCTCTGGTGCTCACAGGTGCCTCGTCGAAAAATAGGACTAACGGTGTAATTTTTGTAATTTTTAGAGAACTTCGAAAAATGCACATTTCTGGGTATTAAATTAATGATTACTGCGCAGGAAAATGATTTCTAAAATCTTAAATGACTAAAGCATATTGCAAAACAAAAGTGCTACGGCAAGTAAAATAGGTGGAGGGAGAAAGAAAAGAAAGAAGTGTTGTTCAGCTCTTTTATGCAATAAAATATACTTGTTAACAAGGTTGATCAAGTCTTGCTACCAAATAAATTTTATATGACATAAGAAGAAATAAACCTCAAATCAATCATGTTACCTTATATTGAATTGATATGGATCCAATCACAAGAGTTTGATATTCTTCTTTAGGCTCATATATAGGACAATCAATGGATCCCACTTTGATAGTTTTCACATTAAAAATTGTATTGACTCCACATACTTTATCAATCCTCTTGGGAAAATAGACGAGTGTGTTCCTTATCATCAACATTGAAAGTAACCATGCCTTTATTGCAATCAATAACAGCCCCTGCAGTATTAAGAAAGGGTCTTCCAAGAATAATGGACATATTATCATCTTCAGGCATTTCCAACACAATAAAATCAGTTAATATCAAGCAATGCTGAGTAACTTGAACAGGAACATTTTCACATAAACCAACAGGAATAGCAGTAGATTTATCAGCCATTTGCAGAGATATATCAGTTGGTATCAATTTATCTAAATCAAGTCTCTTATAAAGAGAAAAAGGCATTACACTCACTCCCGCTCCCAAATCACATAGAGCAGTTCTAACATAATTATTCTTGATGGAACAAGGAATAGTTGGTATACCTGGGTCTCCGAGCTTCTTTGGAATCTTACCATTGAAAGAGTAATTAGCGAGCATAGTAGAAATTTCCTCATTGGGGATTTTCCTTTTGTTAGTAACAATATCTTTCATATACTTTGAATAAGGAGGCAATTTAATAGCATCAGTCAAAGGGATTTGCAGAAATAAAGGTTTCATCCAATCACAAAATTTATTATAATGTTCCTCCTCCTTTGATTTTAGTTTCTTAGCAGGAAAAGGCATTTGCTTTTGAACCCAAGGTTCTCTTTCATTACCATGTTTCTCAGTAATAAAATCTTCTTTAGTGTACTTTTTATTTTTAGCAGGCTTTTCAGGTTCTTTTTCAATTTCTTCTTTATCAGGAGTATCATTCTTATTGTTATCTTCCTCATGTTCATTACCACTTTCAGTTTCAGCATCAGAAATAGAAATACTATTAGGATCATTAACAGGTTCAGAGGATTCTACAACATTCTTATGTTTCTTTTTCTTTTTCTTAGATGGAGCACTAGTTTTAATTAGTTGAGAATCTTGTTCAACTCTTTTGGGATGCCCTTCAGGATATAGAGGATCCTGGGTAGAAACACCACCTCTAGTTGTTACTTCACAAGCATGTTTTTCTTTAGAATTATTTCCCAACAAGTCATTTTGCACTTTAGTAAGTTGATCAATTTGAGTTTGAACCATTTGAAAATGTTTAAAAAGTATCTTAACATCATTGGAGGTTCTCTCCACAATACCATGCAATTCACTAATAGCTCGAGAATTTTCCATTAAATGATTCTCTACTCTCATATTAAAGTTTTCTTGCTTAACAATATAATTATCAAATTCATCTAAGCATTGAGCAGGAGATTTTGAATACGGAATATCTTCCCTAGTAAAGTGTTGAAGCGAGTGTACCTCAATCATGGATGAAGGGGGAATTGTCTCACATATATCTTCTATAGGAGGTAGATTCTTCACATCTTCAGGTTTAATACCCTTCTCTTTAAGAGACTTCTTGGCTTCCCTCATATCTTCATCATTTAATTTAATCATACCCCTCTTCTTCACTATCGGCACCGGGGTCGGTTCAGGTGTAGACCAATCATCATGATTCCGTCCTATTTTAGCCAATAATTCTTCAGCGTCGTCTGGAGTTCTTTTCCTGAAAACACAACCAGCACAACTATCCAGGTATGCCCTAGACTCAATAGTTAGTCCACTATAAAATATATCAAGTAAATCATGCTTTTCTAAATCATGGTCAGGCTGAGCTCTAATAAGAGAGCAAAATCTCGCCCAAGCCTCAGGCAATTTCTCTCCATCTTCCTGGTCAAAATTATAAATTCTCTCGCAAAGCGAGCATGTTGAGCACTAGCAGGAAAGTATTTTCGAAAGAAAACATCACGCAAGTCGGTTGGACTTTTAATAGAACCAGGAGGCAAATTATTATACCAAGTTTTAGCATCATCCTTTAATGAGAACGGAAAAATTTTAGCGACAAAATAAGTACGCATCTTGACATCATCAGAAAACACGCCACTAAGAGTAGATAACTCAGTCAGGTGTTCAACAGCACTTTCTTTTTCAGTACCACAAAAGGGTGTTTTCTCAACAATAGCTATATGAGATAGATCAAGAGAAAAATCATAATCTTTATCCCTAATGTTTATAGGAGATGTGGCAAATTTAGGATCAGGAGATGGTTTATATCTAACAGCATGTTCTGCAAGCAACTTTTTAATTTTTCTTGCATCAGTAGTAGCATTGCATTTTTCAATAAAATCATCATCAAGCTCTACGTAATCTTCATCAGGATCATCACTAGAATAATCAAGTTCAGGTGATTTAACAGGTGTAGTAGCATTAGGAGTTTCAGTATTTTCAATTTGTCTAGACTTAGCAATTGTAGCATCTAGAAAAGATCCCAATGAACCACTATCATCAAGCACAGCAGAAACATTATCAATATTATGAGAATTTTCAGATTCGAGCGAAGTACCAGACATGTGAAGCATGTGGCGGTGAAACAAGTTTATCAATCACGAGAGGGTGAATCAAGAGCAGCGAGAGGTACTCGAGTTGTACCTTTTCTTGTAGTGGATGGTAATATGGCGATCTTAGTATCGCGAGGTTTACCCATAATGGAGAATTTGCAGCGAACAATATCAATCCAAGTGAACTTCCAAATAAAGCTATGCTCCCCGGCAACGGCGCCGAGAAAATAGTCTTGATGACCCACAAGTATAGGGGATCGCAAAGAGTCTTCGAGGGAAGTATTACCCAATTTATTGATTCGACACAAGGGGAGACAAAGAATACTTGTAAGCCTTAACAGCGGAGTTGTCAATTCAGCTGCACCTGGAAACAGACTTGCTCGCAAGAGTTTATCAGTAGTAACAGTTTGATAGCAGTGGAAATAGCGAAATAATAGCAGCGGTGAAATAAAGACAGCAGTAGTGATTATAGTAAACAGCAGGATTAAAATACTGTAGGCACAGGGACGGATTTAACGGGCGTTGCATGGATGAGAGAAACTCATATAACAATCAAAGAAGGGGCATTTGCAGATAATTATAAAACGGTATCCAAGTACTAATCAATCAATAGGCATGTGTTACATATTTAGTCGTACGTGCTCGCAATGAGAAACTTGCACAACATCTTCTGTCCTACCAGCCGGTGGCAGCCGGGCCTCTAGGGAAACTACTGGATATTAAGGTACTCCTTTTAATAGAGTACCGGAGCAAAGCATTAACACTCCGTGAACACATGTGATCCTCACATCACTACCATCCCCTCCGGTTGTCCCGATTTCTGTCACTTCGGGGCCATTGGTTCCGGACAGCGACATGTGTATACAACTTGCAGGTAAGATCATAAACAACGAATATCTTCATGAATCAATAACATGTTCAGATCTGAGATCATGGCACTCGGGCCCTAGTGACAAGCATTAAGCATAACAAGTTGCAACAATATCATAAAAGTGACATCTACGGATACTAGGCACTATGCCCTAACAATCTTATGACTATTACATGACCAATCTCATCCAATCCCTACCATCCCCTTCAGCCTACAGCGGGGGAATTACTCACACATGGATGGGGGAAACATTGCTGGTTGATGGAGAGGCGTTGGCGGTGATGGCGGTGAAGATCTCCTCCAATTCCCGTCCCGGCGGAGTGCCGGAACGGAGACTTCGGCTCCCGCGACGGAGTTTCGCGATGTGGCGGCTCTCCGGAGGGTTTCGGCAACTTCGACTTCTCCCCGTGCGTTTTCAGGTCGAAACCAATAAGTAGTCCGAAGGGGGGCGTCGGAGGCCGGCCGAGGGGGCCACACCACATGGCCGCGCGGGCCCCCCCTGGGCCGCGCCGCCATGTGGTGTGGGGCCCTCGGGCCTCCACCTCTCTTGCCCTTCTGGCTCCGTCAATATTCTGGTAAAATAGGCCCTTCCGCATAAATTCCGAGGATTTTCCCGAAAGTTGGATTTCTGCACAAAAACGAGACACCAGAGCAGTTCTGCTGAAAACAGCGTTAGTCCGTGTTAGTTGTATCCAAAATACACAAATTAGAGGCAAAACAATAGCAAAAGTGTTCGGGAAAGTAGATACGTTTTGGACGTATCACCATCGCAGACAAGTACGCGCTGGCCGAGGGAGCCAGCAGCACCCCGGCTGAGATTTCGCCGGCTCCGACCAGGCGGGACAACAACAAGCCGGCCGAGCACAAGCCGGCCGAGGGCGGCCACCATGGCAGCCGGCGGGACAACTACCGCGGGAAGCGGCACAGCGACCAGCCGGACCGCCGGTATGGCTCCGCCCATGTGGCAGCCGTGTCAGACCACGCGGCGGCTGGCGGAAGCCGGCGCCAGAAGCAAATAGACCGGCCCTGGAAGCCGAAGTACACCTTTGAGAAGATGCTCGACTCGCCGTGCAAGTACCACAGCGGCAAGAACCCCTCCAACCACACCACCCGCGACTGCCACTTCATGAAGCGGTTGACGAGCGGCGAGCCACTTCCGCCTCCACCCCCGCCTCCAAGGCTAACCAAGAGGCTAACAACCTCGAGCACCACGAGGCTAACCAAGTGCACCATGGCGGCCGGTACCTGGCTGAGGATGCCACCTACATCATCTTCACCACCGAGCCGGAGGACAGAACGAGCCAACAGCGCCGTTCCCTCGAGGTCAACACGGTCATGCCGCCGGTCCCCCAGTACCTAAACTGGTCAGAGCAGGCCATCACTTTTGATCGCCGCGACACATCGGCTGTCCTGCCAAAGCCGGGCAGCTACGCCATGGTCCTCGACCCCACCATCGGCACAAGCCGGCGCAGCGTGCGTTTTCGCGCGTCCTCATCGACGGCGGCAGCAGGCATCAACATCCTCTACCGCGACACCGCCCGCAAGCTGGGCATTCAGGAGGCCGAGCTGCGCCCCACCCCCACCGTCTTCCACGGCATCGTGCCAGGCCACTCGTGCCAGCTGATCGGCCGGATCACGCTGGCGGTCATGTTCGGCAAGCCGGACCACTTCCGCACGGAGAACGTTGAGTTCGAGGTGGTGGACCTCGTCAGTCCCTACCACGCGCTCTTGGGCAGGCCGGCCCTGACCAAGTTTATGGCGGTGCCCCACTACGGGTACCTGAAGATGAAGCTGCCGGGCCCAAAGGGGGTCATTACCGTAGCCGGCGATTACCGTCGCTCTATGGAATGCGCCACCCAGAGCTCGAAGATGACCCAGATGCTGGTCATAGCTGCTGAGAAGCAGCTCATCAGCGACGCCGTTGCCATGGCCAAGGCCGCGCAGTCGGGCATGCCGGCTGTGGGCAACCCGGCTGGGACGACTCACTTCCAGCCGGCCAACAACACCAAGAAGATCCTGCTCGACCCGGCGCAGCCGGACAATTTCGTCACCATCGGTGCCGGCTTGAGCAGCAAATAGGAAAGCGAGCTCACCAGCTTCCTCCGTGAGAATCGGGACATCTTTGCATGGTCTCCAAGGGACATGCCGGGTGTACCGAGGGAGTTGGCTGAGCACCACCTCCACGTCAGGCCAGAAGACAAGCCGGTGAAGCAGCCCCTCAGGTGCTTTGCCGAAGAACGAAGGAAGGCCATCGGTGAAGAAATCGCCCGGCTCCTTGCTGCCGGCTTCATCATGGAAGTACTTCACCCGGACTGGTTGGCAAACCCAGTCCTGGTCCTGAAGAAGAACGGCTCCTGGCGCATGTGTATCGACTACACCAGCCTCAACAAGGCGTGCCCGAAGGACCCCTTCCCGACTGCCGGCTGTGAACTGTTGTCTTTCTTAGATGCTTACTCAGGCTACCACCAGATTCCTTTGAATCCGGCTGATCAAATAAAGACTTCGTTCATTACCCCGTATGGGGCTTACTGCTACACGACTATGCCATTCGGCTTGAAAAATGCAGGCGCCACCTACCAAAGGTGCATGCAAAAGTGTTTGCGGGATCAAATCGGCAGAAACGTTCACGCATACGTGGATGATGTCGTTGTAAAAACCAAGGAGATGCCTACCCTCCTCGACGACCTGAGAGAAACCTTCACCAATCTGCGAAGATTCCGGATGAAGTTGAACCCGGCCAAGTGCACTTTCGGCGTGCCGTCTGGCCAGCTCCTGGGCTACCTCGTCTCTCAGCGGGGAATCGAAGCCAACCCGGAGAAGATCAGTGCCATTGAGAAGATGGAACTGCCGCAGTGCCTCAAGGACGTCCAGAAGTTCACCGGATGCCTGGCCTCCTTGAGCCGCTTCGTCGGCCGGGCCGGGGGAGAAGGCACTCGCCCCTATACCGGCTTGCTCAAAAAGACAAACTCCTTCAGCTGGACGCCGCAGGCGGATGAAGCCTTCCGCGACCCGAAGCGCATGCTCTCGACTCGCGCCTGTCTTGGCATCGCCGGCTCGGTAGGAACCGATGTTGTTATACATCGCAGCCACCAATCGAGTGGTGAGCGTTGTCCTGGTGGTGGAGCGCAAAGAGGCCGGCAAGGAGCAGCCGGTCCAGCGCCCAGTCTATTACCTGAGTGAAGTGCTTTCCCAGTCGAAGCAAAACTACCCCCACTACCAGAAGGTCACCTATGGCGTGTACATGGCAGCCAAGAAGCTTAAACACTACTTCCAAGAGCACCCCATCAAAGTGGTGGCCACAACACCCTTGGCGGAAATCATTGGCAGCAAGGACGCCAACGGCCGGGTCGCCAAGTGGGCGCTGGAGCTGGCGGCCCATGCCATCCAGTATGAGCCAAGAACAGCCATCAAGTCGCAGATCCTAGCCGACTTCTTTGTCGACTGGGCCGAGATGCAATACCTGCCGCCTGTGCCGGACTCCACGCACTGGAAGCTGCACTTCGACGGCTCGAAGATGCGCACCGGCTTGGGAGCCGGAGTCGTCATCACCTCTCCTAAGGGGGACAGGCTGGACTACGTCCTGTAGATCCACTTCGCCGCATCCAACAATGTGGCGGAGTATGAAGCGCTCATCCATGGGCTCAAGCTAGCCAAGGAAATAGGCGTCCGCTGCATCCTCTGCTTCGGCGACTCCGACTTGGTCATACAGCAGGCGTCTGGCGACTGGGACGCGAAGGATGCCAACATGGCATCATACCGCTTCCATGTTCAGCAGCTAGCCGGTTTCTTCGAGGGCTGCGAATTTCACCACGTGCCAAGGGCCAATAACGAGGCGGCTGACGCCTTGTCCAAGATAGGCTCAACCCGGCAGGCAATTCCACCGGGTGTGGCCCTGCAGCACCTGCGCAAGCCATCCATCACACCTTCCCCGGAGTCGGATTCCATATTCGTGTCGGCTGACCCGGGGGCTTCTCAGCCAAACCCGGGGGCTTCGCAGTCAAAGTCGGGGGCTTCTCAGCCGAATCCGCCGGCTCCACAGCCGAACCCGGGGGCTTCTCAGCCAAACCCGGGGGCTCATCAGCCCAAGTCGGGTGCTTATCAGCCAAACCCGCCGGCTCAACAGCCGAACCCGGCGACCACGCAGTCGAACCCGGAAGCTCCGAAGATGGAGGCCCTGATGGTTAGCGTATTCGAGATAAAATGCGTACCATCATGGGCACAAGAATTCCTCTCCTACCTCACCGATGGTGTGCTGCCCAATGATAGGGTTCAAGCAAGGCAGATTGAGAGAAGGGCCAAGGCCTATACAATCATCAACCACCAGCTGTACAAACGCAGCGTAAGTGGGGTGTTCCAGCGGTGTGATACGTCTCCAACGTATCGATAATTTCTTATGTTCCATGCCACTTTATTGATGATACATACATGTTTTATGCACATTATATGTCATATTTATGCATTTTCTGGAACTAACCTATTAACAAGATGCCGAAGAGCCAGTTGTTGTTTTCTGCTGTTTTTGGTTTCAGAAATCCTAGTAAGGAAATATTCTCGGAATTGGACGAAATCTTCGCCCGGGGTCCTATTTTTGCACGGAGCTTCCGGAAGACCGAAGAGATAACGAAGTGGGGCCACGAGGTGGCCGGACCACAGGCGGCGCGGCCCGGCCCCCGGCCGCGCGGCCCCGTCATCCGGGCCCCTCGTGTGGCCCCCCGACCTGCCCTTCCGCCTACAAATAGCCTCCGTCGCGAAACCCCCGGTACCGAGAGCCACGATACGGAAAACCTTCCGGAGACGCCGCCGCCGCGAATCCCATCTCGGGGGATTCGAGAGATCGCCTCCGGCACCCTGCCGGAGAGGGGATTCATCTCCCGGAGGACTCTTCATCGCCATGATCGCCTCCGGAGTGATGAGTGAGTAGTTCACCCCTGGACTATGGGTCCATAGCAGTAGCTAGATGGTCGTATTCTCCTTGTTGTGCTTCATTGTTGGATCTTGTGAGCTGCCTAACATGATCAAGATCATCTATATGTAATTCTATATGTTGTGTTTGTCGGGATCCGATGGATAGAGAATACTATGTTATGGTGATTATCAATCTATTGTTTATGTGTTGTTTATGATCTTGCATGCTCTCCGTTATTAGTAGAGGCTCGGCCAAGTTTTTGCTCTTAACTCCAAGAGGGAGTATTTATGCTCGATAGTGGGTTCATGCCTTCATTGACACCTGGGATCGTGACGAGTAGGTTCTAAGGTTGTGATGTGCTGTTGCCACTAGGGATAAAACATTGATGCTATGTCTAAGGATGTAGTTGTCGATTACATTACGCACCATACTTAATGCAATTGTCTCGTTGCTTAGCAACTTAATACCGAATGGGGTTCGGATGATAACCTGAAGGTGGACTTTTTAGGCATAGATGCGGTTGGATGGCGGTCTATGTACTTTGTCGTAATGCCCAATTAAATCTCACTATATTTATCATATCATGTATATGCATTGTTATGCCTTTCTCTATTTGTCAATTGCCCGACTGTAATTTGTTCACCCAACATGCTTTTATCTTATGGGAGAGACACCTCTAGTGAGCTGTGGACCCCGGTCCTATTCTTTACATAGCATACAATCTACTGCAATTGTGTTTTACTGTTTTCTTGGCAAACATCTTCCACTCGATACGCTTAATCCTTTGTTACGAGCAAGCCGGTGAGATTGACAACCTCACTCTGTTTCGTTGGGGCAAAGTACTTTGGTTTTGTTGTGCAGATTCCACGTTGGCGCCGGAATCCCCGGTGTTGCGCCGCATCACATTTCGCGACCATCAACCTTCAACGTGCTTCTTGGCTCCTACTCGGTTCGATTAAACCTTGGTTTCATACCGAGGGAAACTTGCTTCTATACGCATCATACCTTCCACTTGGGGTTCCCAACGGACGTGTGCATCTACGCGTATCAAGCTAAATTTCGGCGCCGTTGCCGGGGAGATCAAGACACGCTGAAGGGGAGTCTCCACTTCTCAATCTCTTTACTTTGTTTTTGTCTTGCTTTATTTTATTTACTACTTTGTTTGCTGCACCTAAACAAAATACAAAAAAATTAGTTGCTAGTTTTACTTTATTTACTATCTTGCTCTCTATATCGAAAACACAAAAAAACTTAGTTACTTGCATTTGCTTTATTTGCCTAGTTTACTTTATTGCTACTAAAATGAGTAATCCTGAAGTTGAAGTTCGTTCTTTTAAGCAACAAGGTGGAGAAAGTTTTAAAGATGTTTTGTACAGAATTAGTAATGCTCATCATAGGTGCATTAAGAAACACTCCACCACTATCCTTCTTAGGAACTTTTATGTTGGTTTATCTAGTTGGAATAGGTATGTTCTTGATACTCTTTCGGGAGGCAATTTCCTAGGTACTCCCGCTTTAGAAGCTAGTTGCATCATTGAGAGTCTAGTTGGAATACCACCTGTTAATGAAGTTAAAATTGAAATCTCTCTTGAAGATGTTATGAAAAAATTGGAAACCATAGAGAAAAAATTTCCAAGTGTTGAAACTAAATTGGGAATGTTATTTGACAAAACTTATGAACTTGATAAATCCTTAGGAGGAATTGATGAAAAAATTAGTGTCCTAGGAAATTGTGTTGTCCATGATAATCAAACCAATAGGATTGATGAACTTGAAAAATCTATGGGAACCTTGGGTTCAACCTTTTCTTCTCTCAAGTATAATGAGAAAGCTTATGTGGGTAAAGAGCAAAAATTCATGTACGCCTCTAAAGTGCCTAAACAAAAGAATTACTATAGGCCTAAAATTGCTAAAACCCCTAGCATCACCATAGAAAATTTAGATAATGGAGCACCTAAAGTACCCTCTGCAACAAGTTGTGTTTGCATGAAAAATAATAATGTTGATGCTCCATCTCTCGATGTTACTTGATTTGCACTTTCTGCGCCTAGCTGAAAGGCGTTAAAGAAAAACGCTTATGGGAGACAACCCATGTTTTTACTACAGCAATTTTTTTTGTTTTGTTGAGTCTTGGAAGTTGTTTACTAATGTAGCAACCTCTCCTTATCATGTTTTTGTGCCAAGTAAAGTTTCTATGTCAAAGTTGATGTTATATTTGGGATCGCTGCGCAGAAACAGCATTGCTGTGTGTCACGAATCTGGGCACAGGCCTCTGTACAAAATTCTAAAAAATCTGCCAATTTCCGAGCGTGATCCTCAGATATGTACGCAACTTTCATTAGTTTTGAGTTTTTCCATTTGAGCAAGTCTGGTGCCAGCTTTAAATTCGTCTTTACGGACTGTTCTGTTTTTGACAGATTCTGCCTTTTATTTCGCATTGCCTCTTTTGCTATGTTGGATTTATTTCTTTGATCCATTAATGTCCAGTAGCTTTATGCAATGTCCAGAAGTGTAAAGAATGTTTGTGTCACCTCTGAATGTGTGAATTATTAATTGTGCACTAACCCTCTAATGAGTTTGCTTGAAGTTTGGTGTGAAGGAAGTTTTCAAGGGTCAAGAGAGGAGAATGATATACTATGATCAAGAGGAGTGAAAGCTCTAAGCTTGGGGATGCCCCCGCGGTTCACCCCTGCATATTTTAAGAAGACTCAAGCGTCTAAGCTTGGGGATGCCCAAGGCATCCCCTTCTTCATCGACAACATCATCAGGTTCCTCCCCTGAAACTATATTTTTATTCAATCACATCTTGTGTTCTTTACTTGGAGCGTCGGTTTGTTTTTGTTTTTGTTTTTGTTTGAATAAAATGTATCCTAGCATTCACTTTGTGGGAGAGAGACACGCTCCGCTGTTGCATATGGACAAATATGTCCTTAGGCTTTACTCATAATGTTCAAGGCGAAGTTTCTTCTTCGTTAAATTGTTATATGGTTGGAATTGGAAAATGCTACATGTAGTAATTCTAAAATGTCTTGGATAATGTGATACTTGGCAATTGTTGTGCTCATGTTTAAGCTCTTGCATCATATGCTTTGCACCCATTAATGAAGAAATACATAGAGCTTGCTAAAATTTGATTTGCATATTTGGTCTCTCTAAGGTCTAGATAATATCTAGTATTGAGTTTTGAACAACAAGGAAGATGGTGTAGAGTCTTATAATGTTTACCATATGTCTTTTATGTGAGTTTTGCTGCACTTGTTCATTCTTGAGTTTGCTTCAAATAACCTTGCTAGCCTAAACCTTGTATCGAGAGGGAATACTTCTCATGCATCCAAAACCCTTGAGCCAACCACTATGCCATTTGTGTCCACCATACCTACCTACTACATGGTATTTTTCCGCCATTCCAAAATAAATTGCTTGAGTGCTACCTTTAAAATTCCATCATTCACCTTTGCAATATATAGCTCATGGGACAAAATAGCCTTAAAAACTATCGTAGTATTGAATATGTACTTATGCACTTTATCTTTTATTAAGTTGCTTGTTGTGCGATAACCATGCTTCAGGGAACGCCATCAACTATTGTTGAATATCATGTGAGTTGCTATGCATGTCCGTCTTGTCCGAAGGATCTATCATTTTAGTGGTTGGAGCATGCAAAATTGTTAGAGAAGAACATTGGGCCGCTAACTAAAGCCATGAACCATGGTGGAAGTTTCAGTTTTGGACATATATCCTCAATCTCATATGAGAATAATAATCATTGCTACATGCTTATGCATTTAAGAGGAGTCCATTATCTCGTTGTCCATGTTGTCCCGGTATGGATGTCTAAGTTGAGAATAATCAAAAGCGAGAAATCCAAAATGCGAGCATTCTCCTTAGACCTTTGTACAGAGCGGCATGGAGGTACCCCTTTGTGACACTTGGTTGAAACATGGCATGCAAAGATCCGGTAGTCCAAGCTAAGTAGGACGAGGTGCGGGCACTATTAGTATACTATGCATGAGGCTTGCAACTTGTAAGATATAATTTACATAACTCATATGCTTTAATACTACCGTTGACAAAATTGTTTCATGTTTTCAAAATAAAAGCTCTAGCACAAATACAGCAATCGATGCTTTCCTCTTTGAAGGACCATTCTTTTACTTTTATTGTTGAGTCAGTTTACCTATCTCCCTCCACCTTAAGAAGCAAACACTTGTGTGAACTGTGCATTGATTCCTACATACTTGCATATTGCACTTGTTATATTACTTTATGTTGATAATATCCATGAGATATACATGTTATAAGTTGAAAGCAACCGCTGAAACTTAATCTTCCTATGTGTTGCTTCAACACCTTTACTTTGATTTATTGCTTTATGAGTTAACTCTTATGCAAGACTTATTGATGCTTGTCTTGAAGTACTATTCATGAAAAGTCTTTGCTATATGATTCACTTGTTTACTCATGTCATTACCTTTGTTTTGATCGCTGCATTCATTACATATGTTTACAAATAGTATGATCAAGATTATGATGGCATGTCACTTCGGAAATTATCTTTGTTATCGTTTTACCTGCTCGGGACGAGCAGAACTAAGCTTGGGGATGCTGATACGTCTCCAACGTATCGATAATTTCTTATGTTCCATGCCACTTTATTGATGATACCTACATGTTTTATGCACATTATATGTCATATTTATGCATTTTCTAGAACTAACCTATTAACAAGATGCCGAAGAGTCAGTTGCTGTTTTCTGCTGTTTTTGGTTTCAGAAATCCTAGTAAGGAAATATTCTCGGAATTGGACGAAATCTTCGCCCAGGGTCCTATTTTTGCACGGAGCTTCCAGAAGACCGAAGAGATAACGAAGTGGGGCCACGAGGTGGCCAGACCACAGGGCGGCGCGGCCTGGCCCCTGGCCGCGCGGCCCTGTCATCTGGGCCCCTCGTGTGGCCCCCTGACCTGCCCTTTCGCCTACAAATAGCCTCCGTCGCGAAACCCCCAGTACCGAGAGCCACGATACGGAAAACCTTCCAGAGACGCCGCCGCCGCGAATCCCATCTCGGGGGATTCGGGAGATCGCCTCCGGCACCCTGCCGGAGAGGGGATTCATCTCCCGGAGGACTCTTCATCGCCATGATCGCCTCCGGAGTGATGAGTGAGTAGTTCACCCCTGGACTATGGGTCCATAGCAGTAGCTAGATGGTCGTCTTCTCCTTGTTGTGCTTCATTGTTGGATCTTGTGAGCTGCCAAACATGATCAAGATCATCTATATGTAATTCTATATGTTGTGTTTGTCGGGATCCGATGGATAGAGAATACTATGTTATGGTGATTATCAATCTATTGTTTATGTGTTGTTTATGATCTTGCATGCTCTCCGTTATTAGTAGAGGCTCTGGCCAAGTTTTTGCTCTTAACTCCAAGAGGGAGTATTTATGCTCGATAGTGGGTTCATGCCTTCATTGACACCTGGGATCGTGACAGTAGGTTCTAAGGTTGTGATGTGTCTGTTGCCACTAGGGATAAAACATTGATGCTATGTCTAAGGATGTAGTTGTCGATTACATTACGCACCATACTTAATGCAATTGTCCGTTGCTTAGCAACTTAATACTGAATGGGGTTCGGATGATAACTCTGAAGGTGGACTTTTTAGGCATAGATGCGGTTGGATGGCGGTCTATGTACTTTGTCGTAATGCCCAATTAAATCTCACTATATTTATCATATCATGTATATGCATTGTTATGCCTTTCTCTATTTGTCAATTGCCCGACTGTAATTTGTTCACCCAACATGCTTTTATCTTATGGGAGAGACACCTCTAGTGAACTGTGGACCCCGGTCCTATTCTTTACATAGCATACAATCTACTGCAATTGTGTTTTACTGTTTTCTTGGCAAACATCTTCCACTCGATACGCTTAATCCTTTGTTACAGCAAGCCGGTGAGATTGACAACCTCACTGTTTCGTTGGGGCAAAGTACTTTGGTTTTGTTGTGCAGATTCCACGTTGGCGCCGGAATCCCTGGTGTTGCGCCGCATCACATTTCGCGACCATCAACCTTCAACGTGCTTCTTGGCTCCTACTGGTTCGATTAAACCTTGGTTTCATACTGAGGGAAACTTGCTTCTATACGCATCATACCTTCCACTTGGGGTTCCCAACGGACGTGTGCATCTACGCGTATCACGGTGCGTCGAGCCGGCTGAAGGGATTGAACTCCTTCGGGAAATCCATCAGGGAGAGTGCGGCCATCACGCCTCCTCAAGAGCCATAGTGGGCAAAGCCTTCCGGCACGGCTTCTATTGGCCGACTGCGCTAAGAGACGCAGAAGATCTGGTGAAGAAGTGCAACGGCTGCCAGCGCTTCGCAAAGCAAAGGCAGACGCCGGCTTCCGCCCTGAAAACCATCCCCATCACATGGCCATTCGCCGTGTGGGGACTGGACATGGTAGGCCCATTCAAAACAGCCCGAGGCGGCATGACCCACCTCTTGGTGATGATTGACAAATTCACCAAGTGGATTGAAGCCAAGCCAATCAAGAAGCTGGACGGCTCCACGGCCCGTTACATTCCTCAAGGAGATAATTGTGAGATACGGCTACCCCCACAGCATCATCACCGACAACGGCGAGCAACTTCGCCGAAGGCATATTCAAGCGCTACTGTGGGGAGATGGGGATCCGGATGGACCTATCATCAGTGGCGCACCCAGAAACCAACGGCCAAGTGGAGAAAGCAAACGGCTTGATCCTAGCCGGCATCCGGCCCCGGTTGGTAGAGCCGCTCGAGCGCTCAGCCGGCTGCTGGATAGAAGAGCTTCCCTCCGTGCTTTGGAGTCTGCGCACCACACCAAACCGCTCCGTCGGCTTCACGCCATTCTTCCTCGTATACGGGGCCGAAGCCGTCCTGCCGACTGATATCGAGCACGACGCGCCAAGGATCAAGCTCTACACGGAAGCCGAAGCCAAAGAAGCTCGTGAAGATGGAGTCGACCTGGTCGAAGAGGCCCGGCTGCTGGCTCAGTCCAGATCGGCCATATACCAGCAAAGCCTCCGACGCTATCACAGCCGGAAGGTGCAGCCCTTAGCATTCCGAGAAGGAGACCTAGTGCTCCGGCTGATCCAACGGACAGCCGGACAGCATAAACTAGCATCCCCATGGGAGGGTCCCTTCATCGTGAGCAAGGCGATAGGCAATGATTCCTACTATCTCATAGACGCCCAAGAGGCCAAAAAGAACAAGGCGAGAAAACGCGACGAGGAGACAAAACGTCCCTGGAATGTCAGGTTGCTTCGACCATTTTACACTTGAGAGCAGGAATGTATGTATCCCTTGTACTCCTTTTGTAAGCTATGAAAAAGCAAGCGCTGAGAGCGCCGATTTCGACAAATTTTTCGCATACTCTTGTTTTCGCCAATTGGCTAACACCCTCTCACGCGGCCGGCTCAGTAACGTGATCCGGTTTCCGATAGCCGACTTCCGACCAGCTACAGACCGCAACCCGGCTATCCGGCTGGCGGGGGTAAGAGCCTAGGGAGCCGGCACGCGAAAGACGACTAAGAGAAAGAGTGAAAGCGAATTGATTCACACCACTCTTCATAAAAGTGCCGGATTACCGAACTCGGCTCGTTCGACTGAAGTACTATCGGCCTCACCCAGCGGCACGCTCTTGATCCGGCGACGGACCGCAAGCCGGACGTACGATCGGCAAGAGCAACGCCAAAGAGTGGGGCGGATGGGAAAAAGCGAGCAAGCCGAAAGAAAGCAAGCCGGCACACAAATGATTAACAAACACACTAAAGTGTACCATAATAAAAAGGCGATAATATTGTCATTACATGCGCACCCGGCATCCCGAGGATTTAATAATTTGTCTTTGCAAAAGCAAGATTACATAAACAGGAAAGCTTAGGCACCGGTCGGAGGAGGACCAGCCGGATCAACAGCGAGCGGCGGAGACTCCATCTCGATCTCTTCGTCTTCAAGCTCCTCCTCGTCGTCAGACGGCGGGTTCGGATCCGCGATGAAGATGCGCTTGTCAACAAAGTCGGCGATGGCGCAGGCGCGGGCAAGCCGGGCGGTCTTGTTTTCCGCCGGAAGGTTTTCCTCCACTCCGGCTCGCCGGCTCTCCAGCTGATCCAGGTTGACCTCGTCGTACCAGGAGAGCACGAAGGAGAGGGCCATGTCTGCGCCGGCACGCGCGGCCGACTCCCTCCAGTAGGCGAAGCGATCCGGCGCCGTCTCCAACCACTTGATGAGGTTGGCGAGGTCCTGCGGCAGCGTCTCAGTCGGCCACAGCAGCCGGATCAGTTCCTCCGCCGCCTTCCGGAGCTCCCAGCCGAGTTTCGTGATGGGCTCGACGCGGGCAGCCATGGACGCTAGGTAGTCGTCCATGGAGAAGCAGTCCGAGCTATGCTCCCCGGTAGCCAGCCGGCGCGCATCTCGCGCCCTGCCAGCTGCCGCTAGCGCCGCATCCTGCGCCTCAGGAAAGGCCGCTGCAAGAAAAAAGCAAGTTAGAATCTTGTCAAAGGCAGAAAAATGCAAATTTTCAAAGCAAGAAGACCGGCGGCAGCCGGCAAGAACCGACTGCCCCCAGCCTGAAGATGGAGATTTCGAAGTTAAAAGAGACTGGCGGCAGCCGGCAAGAACCAACTGCCCCCAGCCTGAAGATGGAGATAACGGAAAAATCAATTTCTGCCGCCGGCTGCCAACCCGAGCTGGCAGCCGACAGCCGAAAGCCGGCAAAGGGGAAAGAAAGTACAAAGACTCACCCGCCAAGCCGCGGTTGAGCCGGCTCATCTCCTGCACCCACCGCTTGGCGGTGGCCGACAACTCCTCAGATTTGGAGGTCACCTCTCGTCGAAGCTCGAGCCGCTGCTTGCTCCACCCTCTCCAGCCGCTTGGACAGGTCGTCCACCTTCTCCTCCTCAGCCTTCCTGAGGGCGGCCAGCTCCTTGAGGTGGTTGGCCTCCAGCTTGCGCAGCCGCGTCAGCTCGCCGTTGGCCACCTTCAGCTTGGCAGCAGCAGCACGGCCCGCCTCCTCGCTCTCGGCGCACTGGGCGCGGGCGATCCGAAGATCCTTCTCCAGCTGCGGAACCCGGGCAGCTTCGGCTGCAAAACGGCAAGAAAAGCCATCAGCCGGATGAAATCAGAGAAAAAGAGTAAAGGCAAAAGAAAGAAAGTCTCACCCTTGACGACCTCCAGCTCGCGAGCCAAGGCGGCCCGCTCAATCTTGGCCCGGTGGTAGCTGGTCACCACCTGGTTGTACAAGACGGTGCGTCGCTCCTCAACCGACTGAAAGAATCAGTTGTTAGGCGAAACCTGGGCCGGCTCCGAACAGCCGGCCCATGCCTCGGAGGGCTACCAGGATAACAGTAAAATCGCAAAAAATCAGATAAGATGACACATACCTTGTCAGCATCCTCCAGCGTCGCCAGCTGAGCAATAGTCTCGGCGGCTTTGGCCTTGAGGCTGGCGCGGTAGCCGGAGAAGAGCATCTTCATGGGCGCCGTGCCAGGCTGCCCCTCCCGGCTGATCACCTTGCAGGAGTCCGCATGATGCCATGCCTTCTCCATGGTGCCAGCCGAGCCAAGGCTGGAGTCGGAGCCGGACGGCACAGCCACCAGCCGGGCACCCTTGGCCACGTGGAGGCCTGTGGGCGACACCGACGGGCCCTTTGCTCTCACCAACGCCCGGGAGTCGGCGTCCTTCGAGCGCGCCGGCTCCTCCCTCAACGGCTCCTCCCGGCCGGCTCCTCCCTCTGCGGCTCAGAAGCCGAAGGCGGCGCAGTTGGCCCGGTGGGAGTCGCCTTCTCCGGTGTCGGCACCCTCTCAGGCGGCACAGCTCCGCCGGCTCCAGTCTGCGGCGGCACAGCCCCGCCGGCTCCAGCTCCGGCCGCTGGTGGCGCACCCCGGCCGGCTCCAGCTGCCGGCCCCAGCGGTGGCGCGCGGCGCGGAAACAGATCATCCAAGGTGGGCCCCTGGGCCGACTCACCCTGGGCGCCCCGGCCCGGCGCTGAAGGAGGTGCAGCCGAAGAAGACGCCCCCGCGGAAGGCGGCGTAGTCGCAGGCGGCACGATGACCACCGGCGGCGCGCGCGCAAGTGTCGAAGGCGCGGCGTCGGCTCCCTCTGCCGACGGAACGGCGGCGCAACACGAGTAGCCGGCCCAGAGCCGCCGCCCTGGGTAAACTTTATGGCGGCCCTAATCGAACAAACAAAAGAAGATAAGTGCAAAGAAACGAAAGAAAAGGAATCAAACAACGGAGAAATAAGGACTCACCCAGCCGTCTCCGGGACCTTCTTGGGCCCCAGCTGGCGCTGCTTCTTGGCCCGGCTCTCCAGCTTGGCCGTGGACCCGCCGGCGGCTCGCTTCTTCTTCTGGGGCGCAGAAGTCGCCGAGGCGGCAGGCGGCCTCGTGCGCAGAGGCACTGCCGGGATCGGCCCCGTGGTGGACGTCGCCGGCTCCTCCTCCTCCTCCCGCTGCTCCGGCGAGGGCGGCGGGTTGTGCTCCCCTTGGCCGCCTTGGTCCGGCACCTCCGGCAGATCATCGTCGCAGGCTTGGTCGCCGGCTTGGTCAGCCGGATCAACATGATCCGGCGTCCAGATCTTCTGCGCCAAGTCGCCGTCCTCAACACCTTGGCGGCTGAAAAGCTGAAAAGCAAGACAAGTTACAAGTCGGCCACGCAGCCGCAAGTCGGAAATCGCCAGCCGAAACACCAACTTACCAGCTCAGGCGGCGAGGACCGGTCGTAAGGCGGCAGCCCCCAATTCCAGTCATCCGGCAGATTGGCCTTGGTGATGCTGTTCACCCGGCGGGCCACCTGGGATTTGGAGAGCGCCAGCTTCGACGTCCGGGTCGGATCCAGCCGGCCGGACATGTGCCCGATCTTGTGGATACGCCCCTGGAGCGGCAGCACTCGGCGCTCGACGTAAGTGCAGAGGAGGTCCTCCGCGCTCAGCCGGCCCCCAGCGACACACTCCCCCAGGAAGTCCCACAGGAGGTTCACCTCCGCGTTCTGGTCTGCCGACTTGGCGTTGTGGCCCCAGTTGAGCCGGCTGGTCGGAGGAGCCGGGTTGAACTCCGGCAGGTTGATCCAGTCGAAGGCCGGGTTGGCGTTCTTCACGTAGAAGAACGACATCTGCCAGTTCTTCACCGAGTCGACCGTCGGGATCTTCGGGAAGTGCGAGCCGGCGCGGGGGTATATGGAGGCGGCGCCGCAGATCCTCAGGCGGCCCTCAGTCATCTGCGACTTGAGGTAGAAGAGCCGGCTCCAGAACTCCACGTCAGGCCACAAGCCGGCGTAGCCCTCCATGAAGGCCACATAGCAGCTGAGGAGAACGTAGGCGTTGGCCGGCAGGTGGTGAGGCTGCAGGCCGAAGAAATCAAGGAACTGGCGGAAGAAGCGTGAAGCCGGCAGACCCAGCCCTCGATCAAAGTGCGCTCCGAAGACCACGCGTTCGCCGGGTTCCGGTGCGGGCTCGTTCTCCTCGCCGGGCACCCTCGTGATCACCTCCGGGGGAATCCGGCGAAGGCGCACCAGCCGCGCGATGTCATCCTCATGCATATACGACCCCCTCCACGAGCCGCTCGGCTGGGCCATTGACTGAGACGAAGAAGACGAGGACCAAGAAAGATCAAACGGCGAAGAAGAACCGCTCCTCACCGGGGGAGAGTGCGGCGGCGACGAGCGCAAGGTCGAAACGCGAGGCCCCGTGGCGCCGGCTTGGTGTGCGGACGGCTGCCGGGCGGCGGAGGAGTCCGGCCGCGTCTGGTCGCCGGAGTTCGCCAGGAGGTCGCTAAGCAAGAAGTGGTGGCGTGCGAGAGCGCTCGAGCAGAGAGAAAGGGAGCGATGGAGCGAGGAAGAAGAATGGTGCCTCGGGGCCGCTCCCAGGGCATTTATAGCCGCCCGGCGCGCCCGTTACGCTAAGCAAGAAGTGGTGGCGTGCGAGAGCGCTCGAGCAGAGAGAAAGGGAGCGATGGAGCGAGGAAGAAGAAGGGTGCCTCGGGGCCGCTCCCAGGGCATTTATAGCCGCCCGGCGCGCCCGTTACGCAGCCACGTGGCGATCGTGGGCCACGATCGGATTAACTGCACCGTAACCGCTCCCCACGATGGCGGCAGTTACCAGAAACGGCCGCACCACGTCGCCCACAACCGCAAAGAATCCGGAAGGGGACAGTGATGTGACCAGACGAAACGGCCACGCCGACCAGCCGTCAGAGCGGTCGAGTCGGGCGCGAGGCTCGAGGCGGCGGAAACCCCGGCGCGCCCAAGCCGGAGCCGGACGATAAAATCGATCCGGCCCCAAACTCCTGCATCAAGCCGGAAACGTCATCGGCACTTGTGAAAAAGCAAAAACCAACGGAAGCAAAAAAGATGTCCGGCTGGAGGAAGCCGGACGAAGCGAGCCGGATGAGGGCGCAGCCGGCTGAACGAAAATTCTCAGTCGGCCCCTCCGGGATCCGCCAGTTACAAGCGGAGGATATCTAGAAGCCAGGAAAACCTGCCTAGGTCCTTCTCAACGCAGGACCTTGCCAGCTTCGGGGGCTAATGTCGGGGGGAAGACCCCGGGTAGGGAAATGGACGCGGAGCGGCCGGCTTGAGGACGGCCGGCTCGCGGCAAAGGCCGGCTGAGGAGCAGCCGGCTGGAGCCGTGGCCGGCTTCCTCGGAAGCCGGCTGGCTCTAAGTCCTGGTCGGCCTGGCTGCGGCCTTCGACGCTGTAGCTGGGCCGGCTTCTACAAGCCATATCCGACTGGGGTTTGTACCTCAGACCGACTCGAGGCTGGCGAGTCTTGCACTAGAAGGAACTGGGGTAGGTGGTCCGGGTTCAAAGGTCCACGCCGACCTCATCTCCCGTAAAGCGCGGGCACCGTAGAGCAGCAGGTGCCACGCGCCGGACAGGCCATCATGGCGTACGTCGGTCCGTACCGGCTACGCAGAGCATGATGGCGACAGCGACACCACCTCACCATACCGCTGACCCGAGCAGGGCGGATGGGACGTGCCACTACGCTCAACGGCTCCCTGACGTCAACGCCTCGGGAAGGAGCGGGAGCCGGAGCCGGCAAGCCGGCCGCTAGACTATAGGGACTTATATGTAAAGTGCCGGTGCCTATATAAGCCGGGCTACCTCCCTCGTGCGGGGGACGATCGATCACTTCTTACTCACTCTAGTCTTAGCGCTGCCCTGTGAGAGAGACCTTCGTCTATCTTAGCCTCCCGAGAGCAGCTGGATACGGCTCAAGGAGCACCATTGTACTGTGTTTCCACTATATACACTCATAGCAGGAGTAGAGGTGTTACCTCCATCGGAGGGCCTCGAACATGGGTACGTCGCCGTGTCGCTCGTGCCCATACCCGCATCCGGATACCGTCGTGAGACCACTTAGGAACCACCTTCGATTAGCCACCCTATGGCATATGTCATGACGATACCACGACATCAAGTGTAGGAAAGAAGAATGATGAGATGAGATGAAGAATGGACAAAAGCTCAAGCTTGGGGATGATCATGTCACCCCAAGATATATTCAAGAAGTACAAGCGTCAAAGCTTGGGGATGCCCAAGGCATCCCCTTCTTCATCAATAAAAATATCAGTTCATGTTTCTATTCACTATATTTTTATTGCTTCATATACTATGTGTTATTCTTGGAGCGTCTTTATTTTCTGTTGTGTATTTTATTTTCAATAAAGTGGGCACCATCATACCATGTTTGTTTGGGAGAGAGACACGCTTCGTTTTAATTGTATGAACGCTCTAGTTTTCACTCTTATTGTTCAAGGAGCATTTTATTTTTGCTAGTACTGCGTTTAGTGATACGTCTCAAACGTATCTATAATTTCTTATGTTCCATGCTACTTTTATGACAATAGTTGAATGTTTTATACATACTTTACAGCATTATTATACATTTTCCGGCACTAACCTATTAACAAGATGCCGAAGCGCCGCTTGCTCGTTTTCTGCTGTTTTTGGTTTCAGAAATCCTAGTAAGGAAATATTCTCGGAATTGGACGAAATCAACGCCCAGGGTCCTATTTTTCCACGAAGCTTCCAGAAGACCGAAGAGATAACGAAGTGGGGCCACGAGGTGGCCAGACCACAGGGCGGCGCGGCCCAAGCCCTGGCCGCGCCGGCCTGTGGTGTGGGCCCCTCGTGACGCCCCCTGACCTACCCTTCCGCCTACATATAGCCTTTGTCGCGAATACCCCTGTACCGAGAGCCACGATACGGAAAACCTTCCAGAGACGCCGCCGCCGCCAATCCCATCTCGGGGGATTCAGGAGATCGCCTCCAGCACCCTGCCGGAGAGGGGAATCATCACCGAGGGGCTCTACATCATCATGCCCGCCTCCGGATTGATGCGTGAGTAGTTCATCCTTGGACTATGGGTCCATAGCAGTAGCTAGATGGTTGTCTTCTCCGCTTGTGCTATCATTGTTTAGATCTTGTGAGCTGCCTAACATGATCAAGATCATCTATTTGTAATGCTACATGTTGTGTTTGGTGGGATCCGATGAATCTAGAATACTATGTTAAGTTGATTATCAATCTATCATATATGTGTTGTTTATGTTCTTGCATGCTCTCCGTTGCTAGTAGAGGCTCTGGCCAAGTTGATACTTGTAACTCCAAGAGGGGGTATTTATGCTCGATAGTGGGTTCATGCCTCCATTGAATCCGGGACAGTGAAAGAAAGTTCTAAGGTTGTGGATGTGCTCGTTGCTACTAGGGATAAAACATTGATGCTTTGTCTAAGGATATTTGTGTTGATTACATTACGCACCATACTTAATGCAATTATCTCGTTGTTTACAACTTAATACTGGAGGGGTGCGGATGCTAACCCGAAGGTGGATTATTTAGGCATAGATGCATGCTCGGATAGCGGTCTATGTACTTTGTCGTAATGCCCTGATTAAATCACATAGTAATCATCGTTGATATGTATTGAATCTTGATTTGTCAATTGCCCACCTGTAATTTGTTCACCCAGCATGTTAGTTATCTTATTGGAGAGACACCACTAGTGAACTGTGGACCCCCGGTCCATTCTTTTACATCTGAATACATTCTACTGCAATCATTGTTCTTTACTGTTCTTTGCAAACAAACACCATCTTCCACTCGATACGCTTAATCCTTTATTTTCAGCAAGCCGGTGAGATTGACAACCTCACTGTTACGTTGGGGCAAAGTATCTTGATTGTGGTGTGCAGGTTCCACATTGGCGCCGGTTTCACTGGTGTTGCGCCGCACTACACTCCTCCACCAACAACCTTCACGTGCTTCTTGGCTCCTACTGGTTCGATAACCTCGGTTTCTTTCTGAGGGAAAACTTGCTGCTGTACGCATCACACCTTCCTCTTGGGGTTCCCAACGGACATGTGCTTCACGCGTTATCATTTAGCTCTGGTTTTTCACTCTTATTTTGTTCAGAGCTTGTTAGTATGCTTCAGTTATATATGATTAGCTCTCTGATCTTTAATGAATATTATAAATGAGAGTTGTTTCAAATAAGTTGATTGGTGTTGGATACGAGTAAAAAGGTTTCATATTAATAGTGATGCAAATGGAAGATCTCCTCTGATGTTTCAATTGGGTTGAATTGATCATTTAGTTTAGACTTTTAATATCACCATATGCTTTAATTAATAAGTTTTGTCGCTATGCATGATTATGACCATTATTGCTCTCTTAGTTGGTCGCTATCTTTCTTTTTGCGATCCTTCATTCTGTACTGAGTATGATCTCTACTCGTGCATCCAACCACCAAAAACCAAAATATGCCAAAAGTGTCCACCATACCTACCTATATGTGCTATTTCACCGCCACTCCAAGTAAATTTACATGTGCTACCTTTAAAACCTTCAAAATAATTCCTTGTTTTTGCAATACATAGCTCATGGGAAAGTAGCCTAAAAAAATATTGTGGTGAGGAATATGTCACTTATGTATCTTAGTTCTTATAAGTTGCTTGTTGTGTGGCAACCATGCTGACATGGGGACACCATCATCATATTTTTGATAAATATCATGTGAGTTACTATGGATGTCCGTCTTGTCTGAAGTAAAGGAGATAACCATGATAAAAGGTTAGAGTATGCATATTGTTAGAGAAGAACATTGGGCCGCTAACCAAAGCCATGTTTACAAGGTGGAAGTTTCAGCATGGACATTAAAACCTCAAAAATCTCTTATGAGAAATTTATGTTGCCAAAAGCTTTAAGCTTAAAGAGGAGTCCATTTGTCCGTTGTCCATGTTGTCCCGGTATGGATGTCTAAGTTGAGAATAATCAAAAGCGAGAAATCCAATGCGAACTTTCTCCTTAGACCTTTGTACAGGTGGCATGGAGTTACCCCTTTGTGAAACTTGGTTGAAACATATGTAATGCGATGATAATCCATGGAAATCCGAGCTAATTAGGACAAGGTGCGGGCACTATTACTATTCGATGCATGAGGCTTGCAACTTATAGGAAGTTTTATACATAACCTATATTACTTATTGCTACCGTTGACACAATTGCCTCTCTTAAAATTGTATATCTCTATGTTTTCAAAATAAAAAGCTCTAGCACATGTTTAATCTCTGCTTCCCTCTGCGAAGGGCCATTTTTTTACTTTTATGTTGAGTCTTCATCTTCTAAGTTATATGCACCGTCTTATGAGAGCATAGTTGTCATTCTTAGTTCTATGTGCATGGTCCCAAAATTATTATTGATTGAATCATGAATGTGTTATTACTTGTTCTTAAATTATTTGTATCTAGTCATCCTTTGAACTTTGAAGGTGCATGTCACCTCAAAAATTATTCTTTTTATCACTTACCTACTCGAGGACGAGCAGGAGTTAAGCTTGGGGATGTTGATACGTCGCAAACGTATCTACAATTTTTGATTGTTTCATGCTAATATTATGCCTTTGGCACTTGTTTTTATATTAAGTTTATGATTTATTTGGACTAACCTATTAATAGTTGCAAAAGTGCACAATGTTCTTGTTTTACACTTTGATGTGTAGGAATTATCAAGAATATAAGAGGAAACCTTGTTGGAGTCGAATTGGAACTTTGCTGAAATCTGTCCCAGAACTATTTTCGGAAATTGTCTGTTTGACCCTCGAAGATGACCTCCAACGGAGTTGGGCCTGAAGAGGAAGTTGTAGATAATTTTCTGCTGAACGTTCTAGAGTTAAAATTCGCCCCAATCGGAGTCCGTATGCGTCCTAGAGACCCATTTTACTGAAGCCCTAGATTGGATGACGGAAATCCGAGAGTCTATATAAAGGAGGAAACCCTAACTCGTGGAGGACTCCTCCACCCACGAATTTCCAGCCACCAAAGCCACGTTTTTGCCTCCCCCATGGATCCCATCTCCATGGGGGAGGGCCCCCAAGAAGCCATGAAGGAGGGAGGCTAAGGGGCGGTGCTCCCCAAGCTTGTCGGCGGCGGGGAAAGGAGTTCCCCGCGCCACCGGCGCCGCCGCCGCGCTGCCCCTCTCTGACGTCTTCACCGCCATCTCCATCACCATCTCCTCCTTGTATTCAGTGGTTCATCCTCTCATAAACCTCTGTACCGTCCTATGTAACATGGTGTTTGATGCTATAATATTTATCCTATGATCTATGTCATGTTTATGTAGTATATTTGTATTTTGATTGCTTTGTTGAATGTCTATGGTTCATTAGAGTTGTATGTTGATATGGTACTGTCCTTTGGTGTCCATTATACTTGTGCGCGCATGGATCAACACCATAGGGTTAGTAGTATGTGCAAAAGAAGGGGGGTAGTCCTGCCGGAGTGACAGAAACCTAAGGCTCAAACCGGTTAGTTGCATGTATGGGAGTAAGAGGACCATAAACTTAAGGCTACGGTTGGGGAAACCTTAATGCATTGTTAGTATTTACGGATGTTTGCTAACAATCCAATCATATAGTACTTGTAATCCCAAGTAGTGGAGCGCTTGTATATTTAGCCTCTCCCACATTGAAAACTACATCAAAGACAATGAACTAAATGTCTTCACTAATTAATCTTGGACAAAGCCACCACAATTGCCACCACTTTTCCACACTCATGGTACTGTTAGTATATGGTTACTTAGTGTACTTTATTGCTGCAGCACTAACATTTACTTTCATGTATTTATTATCTTGCAAAGCTATCTCTCATACTCATATTGCTACTGTAGTTTTATTTCCTAGATGAAGCAAACGCTTAGTGCGCGTAGAGTTGTATCTGTGGTTGATAGAACTTGAGAGAGTACTTATCCTACCTTTAGCTCCTCGTTGGGTTCGACACTCTTACTTATCGAAAAGGCTACACGTGATCCCCTATACTTGTGGGTTATCAATGCCCGCCTCCGGACTGATGCGTGAGTAATTCATTCTTGGACTATGGGTCCATAGCAGTAGCTAGATGGTTGTCTTCTCCTATTGTGCCATCATGTTTAGATCTTGTGAGCTGCCTATCATGATCAAGATCATCTATTTGTAATGCTACATGTTGTGTTTGTTGGGATCCGATGAATATGGAATACTATGTCAAGTTGATTATTGATCTATCATATATGTGTTGTTTATGATCTTGCATGCTCTCCGTTGCTAGTAGAGGCTCTGGCCAAGTTGATACTTGTAACTCCAAGAGGGGGTATTTATGCTAGATAGTGGGTTCATGTCTCCATTGAATCTGGGGGAGTGATAGCAACCCCTAAGGTTGTGGATGTGTTGTTGCCACTAGGGATAAAACATCAATGCTTTGTCTAAGGATATTTGTATTGTTTACATTACGCACAGTACTTGATGCAATTGTTGGAAGCTAGTTTTGTTAATCTTAATCCTATAATGCAACATATGTTTCTTACACTCCGTGATATGGAAGAAGGAGAGAAGAAAGATTTTGTTTTAGAAACCCTTCTTAAAGAATTTGGCGATGTAGCTAGTGAAGTTAGGAAAGTCTTTACTCAACATAAGATGCTTGGCTTTTATATCAATGTTGCAAATACCCTTGAAAGGATGGAAAAAGATAGGCTAAAGTACACTAATGAAGCCAATTGTGAGGGGGAGACTAAAGTACCAATACCTTATAAGCTCATAGGAATGCATGAGGCACTAGAAAAGAATTTTGATTGGATTGTTCCTGAAAATTTATTTGAGCAGGATAGTGAGCCTAAAAGAATGAAAGAGGAGCTTCTGAAACTTACATAGATAAGATACAATGCATCGTTGAGAAAACTCTCAACTCCTCTGTTGATGCTTCTTCTCTTGATGTTACTTGATTTTCACTTTCTGCGCCTAGCTGAAAGGCGTTAAAGAAAGCGCTTATGGGAGACAACCCATTATTTTATTTCTACAATTTTTATTTTATATTTGAGTCAAGGTGCTTGTTACTACTGTAGCAATACCTTTATATCTTTATTTTCTTGCATTGTTGTGCCAAGTAAAATCTTTGATAGAAAGTTGATACTAGATTTGGATTTCTGCGCAGAAACAGATTTTTAGCTGTCACGAATTTGAGCTTTTCTCTCTGTAGGAAAATCTAAAAATTCTGAAAAAAATTCATGAGTAATCCTCAGATATGTACGCAACTTTCGTTCAACTGGAGCTTTTCCATCTGAGCATGTTAAGTGCCTAGAAAAAATTCGTCTTTACGGACTGTTCTGTTTCTGACAGATTCTACCTTTTATTTCGCATTGCCTCTTTTACTGTGTTTGAATGGATTTCTTTGCTCCATTAAATTTCAGTAGCCTTGGGTAATATCCAGAAGTGTTGGGAATGATTGTGTCCTTGCTGAACATGTGAATTTTTGATTATGCACTAACCCTCTAATGAGATTGCTTTGAGTTTGGTGTGAAGGAAGTTTTCAAGGATCAAGAGAGGAGGATGATATAATATGATCAAGAAGAGTGAAAAGTTTAAGCTTGGGGATGCCCCCGTGGTTCATCCCTGCATATTTCAAGAAGACTCAAGCGTCTAAGCTTGGGGATGCCCAAGGCATCTCCTTCTTCATCAAACTTATCAGGTCACCTCTAGTGAAACTATATTTTAATTCCGTCACATCTTAGGTGCTTTACTTGGAGCGTCCGTGTGCTTTTATTCTCGTTTGTTATTTTAAGTTTTCTTAATAAATCGGATCCTAGCATGCTTGTGTGGGAGAGAGACACGCTCCGCTTTTTCATTTGAACACTTGTGTTCTTTGTTTTATTTTTCATGTTTATGGCGAAAGCTGAAAGCCGCAACACTTATTGTTATTTGGTTGGAAACAGAAAATGCTTCATGTGGTAATTGGTATATTGTCTTGAATAATTTGATACTTTTCAATTGTTTTGAGCTCTCAAGTAGATCATGTTTAAGCTCTTGCATCATGTAGTTTAAACCTATTAGTGGAGAACTACCGTAGAGCTTGTTGAAATTTGGTTTGCATGATTGGTCTCTCTAAGGTCTAGATATTTTCTGGTAAAAGTGTTTGAGCAACAAGAAAGACAGTGTAGAGTCTTATAATGCTTGCAATATGTTCTTATGTAAGTTTTGTTGTACCGGTTTATACTTGTGTTTGCTTCAAAAAACCTTGCTAGCCAAAGCCTTGTACTGAGAGGGAATGCTTCTCGTGCATCAGAAACCTTGAGCCAAAACCTATGCCATTTGTGTCCACCATAACTACCTACTATGTGGTATTTTTCTACCATTCCAAGTAAATACTTCATGTGCTACCTTTAAACAATTCAAAACTTTATTACTCCTTATTTGTGTCAATGTTTTATAGCTCATGAGGAAGTATGTGGTGTTTTATCTTTCAATCTTGTTGGGCAGACTTTCACCAATGGACTAGTGGCATATACATCCGCTTATCCAATAATTTTGCAAAAAGAGCTAGCAACGGGCTGCCCAGCCCCAATTAATTAACTTTCATTAATAATTCTCTTCACATGTTTTGCCCTGATTTATCGATAAGCAACTTAATTTTGCAATAGACACTCCTCCATGGTATGTGAAATGTTGGAAGGCACCCGAGGATTCGGTTAGCCATGGCTTGTGAAAGCAAAAGGTTGGGAGGGGTGTCATCTATAAATAAAACTAAAATACATGTGTAAACAAAAGAGAAGAGGGATGATCTACCTTGTTGGTAGAGATAACGTCCTTCATGGGAGCCGCTCTTTGAAAGTCTGTTTGACAAGGGGGTTAGAGTGCCCACTACCATTCGTTGACAACAACAAACACCTCTCAAAAATTTATTTTGTATGCTCTCCATATGATTTCAAAACTTGAAAAGCTCTAGCACATGATTTAATCCTCGCTTCCTCTCGCGAAGGGCCTTTCTTTTACTTTATGTTGAGTCAGTTTACCTACTTCTTTCTATCTTAGAAGCAAACGCTTGTGTCAACTGTGTGCATTGATTCTTACATGCTTACTTATTGCACTTATTATATTACTTTGTATTGACAATTATCCATGAGATATGCATGTTGAAGTTGAAAGCAAATGCTGAAACTTAAATCTTCCTTTGTGTTGCTTCAAAACCTTGTATTAAGAATCTATTGCTTTATGAGTTAACTCTTATGCAAGACTTTTTGATGCTTGTCTTGAAAGTACTATTCATGAAAAGTTTTTGCTATATGATTCAGCTTGTTTAGTCATTATCTTTTTGTTAGCAAACTATAGACCATTGCTTTGAGTCACTTCATTCATCTCATATGCTTTACAATAGTATTGATCAAGATTATGTTGGTAGCATGTCACTTCAGAAATTATTCTTTTTATCGTTTACCTACTCGAGGCGAGTAGGAACTAAGCTTGGAGATGCTTGATACGTCTCCAACGTATCTATAATTTCTTATGTTCCATGCTAGTTTTATGACAATACCTACATGTTTTATTCACACTTTATAATGGTTTTATGCATTTTCTAGGACTAACCTTTTAACAAGATGCCACAGTGCCAGTTCCTGTTTTCTGCTGTTTTTGATTTCAGAAAAGTTGTTTTACAAATATTCTCGGAATTGGACGAAACAAAAGCCCACGGCCCTATTTTCCACGGAGTGTTCCAGAAGACCGAAGAGGAGTCGAGGAAGGCCAGCAGGGGGCCCTCCCCATATGGCGGTGCAGGGGGGCCCACAGCCGCGCCGTGATGTGGGGAGGGAGCCCCCTGGCTCCCCCGACGCTGCCCCTTCGCCTATTTATTCATTCGTCCCCGAAAACCCTAGTACCGAGAGCCAAAATACCAGAACTGTTCCAGAGACGACGCCGCCGTCAAACCTTACTCGGGGGGTTCAGAAGATCTCCTCCGGCACCCTGCCGGAGAGGGGAATCATCACCGGAGGGCTCTACATCACCATGCCCGCCTCCGGACTGATGCGTGAGTAGTTCATCCTTGGACTACGGGTCCATAGCGATAGCTAGATGGTTGTCTTCTCCTATTGTGCCATCATGTTTAGATCTTGTGAGCTGACTATCATGATCAACATCATCTATTTGTAATGCTACATGTTGTGTTTGTTGGGATCCGATGAATATGGAATACTATGTCAAGTTGATTATTGATCTATCATATATGTGTTGTTTATGATCTTGCATGCTCTCCGTTGCTAGTAGAGGCTCTGGCCAAGTTGATACTTGTAACTCCAAGAGGGGGTATTTATGCTAGATAGTGGGTTCATGTCTCCATTGAATCTGGGGGAGTGACAGCAACCCCTAAGGTTGTGGATGTGCTGTTGCCACTAGGGATAAAACATCAATGCTTTGTCTAAGGATATTTGTATTGTTTACAATACGCACAGTACTTGATGCAATTGTCTGTTGCTTGCAACTTAATACTGGAAGGGGTGCGGATGCTAACCCGAAGGTGGACTTTTTAGGCATAGATGCATGATGGATGGCGGTCTATGTTCGTAATGCCCTAAGTAAATCTCATAGTAGTCATCATGATATGTATGTGCATTGTTATGCCCTCTCTAGTTGTCAATTGCCCAACTGTAATTTGTTTACCCAACATTTTATTTATCTTATTGGAGAGACACCACTAGTGAACTGTGGACCCCGGTCCATTCTTTTACATCTGAAACACAACTTACTGCAATCATTGTTCTCTTTTGTTTTCTGCAAGCAAACATCATTTTCCACACCATACGTTTAATCCTTTGTTTTCAGCAAGCCGGTGAGATTGACAACCTCACTGTTAAGTTGGGGAAAAGTAGTTTGATTGTGTTGTGCAGGTTCCACGTTGGCACCGGAATCCCTGGTGTTGCGTCGCACTACACTCCTTCACCAACAACCTTCACGTGATCTTCATCTCCTACTGGTTCGATAACATTGGTTTCTTACTGAGGGAAAACTCGCTGCTGTACTCATCATACCTTCCTCTTGGGGTTCCCAACGGACGTGTGCTTTACCGTCACAAGCAATGTCCCACATGAAGTCATGTGGTATGGTAAGATTTGTCAATTATACTTTATGAACTATCCCACCATATGCGTGCCTTTGTGTTGTCTATATGGGTTAGGTATCTTTCCATGGGCGTGCATCAAAAGTGGTATTTAATATAGCCCATGACAGGATGATATCAAGTGGTGATCATCATCAAGGTTGAGTTGGGCAATTTCAAGATGAGCATCTCAAAAGGGTCATATGCTTGAAGCTTTGCCGTCCATTTGGTGATCATGGACATGTGAAGATGTGCATCAATGGAGCTTTCCCATCATGTTGTACGGGGGAGCATTCATGAGTCTTCACGAAGCAACAATGATCAAGTGAGGCATTCCGGCTTGAGTGTAGCTTGAAGAGTTATCATCAAGATCAAGCGGAATGCGCAAGGAAAAGGTATGGCCTTGCTAGGTTTTCCTTTTACCGGTCTCAAAGTGGTTGTTGGGAGACCGGGTTATAGGATAGTTAGCCGCACTATCAAGAGGGGCTTTTGGTTGGGTAACTTGATCACATCGTCTTAGGGAGCTCAACCCTTTGCATGATTTGCATTCCATATTCTTGTTGCTTCTTGGTGTTTATCTGTGTGAGGTTCTTGAGCTTGTTGCTATCTTTACAACAAGCCCAAGTTCACCGAAAACGGAATCCATATGCATCTTCTATTGCATTTTCGAGTTAGGAGGTTTTACCGGTGTCTCTATTATAGATAGGTCAAAAAATTCATATTGTGGTTTTTACTCTGTGGGTGGACAATGATGTTTCAATCCATAAAGTTGTAGGGCTTGTTGTTCTGATTCCAACAAACCCAAGATCATCGAAATCGGAGTTCGAACGCAAAAGTTATCATCGTTTTTGTATTCTGTCTGGATTTTCGGCGTAGAAACCGGCGGTGCCGGTATCCCCGCCGAAATCATTCCGGTGTGCCAGTTTGTTTCCGGTATATGCTGAATGGCTTACAAGTACAACATTCTGCCAAAACCGGAATGATTCCGGCAAGCCGAAATGGTTCACCGGCGGTGCCGGTTTCCTCGCCAGTTTCACTTTTTGGTTCCGGCGTAGAAACCGGCGCTGCCGGAATTTCCGGCACACAGACTGGCTGCTCATTTTTGCCCCAAACGGTCATATTTTGAGGGGCTATAAAAGGGGCTTCTTCCCCAAAGGTTTTCTAGGGTTCTTGAGCATGTTTTTGACCACCATTGTTGAACCTCTTGAGCTTGCTTCCTCTCCCTTCCCTCCTATGATTCTTGCATATTCTTGGGGGATCTGAAAGAGGAGATCTAGATCTACAACCTCCTCCAATCCATTCCTCCTCTAAGTGAGGGGAACTCTTGGGATCTTGATCTTGGAGTCATTTGTTGATTTCCTCCATTGTTGTTCCTCTCTAATTTCATCTTAGCATTTGTTGCTTCGGTGGGATTTGAGTGTGAGGGATTTGAACACCTTTGGTGTTCTTGATTTGCATCATTGCATAAGTGTTGAGCTCTCCACCATGATTTGTTCAAATGAGAGACCGTGAGCTTGTTACTCTTGGAGGGTTACCTCCTAACTGGCTTGGTTGGTGTCCCGGTGACCTCTTCGTGGAAGGTTATGAAGGGGCCCGGGGCCTCTCCTTCGTGGAGCTTGTGAAGTGGCTGTGGAGCTTGCCATCTCCGGAGTGGAGGAAAAACTAGCCATAAGGAAAAGGCTATTCCTTCGTGGGATAGGCTTGGAGAAGAAGGTGAGCCTTCATGGCGTTGGGAAATCCTTCGTGGGATCCCCACCTCTCCAAACGTGGCGTGCCTTCTTGCAAAGAAAGGGAACACGAGAATACATCTTCGTCTCCGCGTGCCTCGGTTATTTCTATACCCGAGCTTACTTTCCTTTGTGATAGCCATTGAACTTGAAGTATTTATTATATCTTGCTATCACTTGTTGTTCATATATATACTGTGCCTATCTTTCTTAGCTCTAGTTGTTGTTATCACACTTAATTGAGCCTAGCATATTTTGGGTTTGTGCTTGTAGAATAAACATTAGTTTAATCCCGCATTCTTACAAGCCAAATCGGTAAGAGTTTTTAAATGCCTATTCACCCCCCTCTAAGCGACATTTCGTCCTTTCAGCGACTCCGACACTAACAGAGGAAACATGAGACAAAAGGGAGGCGGTGTGGACTGATTTGGACTGTTGGGCTCGCTGGTAGGGCAGATTGCAATTTTGCCACGGGACACGAGGATGCATAGTAGTGGTGGGGCTACCCTCATCGCCACGTCTAGGTCCGCCTTGCCATGTCAGCGCTATACATTGGTTGATGGTATTCAGGACCACATGTGGACATCCGCAATATGGCAGTTTGTGTGTTCAAGGATTGTTCAAACATTGATGGTAAGTTCCAGGATTAATGATGCATTTTACTCGCCTTTTCATGTTTTATGACGCGGCTCATGTGATCTTTGACAAGGTTAGTGGCTTCTTTTGGAAAGAAGTTGGAAAAAAAGCAGGTTACAATATGATCGATTGGGCAACAGTCAAACCAAAAAAAAGTTTGGGGAATCAAGAATCCGCAATAAAACTCTCACTGATTGTTATTTGTTACATGGGGATGAGATGGAAGGCACTCCTTGCTGGAAAGCAGAAGATTGAGACCTTGATGCTACAGGGCTGCTCACATGCCAAATCTCAAATAGAAACTGCTGGGCGTCCCCCGGGGGATCTGATTTCCTAGCCCCCGGGTCGCCAGCTGTCGGATCGGCTATCTTGGACGGCCAGATCTGGTTTTACTGAATGTAGCCAAAAAACACCTCTCGGCAGCAAAAATAATCCGCTTTTGCTACATTGTAGCAAAAAACAGTCACGAAAATCAAATAAAAAAGCTGAGCTCGCCGAAGACCTCGTAGCAAAAAAAAATATGCTACTGTAGCAGAAAAATGCTAATGTAGCAAAACCCAATATCATCGGAAAAATTAACGAAGACTTCGCCGGAGACCTCGAAGCAAAATTTCTATACTAAAGTAGCAAAACAACAAAATAATTATAGCAAAAAAAAAGATAGCAGACAACATTTTTTACAAGTCAACCTCACTGGAGACATTGATAGAGAATTTGCCGGTGACCTCACCAGAGACATCGCCGGAGATAACATAGCAAAAATAATTTACTATTAAAGAAAAATCACACAATGTTTGTAGCACAAATTATATGGTATTATAGCAAAAATGATCTTAGAACTCGCCGGAGACATCGTAGCAAATTTTCAGTACCAAATTAGCAAAACAACAGAACAATTGTAGCCGAAAAATTGTATAATCTTAGCATCGGTGTTTTTATTATATCACAGCCCCCTAACAGAGATGGTAACGCCAGCGCCGTAGCACCTCGCCCATCGACGGGATCTCCTCCAAGCTCCGCTGGATGACGCCGGAAGGGTTGGAGGCCGGGTGGTAGGGGTCATCGCCGCAGCGGCGTAGGCCAGCGTAGTAGAGCGAGTCGTCGTCCCCGGCGCACGCAACGGCGCCGCGGGCGGAGAGGGCCGGGAGGCCGCGCGAGAGGGTGCTGTGGATCGCCGTGGCCGCGGGGTTGGAGTTGGAGGAGGCCGCCTCCGCGGAGGAGGGGGATCCCGGCGAGGTGGGCGGCGGGCGGTTGTGCTTGATGTAGAGCTGGAGGAAGTAGAAGAGCGCGCAGGGGATGAGGGAGCCGAGCACGAGGCCGCCCCGGCCCTGCACCACCCCCTGCAGCAGCACCACGATGCGCATCCCTCCGTCCGGCCGCCGCGGCCGCTCCTTGCTGTCCCGGCCTGGTCTCGGGGACGACGGTCGCCTCTCGCGCTCGCGGTCGCCCTTCTTCATGGAAGTCGCGCGCGGCGCCGGCGGGGGTGGCGCCTGGCGGGCGCGTGCCGCATAGGCAGGCGGGCGGAGGAGCGCGTGGTCGGCGGCTCCGGCCCCCGCGCGCACGTGTGGTGAGGGTGTAGGATTGGGTTGGGTTGGCGCGCGAGGGAGGGATTCTGGGGTAAATGTGCGGGCGAGGGCGTTGGGGAATTTCGGGGAGGAAATCCGAAGGTAGGGGACGACCAGTTTGGTAGGGCCCAGTGACACGCGTCGCACGCACGAGCAGGAGGCTGCGGGACGTCCGTCCCCGGGGGAATCTAATCATTTTCCATCTCAAATCTATCTAGATAGATCAGATGTAGGAGTACTGAAATTTTAGCAGGCCTGGCTCCGCCGTACCAATCCTCGGAGCCCACGAAGCAAACAGTAAAGAAGAACTGTTCCTCAAATAACGCTCAAAAAAAAAAAAACTGTTCCTCAAATTTTCCGCTCAGAAAAAAAGTAAATCTTCCTCAAATTTCAACGGAGCGAACTCCCACCCCAAAATTCCCCAAACACAAATCCCAAATTCCTATCTCATTCCCCATCCACCGCTACGACGGCGACGGCGTCGGCGACCCGATCCCCGCCTCGATGGGGACGGCGACCCGATCCCCGCTCGACGAAGAAGACCTCTTGATTGAGATCCTCCTCCGCCTCCCTCCGCTGCCGTCCTCCCTCCCCCGCGCCTCCCTTGTCTGCAGACTCTGGCGGCGTATCGTCTCCGATCGCAGCTTCCTACGCCGCTTCCGCGACCACCAACACCGGAGACCCCCCCTCCTTGGCCTGTTCTTCCACAGGCGCAAGGGAGTGCGCTTCTTCCCCACGCTGGAACCGCCGGACCGCATCCCCGCCTCGCGCTTCTGCTTTCCTCACACACACGAGGACGGCTGGTTCTTCTGCGGCTGCCACCGCGGCCTCGCCCTCCTCTACAGCATACTCCACCGCCGGGCAGTCGTGTGGGAACCCTTGACAGGCAACCAGCGATCTGTGCCTTTCCCACCAAGTTTCAACAACATAGAAGATGCTGCTGTCCTCTGCCCATCGCGCGAAGATGACCGTATGCTAGGTGATTGCAATTCTGGCTCATTTATTATTGTCTTGGTGCGCAGCACCAGCACACATGCCCTTGCCTGTGTCTATGATTCAGAATCCAATGCATGGGGTGATACTATCTCGACACCGGTTTCAGCGACAGGTGGGATGTGTTGCATGAAACCCAGCACACTTGCTGGGAACGCTCTTTACTGGTTACTTTGTGGAGGCAACATTCTAGAATTTGATCTTGAGACCTTGAACCTTGCTGAGATTGAGAAACCAGCAGCAGTGAAGTGGTACGATTATTCCAACATCCAGGTTGTGCGGACAGAGGATGGCGGCTTAGGTCTTGCCACTTTGTCAGGATTTAGCATGCTATTGTGGGAGATGAAGGCGAACTGTGATGGTTTTCTTGGATGGGTTCTGCAGAAGACAATCCAACTTGACAAAATACTTTCATTAGAAGGGACGGTCGAAGAATGCATAGTGATCTGGGGTTATGCTGAGGACAGTAATTTGATCTTTGTGTCTGCAGAACCTGATATTTTCATGATCCAACTTGACACCATGCAGTTCAAGTGCCTTGCTCGATCTTTCTACATCACAAGATACTATCCTTACTCGAGTTTCTTTCCTACAGGTAGTTATCCATCTTTGCTATTCACTTGCAAAAGTAAATTTGTGTTCACTGGAATATCGTTGTTGCGATTTACTCAAAGCAATTACTAGAATCTACCTCATTTGTTTTCGTTCTACCAGTTCAAGTGCAGATATAGGCTTATAGCATCATACTCTTTCCGCCTGACTCATATCTGAAGGACATAGCCATGGAGCTCACAACAGTTTTCAACTACTTTGGCGAATGACTCATTCAGAGAATGCCTAGGTAAATTCTGTAACTGAACTGTGATCTACTGTCTTAAAGCACCGGGTACTGAAGATCTCCCCAATGTACAGTAATGAAGCTGTGTTTGAGTATATTAAAAAATGACTAATTTGATTGTGTTCTTGACACCAGTCTTTCTCTTCTAATTCTGGTGGCCTCTTTGTTCTCGTTAGATACACGCCAGAATAAAAAGAGCTGGACTGCAATCAAATTTATGATGTAATTGGCATGCTTTAAGTTTATTTAAAAGGTCAACACACCACTTTATACATGGTCACTTTTAACAACTGGTCAACTACTGGCAATCTCATCTTCAGATGCTTTCAGAAAAAAGGTTATTTGGGACGCGGTGTTTCTGATCCCGGGCACATCTGCTCCCGCCCGTGGATTGGTTGTGAGGAGTGTCGGGAGGTGTGCCAGTGTATTTCTCTAGCTAAATACGACTCGAGGCGATAGAAAAGTTGGATACCTGACAACTTTCATGATAGCAGTACTAGTCTGTACCAGAAAAGTGGGACCCAAATCGTAATAAATTCGAGGCGTTTTGCTCCTGGACGCTCACTTCGCCCCCAATCCAAAGCGGCACCTTCCCTGCAAGCACAGCGCCGCCGCCTTCCGCCGTCGTGTTCCTCGACGTTCGCCTCACCAAGCCGTCGCCCCGTCTGTCCTCTGGCCGCGGTACACCGGGGTCGCATCCGTCTTGTGGCTTCTTAATCGCTTCGTGCTCCTCGATGTCGCCATGGAAGCCAATCTCGTGGCCGTGCTTTTCGGTCGCAGCCATGGCAAGGGTGGGAGGGTGCTCGAGTCGCCGACGCGCCGGAGTAGAGCGTGCCCTTCCCCTGCGCGAGCGGCGCGGCCGGCGTGCCCATCGTGGACGGTGAGCGCGGCGACCTGATCCAACCGCTGGTGTTCTCGATTCAGCCTCCAAATGTAGATGGCGTCGTCCTCCGCGCCGGCAAAGAGTTGTTCGCCGTCCTCGGCTAGCAGCGTGTTGATCTTCGTGGCGGTGAGAAGCCGCTGGTGGAGTTTCTTCCGCTCCTGAACGACCTCACAGCGTCGACGAGCCGCCCATGGCGATTATTTTTAATTGGGCTTCTATGTTCTGGGCAAGGGCATTTGATGTGGGATATTCTTCACATTGTGCAAAAATAATGGTTTTGCAATTGTCTCAATATGGGGAGCGCTGCTGCTGGTGCGTCTCAGTCTGAGACGCTCGTGGAAGCAGTAATGAACTCTGGTGTGCTAAGTTCGTGTACTGTTTCAAATGGAAGGTACGTTTAGGAATACACGAGTGAATACACTGCCAAGTCAGAGAGACGGTGAATGTGATTGGTCTAGAAATAGGGAGCATCTAGACCCGAGATCAGATAGGCATTTCTCGGTTATTTGTCCTAATTTTCTTGTTTGGTTATGTTGATAGATATAGCAAAACCTGCAAAACCTGCATGACCAACCATGTCACACCTTTGAAACTTAAGCTTGGTCCTTGTGCTAGCTTCTAGCAGTTGTTGTGATTACTATTGTAGTCTGTCGAGATAGCATGTCCCTACTAGAAGTGCAGGCATGAATGTTCAAAGCTTGCGCACACTTAAACGATATATACCTGTGTACTTTAACTTTATGTCAAAATATGAAATATCAATTAGTACCCTTACTGTTTTGAATGGGCGGCTTAGTTATTCAGGATATGATGTCCTTATTATTGAGTGTGCACATGAATGTTTCAAGCTTGCGAATGTAGTGATGGCATAGATTTTCCTTGTGCTATTTAGATAGTACATCTACTATATTTAAAGTCTACTTTTATGCCTTTCCTTCCTTGATACATTCATGGTGCATATTTGAAGTTTCTGTTCAATGTTATATAAATCATAGTCTTTATTACCTTGGTCCAAGCATGTTCAATGTTATATAAATCATAGTCTTTATTACCTTGTCCAACCATGTTCAATGTTTATAAATCAGTCTTTATTACCTTGGTCCAACCAATGCTCAACTAGGGATGTTTCTACTACTGCAGTTTCCATGAGTGGAAAGGGAGTTCTGTTGATGGAAAATAGCAAGTACTAGATGATTCGTGGAAATGATTCTTTTCCTATGTACAGCATGTGAGATCAGTGCAGTCTCCAGAGATGATATATATGTTCGCTTGAGGAAAAACATATATACCAGAGATGATAGACCAGTGCAGTTTGCTACAGAAAAAAAATTCCTTACAAAATGAATTCATTATCGACATGTATATAAGTTTTGGTTAATTCTGTACCGAATTGTGTATTTGTTGGTCCAGGACATTGTTTCTGTTGCATTCTTTATAAGGCTTTGGGATATGCATTTGTTGCATAGCCCCTCCGATGAAATTGCGATGCTCATGTAAGGAAATAAAACCTTTTTTCTCAGTTCTCTTCCTCTCATCCTGCTCACCTGGACTTTCTGGAAAATGTTCTTGCTGTTTGAGCTGGACCATGCAATGGAGGAAGCCATTCATGAATATACCATTCTGAGCTTAATTAACTATTTAAATTTTGCCATATTTTTTACCACCCATATTATATGATCGACAACTTGCGGCTTCTTAGTCATGTAGTGACTTGCCATTTCTGTATCATGCTTCTGAACAGGGAACTAAAATGTTGTGTCTTCTAGATTACTTCTTGAAAACTTCTATTCCACTCCATTTTTATATTTGTGGTGCTTTCGTACTATACTCTTTGTGTAACACGTTGCTGTGATGTTTTATATGTCCTCTTCTTCTATGTGCCCTTTTGTGTTATAAGACGCCTAATGAGGCAGCGAGTTGGGACTACGAGAAATAAAAATCAACAACCTGTTATTTCCGCTTCATCGCCTAATGATCTATTTATGATGTCCTGAACTCTGTTATGTAATTTTTTTTTTTACTTTGTTAACTCTCTATGGCTGGTGGTCTTCTCATGTTGTTTCAGAGGCAACAATACCACATATGATGTTAAAATGGATCGTGTGTTTACTTCATATATTAATGCCTCAAGTGGTAAATGTTGAGGATGGTACACAAATTTATATACTGTATATGATTCCTTGATGGCATCCATCCATGCCTATGGAATTTATTTTGGGCACCTTTTGATCTATAATCTTCTATTTTTTTCCCAGCAGCTGGGAGGTATTCAAAGTTGTATTTGTATGATTTTCATAATTTCTGAAATCTACATTACTCAAGTACAATAAATGTTATCCAAACGTTTCACTCCACTTGAATTCCTTAGACTCAGTAGCCCATGCAAGTGAAACTGAAATGCAGTTGAACTTTTTGTATTCATCCCATGTGCTGACAAGCATGACAGATTACACTAATTATACCCTTACAAAAATATTTGTATCCCATTGTAGCGCATGGACAACTTTCTAGTATTCCTAGTATAACCTTGCTAGTATTGGGAAACTTAAAATAGAGGCTGAGCTACATGTAGGTCTTTATTTATAAACACTTAGAATTCGTATTTCAAAGTTTCAAAAAATCTGACATAAAATTCTAGAGATAGAATCTCAATACAAAATACTTTGTATTATAGGCTACACAAAAATGACAAATTTTGTAGTGAATAGTGCACATTTTAGGACTATAAAATTTGTCAGATTTTGTAAATTTCGTGTAACCTAGAATACAAATTAGTTTGCATTGAGATTTTACACCATTATAGCACACATCATTGGCTAACTGTAGAATTTTGTTTTAGATTTTTTTAAAATTTTAAAATATAAATTTTAAGTTTCTAAATATAGCACACATCATTGGCTCGCCCTCCAAAATGCCACACTCTTTTTTTTAGAACTCAGTAACCACTTTATTTATCTGGAACATTCGAAGGGATACAAAGACCATCAGGAGGCCTAACGAGCTAAACTTGACGTCCCAGATTGCTAACAAGAGCACTACGGGCTACCTTATGTGGTTCAGAATTCGAGAATCTACTCTCATGCTGTAGCTTTCACTTTAATTTCCTAGAGTATCACACCGTAGCTTCCAACAAACGGACCCTCCATGTTATTGATAATTGAGACAGTCCGTTGCGATCGCCACCTTCTGAAGCTCCATATCTTCAGCCAAAGCAAGTGCTTCCCTGCATGCTAGTGCCTCCAGTGTAGCTGGATCGTCGATCTCCTGAATAGTAAGCGACGAGGCTCCAAACAAACAACCGTCGTCCGAGCGGCACACTGCTCCACCCCTGCTCGTTTCGTTTGGATACCGAGGTATCTACATTGATCTTCATGAATCCTGCAGACGGAGGAATCCACTTAGGCCGAGGTTTGTTCTGGCCTTCCTTCGGCATCGCACAGTGTGTTGGATATTGCCGAGTCCTTCAAGAATCTCTCAATGAAGAGATGATTCGATAGAGGGCTCTGGAATTTGCCATCATGAATAATACGCCGGCAAGCATATCAAATCGCTCACAAGGTCACCGTCACATTCGCAAAGTCCATTCCACCAACAAGACTTTTCTTGCTGATGGATCCTCCGATCGGCTCACATGCTCTGCTACCTCCTCATCAGCTAAGGCCCAGACACAGCGAGCAAATGTACAATCAACCAGGGAGTGTCTCCACAAATCTTATTTCTATGACACCGAACATCCCCTGTCAGCCAGAGGAAAACTCTCAGCTTCGACGGCACCTGCACCTTCCACAATTTCGACCACAATTTACTTTCCCTTATCATGTTCGACCCCACAGATCTCCATCTAACCAATCCTCCCTTCTTTTCTTAGTTTGAACTAGGAGGCGATAAACAGATGACAATAATCCATTCTTTTCATAGTGCCAAGCCCACACATCTTCCATTCATCTAGTACTGAACGGATCGAATAGAGCAAATTACTTCAACATCCATTGGGATGAAAAACTCCTCTACAACCTCTGTCTTCCACGTTGCACTTATTGCATCAATAAAAGCTGAGATGAGCATTGGAGGATCTCTTTTGGAACACACTATCCGTCGGAACATAAAATCACGAGGCAACCAATTTTGGTACCACCCATGGGTTGATCCCTGCCAATCCACCTAATAGTTCTTGTTTCATTATGTCACAAGAGAGAGAGAGAGAGAGAGAGAGAGAGAGAGAGAGAGAGAGAGAGAGAGAGAGAGAGAGAGAGAGAGAGAGGGAGGGAGGGAGGGAGGGAGGGAGGGAGAGGGAGAGAGGGAGAGGGAGGGAGGGAGGGAGGGAGGGGGAGAGAGAGAGAGAGAGGGAGGGAGAGAGATGGAGGGAGGGAGGGAGAGGGAGAGAGAGGGAGAGGGAGAGAGAGAGAGAGAGAGAGAGAGAGAGAGAGAGAGAGAGAGAGAGAGAGAGGGAGAGGGAGAGGGAGAGGGAGAGGGAGAGGGAGAGGGAGAGGGAGAGGGAGAGGGAGAGGGAGAGGGAGAGGGAGAGGGAGAGGGAGAGGGAGAGGGAGAGGGAGAGGGAGAGGGAGAGGGAGAGGGAGAGGGAGGGAGGGAGGGAGGGAGAGGGAGAGGGAGAGGGGGAGAGGGAGAGAGGGGGAGAGGGGGAGAGAGAGGGAGGGAGAGGGAGAGAGAGAGAGAGTTTCGAAGACCGGTCAGACAAACTAGGCATCCGACGAAAAAAGATTGAAGGCTAAAGTCCACGAGATTGTACTGAAACTATGGTCAGCAACAATGTGTGATGTTACAAGAGTTTCGATGCCCTCCCCGGTGGCTCCTCCTAGCCCTTATATAGTGGGCTAGGTCTCAGAGTCCATACCCGGGTCGGTTACAATGACTTATGCCGGTTTACCCGATATGGCTAATACTTGCCTACTTTCATATAGTTTATAGTCTTGGACTCTTTTTGGGCTTCATGGGCCTTGTATGCTCCTTCCTGAATCCGCACCAGGGTTGGTCATGTTGAATATCCAATATGGTATACCCATGTTAGTAGCCCCTGGGGCTCTACTCGAGTCGTAGACTCAGGTTGAGTCTCAAAACCTTGACTTCTTCCTGAAAAAATATTAGCATGTACAATACCAAATGCATAAACTATGAAAGTATATTTCATGATGATTTTAATAACATTGATTTAATATTAATGTAATGATACTTTTCAATGTGTTTGGTCGAAGATTACAAAAAATGACCTTAACGAATGTTAAATGCAAGCTAATTGGAAATAGAGGTACACCGGACTGGCCCTCACTCCCTCATAACTGAATTCTATAGTAATGTTTGAAAATTATTGGTGTAAGTTCCATATAAATTGATCATCCAAGAATAAATGATTTTTTTAGGGAAATAAAATGTGTTAGTTTTGATGTACAACTATAACTCCCATAGCTAAGATTACTCATAGTAACATCACACATTTCAAAATATTTTGTTGACATGGCATGATAATAAATGAAAATGGAGATGGTAACTAGGTATGTTAACATAACATCACACATCCCAATACAATATGATGCACAATATAATAAATGGCACAATGCATAAATTACATATACTCCCTTCGTCCACAAATAAGTGCACGTGCAGGTTTTCCAAGACACATTATCAAGTGGAGTAAAAACTATATTGGGAAGATGCAAACCAACATCTCTCCTCTTTAATTCTTTCACCACCAAATAGGTAAGCCATGCAGAAAATAAAGATAACATGTGCTGATTATTATTGGGTTTGATTTTCGTGCGATGGGAGAGAAGCAATTTTCGATACTTTGAAGTGCATTACAAATGGGCTACCCTAGCTAGCGGTCAAGTGCCCAAAGCAAATTGAGCGGTCAGTTTTGGACATAATTCTTTTTCTATTTTAGGCACGTTTTGGACTGTAGTGCGTGCTATTTCAGGAAAGTTCTACATGCATGTAGAAGGGAACAAATCTGATGACGTGAGCGAGAATCTTCCGAATTCAAAAATTCAAAACGTTTTATCTCACAAACGACAACTCCGATTTAAGATCTGTTTTCACCTATGAGTCGGTCTCGACGAAATCTTCAAAACTAGCATCCATGTTAATATGTTTCGACGACTTTTATTTCGGGCTAAAAGTTATCACCCTCCCTATTTGAATAATTAACCCTCCGTACTTGAGTGATCAACGGTAAATGTATAAAATTATCAATCCCAAAGTTAATTTTATTTCAAATATTTTGACAGTTTTTTTAGCTCACATGTTATTAGCCGATATTTCCTTTTCTTCTAGCAGTTGTTTGACGAAATTTGCTATTTATGAAAAAAAATGTTGCATGCATTTGGTACAAGACAAAAAGAATGATGTTAGCAAGAATTTTTCTTAATTCTAAAATTCAAAATGTTTTATCTCATAAATGACAACTTCAGTTTAAGAAACATCTTCACTAATGAACTTGTTTCGACGAGATCTTCAAAACTAGTACTCATGTTAATATGTTTCGATAACTTTTTTTTCGGGCTAAAAGTTAACAACCCTGATATACGTCATTTATCAACCGTAAAATTTAAAACTTACCAACCCAAAAAGCTAATTTCCTTTTGAATATTTTAGCGACTATTTTTTTGTTTACAAGCTATCAACCCGGTGCCTCGTTATTTATCAACGGTAAATATAAATAACTATTAACCCTTAAAAGCTTATTTATCAACAGTAAAATATTCTAATTTAATTTAGAATATTTAGCGATTTTTTTTATACTACAAGCTATCAACCCGGTGACTCGTAATTTATCGATGGTAAATATAAATAACTATCAACCCTAAAAAGGTAATTTAATTTAGAATATTTTGGCGACCCTTTTTTTGTTTACATGTTATTAACCCGGTGCCCCGTTATTTATCAGCAGTAAAATAAATAATTATCAACCCTAAAAAGTATTTCATTAGTTTTACTTTAGCGACTTTTTTTTTAGTTTACAAGCTATCAATCCAGTGCCCCATTATTTATCAACAGTAAAAATAAATAACTACCAACCCTAAAAGTATTTTATTTAAAAAATATTTTAGCGACTCTTTTTTAGTTTCCGCTAGATAATACAATAGGCGCTCCCAGTGGTACTCCAGGCAAAGAAATGAAAGATAACATGATCAGTTATATGGCACCTTCACTTGCTTGTTGTCTTATGAACCACACAATCTGTGAGCTAATGTTAGGCACATGCCTGCTTTCCCTTGGTCTGGAGACGGTGCAATCGACATCACATCATGTGGAAGCATCAAACCAATATTCAGTTTAACGGAATTTCTTAATTATGATGTGTAGAGACTGACTTCATTGCGTATATTGCTACTGAAATAGGAGCCGGAGAATGAACGATTGTCATTGAAGGCAACATATGTTAGTTCGCCAAAACAAAGAACAAAGAGAACAAAATCTAGAGGACAACTGGTAAAAGCTAGATCGAGAAGTCCCACAGGAATTTGGTGTGTGCTTAACTGAAATGTGTGATGTCATACTATTGATGCCATGCGAACCTGGAAACTAAACTGAATATGTAATCAATGGTTTTGCCATTCCTCGCCCATAAATTTGAAGCCTGTTCTGTAAAAGACATTTATTCCCAGCAGTTCAAGTGGTATGTCTGCATCTATATACAATCAATGGCAGGAAGTAGGCGATTTATACTCGCATGCTATAGTGCTATGCCTTTGGGCAGAACTCCAGATTTCACCATCCCTGAAGTCCTCCGCGGTTTTGTAAATAACTTGGGGGTGAAGTACAAATTCAGCACTTAGCGTCTTAATCTGCATACAAAGGGCCGAAAAAATCTTAGATACCCAACCTCAGAGGGTCATTCTACTGGTCTACATGCTAAATGTTTGTGAAGAATTATTATATGAAACATGATTTTTTGGAAGTTTTTTCTAAAAAGAACAGAGCATTGCATAATACTATCAGAGTAAGGTTATGTCAGTATGCCCAACATAATAAAGATAGGCACATGGAGCAAAAACAGAGTTGTTGGGGGCATGCCTGTGGGTTTTGACATCAAATCTTCCAAGGATAGAACAATCAAACACGTTATAGCTCTCCTTTTTTGTTGCCTTCTGGAAATACAGTCTGGCTCATTTGAAGACCCTTAGAGCAACCTGTGCAGGAGTTTTCTGTAATTTCTCGGCAACAGAGATGACAGTAGCTAGGTACCTTCAGAATCAGTAGTAGCTAGTAAAAATGTAGAATCCATTTCAACAAAATCATCCAAGCATGTGCAACATGGAATTCAACGAACTCCAGTACACCAAAGGACCTCACAATAGTGTACCATTTCATACAAAATTTCATGAATTAGCCGGCGAAACCAAAAATGTGGGTTGATCTACCGCAAAAAAAACACAGTTTAGCAATAATGCAGAATCTCTAAAGAACCAGTTAAGCGAACCTAAATGGTCACTTGCTCATTTATCTATCCATGATAACATTCATATTCATATTTTTGAATAACAGGGGTATATAACTTGAAGCACGGACAACTAAAAGTTGTGAAAATACAATACCTAATCTTCTCTCAAAGCTGTCAAGTACATACAGTTAGAAATCTAAGATTTTCGCTTATAACAGAAAAGAATGTAGAAACATATTGGCGGCACAATCAATTTGCAAATTACCTAGGTGAATTTCCTCTTTTAAGGGTCCACATGAACTATAGAGAGTTGCCAGTTGAACCGACATTTTCCGTAGAAAAAAAATGGTCCAACAGAGTCCTGACAACTAATCCATCAGAAGCACCAGTTACCGCATTGTCAGTAATGTGCCTTATCCATGGTCCATATATGGACGTATATCATGATTGTTTGTACTGGTCTCTGTGGTTTGCTAGCACGCAACCTTCCATCATGCCGCCCATGTGGTGTTTTTTTTTGGAACAATATATGTAAAGAAACAAAATGCAAGGAAAAAAAATGTAGCATCTGGAGCAACGTACATGTTACAAGGCCAGGCTTGGTGAGTATCTAGAACAAATTGTTATGTATAAGACTGGAACATGAAACTCTTTGTTGAAGTACTGCTAGTGAGACCAGAAACCGACACTAAATTCATAAAATTCTACTCATGATTAAACAAATTCAGATAGTTTTACAACAGAGTAGCTTATATGACAGAGGAATACTAAAAATATTTCTTCCCTTCATATTCCCTAGCTTATGCAATGTCAATGCGGAATGATTTCAAACTTTTTTATTCTAACTTCACATAATTCAGAGAGTACATAGAGCACAATGATAATATTGCTAATTAAACATGAATCAAATACAACATGTCATATTTGTTGGCTTGCAAAAGGTTGAATCCAACTGTGGACTGATGTTACGCGCAACTGTAAGGGGGCAAATGGCAATAATGCAAGAAATTTCAGATTTTTACTGTGACAAAATAGAAAACTTTCCTCTCTATCTACAGGGAATGAAAAAAAAAGCTCTCCAAAGAAATTACGGAACAGATTTTGGTCGTATTGGTCATAGTGTTGTAATAGCACTAAGACATTAATGGAGGCATGAAGAATATTAATCCTTGCTATGGAACAACTGCTTTGCTTGCAGAAATGATGAATAAAGGCATTAGTTGTGACATGGACAATATTAATCCTTGGCACAGAGTAGCTGGTTTGCTTCCAAAAATGACCAATAATTCAAGCCCTATGCTCTGGAAAATATTTTTTAGCGTAATTACTTATTTCATCAAGCAGTAGAATGAGACAATGCCTGGTGACAAAATGAAGGGATCAATATCTGAGAAAAGAATGATAAATTTCGGAAGAGATTGGTAATGTTTACACTTTAATCTCATTGCAAATGCAGATCATCAAGCAAAAATGGAAAATGAAATCAGAAGCATATATAGGTGTAGATAAGTAATTATTGAAATGAGATAAGGAAAATCTTATGATAAAAATATGAGTAAGCCAAATAATTTATAGCAGGCTATGAAAGGTATAACATTGTGAAAAGGAAGACAGATAAATAAGTTGGGCCAATGCATTGTTTCTACTAAATAAAAGGACAAAATAAGTTCAGTGTCAACAACCGTAGAATATCACCTCACAGTCCACAAGTATGAACCCTAGTCGTATACATTCTGATTTGTCTAGTAGTATCCGCTTTCCCAGATGCGGCCAATACGTGCAAGGTTCTTCTGTTGACAGCTCTTTAAGTTGACCTCTCTAATCAATGAGGTCTGCAAGTGTCTTGCCTCGGATCTGCAGAGGAGAGAGAAAAATCAGTATGGAATGAGAGCAGAACACATCTGGTAGCTCTCTAGAACAAAACATCCATGTTGTTCTAAAGTTGGGCCTTGCAAATGTCATGCCAAATTGTATCCTGGTATGTATCATGGTTGTAAAAAGACTCCTTAATTAGTAGCTCGGCAGGGTGAGAAATGGTATAGAAACCTACTGCCTCTTAAAAAGGTTTTTGAAAATCCAATAGTGGAGGGATGAATAAATATACAGTCATCTAGTTGTACACTTTTATACTTATGTATTTTCTGAGCTGATACATCACATAGAGAATTAAATTTATTCACTCAAGCAGGGCTAATCTGAAGGATTGCGTGCTCGGTTCTATCCGCTAACTATAGATTGTAAATGGATTTGACCACTGACAGTGTTGTTATGTACAGAGAAGAAGCTATTCACAGAAGCCATTAGCAGACTGATACACACTTCATGCCATGGCTTCTACATTCTTAACAATACAATTAGACGAAGATTGGAATTGGCGTAAGATCATACCAGTCCATTGTAATATTGATAGAGTGAGAACCCTGCAGTTTGGCAACCTGAATAACACAGTAGAGATTACTCTGGTTTCGCTATTCTGAACCAGTGGCGGAGCCAGAACATCAACCATGTGTAGTCATGTTAAAGTTATGTAGTCAAATACATGTATTTATCTAAATTTTTAATTAATTTTTACATACTTCAAGCTTGCATTGCCAAAAAGCTGGGTAGTCAAATGACTACACAGCCAAAGCGTGGCTCCGCCACTGTTCTGAACAATACGTTATAAATAGATTCATAGTTATCCAAATGTAGAACGAGATTAAAAGGACTACTATACCATAATGGTATGTTTTTAATTTTTACTCTATATAACAATGGCGTAAACATTGTTTAATGAAATAGGTGCAAATGTATATTCAACTTCATAAGATAGGGAAACCAATGGTAGACTCTAGAGTCTGCAATAGGCAGCAAGAAAACGGTATACCTAAGGGCAATATATGCAAAAGAACGTAGAATTAACAACACATTATAGCAGTGAGAATTCCTTTGATCACCTCGAAATATCCTCGTCGGGCATGTCCCTCAAGAATAAACCTGCACAAAAATCCTTCTTGTGCACAGCTCAGAGATATTGCAAGTTCATCCGACCCACCAACCTGAGCAAGAAAGCATGAAGTTGTTGCCTGCATCAGACATCTTCAGGATGGCATACTCGATGGATAGAACAGTGTAGTGGCAGACTCCATTTTTCACAATCTGAATCCTGGAACATCACAGAATAGTACACCTTGCAATTTCTGCATAGAGAGCTGGAAGTCAATAAACAAAAGAGTGAAGAAAAATCTGCAACAAACTTCGTTCTTCACCCGATGGACAAACAAAGCAACATCATTTTTCATGTTTTGGAAGTTCTTCACCCGATGGACGAACAAACGCGCCGACAAAGGTCTAGATGCAACTCTGCTCATTGACAGAGAGAGAGAGGGCAAGTGAGGCGGGAGAGGGAGAACAGAGAGGTGATGTACCTATGGAACGACGCTGCTCGTTGTTGCTGGTGACCTGCCGTTGACATGGGCGTCACCTCCTCGCCGCTCCCTGCTCACTGTCCCGCCTCCATGCCGACGAGGGCGACGCCACTACAACTCCCTCCCGATGTCGTGCGGCGGCCAGATCGGCGCCAGCTGCCCCGACGACTGAGCCGGACGGCGGAGTCGAGGTAGACCTCGCCATCTTCCTCGACGACAAAGCACCAACAACCCACCGCTGTGAAGGGAAGACATGGCCAACGCGGGGTTCTAGGAGGTGGCTGTCGGCGTCGATGTAGTGGAGAAGGAGCTCGGGCTCCAGGAGGTGCAGGCGAAGTAGAGGAATCCCTGCTCCACGAGGAGGAGCAGCCGGAGGTGCAGCGCGGGCGACCAAGCCCAGGTGGGGCTAGGGTTTCCCGGCCGAGCGAGTATGGGCGCAGCCAAGCACAGCGGCGGCGGGGAAACCGGAGAGGAGGAGGAGGCACAGGCATGGTGCGGCGGCGCTGGCTGTGGCCAGGGAGGGGAGCAGGTCACTGTCCTGGGGCAAGGATTAGTGGCCAGCGGCAATAAGAAAAGGCAGAGCTGACATGAGATAAGAGATGAGAGAGGTGGGGGGCAAATTGAGTAATCGGCGGCTCGGAAATCGATGCAGCGTTGAGCAGTGTGGGCAGTGGGCACCTGTGGGCAGTGGGCACCTTTGACCATCCACACCAATGCTACAGCCACGCGTGGAAGGAAAGGAAAAAGAAAGTGCACATGTGTTTTCCACCCTTCCTAAAATTCCTAGAGCGCACCGAAATGCACACAGAAAATTGTGTGAAAAACAAACTATGTGAACACATACGTGTCAACACATCGTTAATCCAAAAAAAATCAAAATTCTGTGAAAAATGGAAGCTGTGAACCTTTAGTATAGTAGTTATTGACGAGGAACATATTTATACAAGGCCAAAAGGCACGATCTAGGGATGCGTCTGTTCAGGAGAGACACGAGGAACCGCCGTGTCGGTTACCAAAATGGCAACCGTGCGTACGGGATTAATAGCAGGTATTAATCTTTAATCAAGTAATTGATTAAATCCTAACACTCCCCCTAATCATGTTCTCTACGGACAGACGCGTACTTTGGGCATACTGCAACAACCTAAGGCGATTAGATATAATCCTAACACCCTACACCTACAATGAACATACATCCACCTGGCAACATGACTATACATCCAAATGGAATATTAGTCGTGGCCAACAGTACTCCGGTAATTTTAAAATTTTAGTAGACAGCACTAGGAGTAGAAGCAATTTGACAACACCAATTCTTACACACTGCAATACATTTAACATTCTTGATACTCCAAGTAGACAGCACTAGTAGTAGAAAGTACAAATTTTCTGTGATAGAGAGCAACACCATTTTCTGTGATATATGTTGCTGTATTATGAGAGCCACACCAAGATAGATAGATAGATAGATAGATAGCTACACCTGATATATGTTGATGTATTATGAGTACTACTGTGTTAGCAACTAAATTTGAGTAAAGTTCAGTAATTTCCAGCATGTAAATTTGCAACTAAATTTCCAGCAATTTAACTCACCATAGTGACAGAGTCTAACTATTAAGACACTGAATTAAAAAAAAACGTTGACCAACGGGGGAATGATCCCTCCCTTGGCTATACGTTGTTAGGTAGGATGAGACTTTCCCGGTTTATTCGCCCCTGCTGCGAAATTACCGCGCATGGGGATTCGAACCCGGGTGGGCTGGCTGCGCACTCGCTTGCCTTGCCACTGAGCTAGAGCTCAGTTCTCTTAAGAGGACTGAATTACGTCACCATAGAATTTAACTCACCATTTCAGGCACCTCTTTGGCACCTCCATCAGAACCACCACACTGGCTGATGCTGTCGTTGTTGTTCCCCTCACCGGGATCTTCACTTGGCACAGTGTCATCTGTTAGTGACCCACTGTTAGCACAATCCGTATTGGCTTGTTCCCTCGAGCTTCTCTTGCTATCTTCTTGCACTAAAACGGACCGAAAAAATAATATCAACTCCCCTAGTACAGAGATTAAAAACATCTACTCCCCCAGTACAGAGATTAAAAACGAGTGCATGAAAGCATTGTTGGTTCTATGTAGACTGTACAACAGTCACCTAGGAGATCTAAAATCAGTTTAAACTCCTCTATTTTTGTTGATCCAATTCAACTTAATTTTTTATTTAAACTGCATTAGTTACTCCTACAATCAGTTTATAAGCAAGCTTATATATGAATAATTATACTGGATACTCCTACAGAACATGAATAATCACACTGAGTAAGTAGTCCTACAACATACACTGACTACTTTCACTGCTAGAAAACCAACAGCAGCAAGCCCTACATTACATGCTCAAGGCATTAAGGAACACCATACTATTACCCATAAATGTCACTGCCTGAATTATCAAAATAATTGCGCAGCAAACTTTTTTTCAAGCATTTAGTGATTGTTCAGTTGAAGAAAATAAAACGTGCCAGCAATTTGGGTCTGAACAGACAAAATAATCATGCAGCAACACATAAAGTAGAGGCAAAATATGAACTATGTACAGGAGAGTTTGTATGGCAAATTAAATTGCTTAGCTCTTTTAGCAAAATGATTGGTACCGGATAAAGGATAAGTTGTCACATAATTTAGGAGGCTATAAATGTGATACACATGAAGCACGATCAAATTATTACACAAGGACGCTAGCATATGTGATCAAACTTGTGGAGCATGATTAAATCGTAATATTTAGGAGGCTGCTGTCTATGTGTAGCATATCTGTGTGGTCTGATAAGAAATGCGTACTGAACCCAATATAAAGCAAGTAATTGCAGGAAGTGAATCTAGAACGCATGCTGCATCTGCAAACGGCGACTCCAATCGTACTGCATTAAGAATCGTGTATTTTGACACTTTGGGGTGCAAGATCAATTAGACTAGAAGGACCTTGCGCGCGTTGCTGCGCCGTTTCTTGTTGTTCTCATTTTCTTTCTGCGTGACAGTGTGCATATATGGCTTCACTTCGATTGGCCTGCTTTGCTACACACATTACAATGCGGTATACCGTACTACATTTCAGATTTGATCACTTTTTAAGTACGAAAATACCTTTCTGCGTTGAAGTAAGGGTTCTAAGTTTGCCTAAATAAGTTCTAGGGAGTAAATTTAGAAGGCAACTTCAAGTAGCTAGCTGCCTTGAAGCTTGTTTACTATCTTTTCGAAATACAAAAACTTGTGAACATGAAACAAACAAATGAAGTTGGTTACCATGATTTTCAAATAACTATGAGGATAGTTTTCCAGCAATTCCTATTTTTCAAACTTGCTAGTTACTGACTGAATCTAAAACTACCAGTTCTATTGGTATAGGAGTGGCAAAATAACATCTAGCTTACTTAAGAACTTATCATAGAACAACTTTCAAACACATTGAAACAATCATCTAAATTTGATCAAATAGAGAAATACCAACACTAAAACATAACAAACGTCCTCTTAGCTACCCCAAACATTGTAGATGCAATATCCTATGTTCGAAGAATTGTAAATGTATGGATTGTAAGAACATTGAAAGAAGCGAAGAGCTGCATGATATAATTCAAGGTGAAAATGCATATGATCTAAAATAAATAGCAAGCAGCTAACGCTACTCCAAATGATGACATTGGATCTAGAAGTATTCAAGAATGCTTAGAAAAAACCATCAGATCCTTGTATTCCAGAGGTAATTTTAAGATGATCATGTTCTTAAAAGTCAAATTAATATGTAATATTAAACTCTGATCTCATGTGGCACACCTGTTTTATCAGTAGTATCCTTTTACTTCTGGATGGTTGTGTCAAAATCCCATTGGGTGTTTATCCACCTGATCAATGTTACTCATTTTATTTAACTTGACCTACAAATTTCCTGGGTTTCTTATGATTTCTTCTGTTCTAGGCTAACCACATTGATGCTTAATAATCAAGTTTCTTGCTGTACTACTTGAAAGTTGTAGTATTCATCAGACTAAACCTATTGTCAACAGTAAGTAAAACACGTTGGATTGGTTAATTTAAATACTGGATAACCTCCTCACAAGAAAAAAATGAATTAACTAAATTCCATAGACAAATTAATAGCAACAATATATATATGCCTTTCACTAATCTTATTTTCATTACACCAAGCAACATATCTTTTAATTGTGCCAACCATAATATTGCCCATACTACAGCCTATGAAAGAAGGTAATGCGTTCTAAAGAAATTGGTGAAGAAACAAACTGTCAAAAGGCAAAAGAAAAAAGTATCAATGCATTAGTACCTTGTTGGCTCGTTAGGATGTAAAAGAAAGAAGAATTAACTGCCAACGGACCTTCACTCAATTCCCACCGGCATGCTCCACTCGCTTCAGTGTCGAGGCTTCCCATCCACTGAGCTAGATGCTGATGTCACCACAGCACCGCATGCGACGTCCACCGGGTGCGCTGCTAGCCGGTTTCACCCGCCGACCAATCTCATAGCAGAAAATAAAATAATTCATAAAATATTTAAATACACCCGCACACAGGTGCTAGCTATCTTAAAATGTTCAAATACACTTGCCGGTTCTAGTCCTGAATGAATGAAACACTAATGTAAGGAACTGCCAAATTTTTCTGATGATGCACGTGAAGACATGTACAATTAATATTCAGAATTCAGTGAGTTGATAAGTTTCTACTGAAAGCTCAAAACTTTGGTCATCCAAACTTTGATACTTACAGAAAACATGAAGTAACTGCACAGCACCTGCCTTGCCACAAACCAAAATGAACTGTGTAATGTTGCATCTATGCTTGCAAGAGTAGCACACATTCAGATAGAAAAAGTATGTATCAGCAACGAACTCCCACCATAAGGACTATGGACCACAACGGGCAGCTTTATTTCTTTCGGCATCCAACCGTAAGGCACTTCCCCTTAGTATTTTGAATATCACTAGACATTCAGCGAAATGGAAAGAGAATTAGTATATGAATCAAAAACTGAACATAGTTTCCAACCAAAGAATCTCATATGGCAAAAAAAACTGAATCATTACAAAGGTGACACATTATCTATAAGAACAAAATAAATTTTGCTTTGACATTCTTATCTTTACACTTCAACAGGTTTAGAAGGTATCAGATCCTATGAGCCTAAATTGATCTTCAAGATAAGTAATCAAATGTATATATACTCTACCCACAAAATTACCTACCAGCTCTGTAGTTTAACAGAACATTGTGAGAAAATTGTTTGGAACCAAATTATCTCCAGCTCTAGTTCAAGAGAAGATTGTTGAAACGACTACACAACCCTTTCTTATACTGTGCATTCAGTCGATGGTAAAACATATTGGCCCTAGCCTTCATATTTGCTTCATATCATCTGAACGCACCTCAGGTGCTTCACTTTTGACTGTCGATGCCTCACCTATTGCCGTATTATCTTGATTTTTTAAACAACTTATCTGCATCCATACACAACAAATTCTCTCAGATCTTTGCTGACATACATTTATAGAACACTACAGAAATACTTCAGAAACACCAAGAAATAACATAACAATCAGAAACAATTAAAGAACAATTTTGTATTAGGTTGATTCCTAGTACTTGAACTGCTTCATGTCCTAATATTGCACTGGTAAAGACATAGTCAAAGGAAGAGAAAATAGCAGAACCCTGAAGTACACGAGCTAGTTAATAACCACCTTCAGAAGGCTGCAATATAGATGGACGCGGCGGCAGATTTGAGTACAAATCCGTTTCAAACATCCACAATGCACATATGAGAAGACAGAGAAATATACAGGAACTGTGGGCTAGAATGAAGATGCCCATGGTAAAGTTCATGCAGATCGGACAGTTGCCAATAAAAATCTGAAAAACTGTCCCATACCTTACATATGAGCCGAGCCGACCGCCCAGGGCATGCCCGGCCTGCCGTGAAACGAACTACATCAGACCTGAGGTCGTCCGCCCCTCACCACTGTGTGGATGCCACCTGCAGAGCCCCTTGAAACCACCAGTCGACGGGCTGCCTGCAGCATGCTGCGATGTTCACAGATGTTGCCATCGATTCAGCTCGCGTGACCACCAATCTCTGACCTTTAGCCTAGCTACCGGGGCCGCTCCCCGCTCACCATGCGTCAATCCGCCGAGGTGTACAATTTGCATCGCTCGCCGTAGTTTGCCTGTCGCAAATCATGTCTTAGTCGCCAAAATCAACGGATGCCGCCGCTCGCCATAGACCACCGGCCGCTGGAGGCAACCAGCAAGCGACGGGGACGGGGGACCGGTGAAGACATGGGATAGGGGAGAGAGAGGACGACAACGCGGCCATTTCGGATGGAGCAGCAAAACAGAATTACTCCACTTTGATGGATTTGTTTGACGCAGAAACCGCCGAAACCGCCTTACGCCCAAGCGCACAAACCGGCATGAACATACCGACGCAATCGTTTCCAAAGAGACAAAGAAAAACTTCAACCTAAAATCTCGCGAGTGGGACCCATGATAGAGACGTGAGGAACGTCCACAGGCGTGCGCACCCCTGGGAGCTTAGAGCTCTTTAGAGATTCGTTCTACAGGGTGGGAATAGAGAGTAAACCGGGGATGCGTTGGCCCGGCGGAGCGGCCTCGTGGCCACCGACGCGAGAGGATCTTTGCCGCCTTCTCCGGAGGGTCTGATCCCGTCGACGTTGAAGCCCTCCATGGCGGCGACCTTGGAGGAGCCGCCGGCTCTTGATGCCGCCGACGAGCAGCGACGCCATGGCTGATGCATCGTCCGGCGAGGCCCCGCCTGATCCGTTCCGCCGTCATCGACGTTTCTGCTCCGGTGAACGGCAATGCTGGGGCGGCCGGAGAGAGGCCAGGGTGGGCGGGGCGGGCGCTGGAGGAAGAAAGAGAATGGGAGGAGATGGGCTCGTGCCGGATCCAGTTCACCTCGTCCAGCAGCATGGAGGGGACAGGGGACGCCATCAATGTCGTTCCCCGTAGATCCAACGCATAAAATGCCAGCTTTGACGGAGAGAGAGAGGGTGGGGATGCGACGGTGAGGAAGCAAAGGTACTCTTCTTCCAGGGGAGTGAGCCGTGCGAGGCGAGAAGGAAGAGAAGAAAAGATGGGTGCGACCGTGACCGTGAGTGAGCCGTTGGACGCGAGACACCAGGTCAAATTTGCGCGAAATCCTCCAGCGTGACAGTGGGGCCTTGTTTGGAAGCGGTGAATTTCTGTGTCTGGTAGAGTATTAATCAACCTGTTTTGGGTGGGCACCCGATACCCGTCGCCAATCCGTAGAAAGCGAGTGTATAAAACGCGATGGCCACCTCGCGTCTGGAAAACTGCTCATCCCGACGAGTTTTCACGGGTATAATTGGGCTTACACTGCTAGACACCAGCCTGCCAAATAGGAACAAAGAGTATTTTCGAGTAATTAACTGGGGCTGGTGTAATACACGTGTATCTACTTAAAAACTGGGCTGCCAAACAAAGCCTGATGCCTTGTTTGAAAACAGTGGAATTTAGTGTTTGGCAGTGTATTATCCGCCGTGTTTTGGGTGAACACCAGATTCCCTTCTCGTAACCCAGATCGCGTCTAATAACAACGGTGTAAAAAACGCTAGACCCAGCTCGCGTCTAAAAAACTGCCTAACCCGACGTGTTTCCACGTGTTTACTTGGGCTTACACAATTAGAAACCTGGCTGCCAAACGGGCTATATAAGAGTATATTTTCAAGTAATAAACTTGGCTTGTATAATACACGTGTATCCAGTTAATAACCGGGCTGCCAAACAAGGCCTGAGGGGCAAAAAAGATGGACGTGACGAATCGAACAGAGCCACGGTAAGAGCATCTCCCCTATACGGCGTCTGGGCGCCTGACCGTATGGGAATGCCGACAGTATCACCTAAATAGGGGCACCGACGCCTAACCGCATACCCCAAACCTCCACCCCAAATTTCAAACCTAAAAACATAGGAATGAATCGATGATCAAATAATTTTTGCACCCACAAAATGATCAATGTCTGGACGAACACATCGTCGCAAATTGCAAGTCTCGACGAACACATTCTCGCAAATCATAGCATATCAATGTCTAGGGAACAAAAAAGAGGGGGGGGGGACGCCGGCCGGCATTACATAGCCGCGGGAATCAGAGAGCGATTTCCTCCACCGGGAAATCGGGGATGATGGTCGGCGTCGGCGGTGTAGCGGTCGATGATGGCGGTGGCAGTCGAAGGGGAAGCGTCTGTGGCCGGTGGAGTAGTACCCATCGCATGAGTCGCGGTGCTGGGCTGGGGCGCGGGTGGAGCTCGACTCTCGGCTAGGATCGTGGCGCGCTGCTCGGCGCAGCACGCCTTGACGTCGTTGTCCATGCCGCTGGTGTCGACGAGCAGGATCGCTAGGTCCTCCTTCCTATTCTTGGCGACGATGTTGGTCTTGATCAGGTCGAGCTTGATGTCATTTATCTCCATTACCGACGCCCATCTTGCCGACGCCACCTCCTCCATCTTCGCGGGTTGCTCCACTCGCATGGCGGCGTGAGCGATGCACGCCAGAATGGAGGACTGGACCTTCTCGATGGCCGGCGTGGTATCCCTCATCGCCTTGGCTTTCTTGGTCCCGACGGGCCGGCCAACATCAGCAGGCGTAGCCGTGGCGTTGGGGTCGAATGGCGTGTTGGCCTTGGCGTGGGCAGTCCGCTCCTCCGTCCACTTGACGCACGTCTCAATCCGAGCGAAGACATGCACGAACTTGAACTCGACGTCGTGATTGTACTCGCGGTAGGCAGTGATCATGGCACGCATCTGCAAAACGCCCGACAAATCAAACCCGGTGATAAGGACAATGCATAGGGGGAGCAGCGACAATACCTAATCATCAAAGTTGGTGCCGCTAACATGGACGCGGCAAACCTCCTCCACAACGTCGTGCCACTTATTGCAGGCGTGCTGGATCATGTGCCAACGGTGAGACATGGCGGATACGTTGCGATCGGTGGTCAGCGCCGTGAAATAGGGATCCAAGAGCCGACGCTCGTCGAACGCCGCCTTCACCCTTTTCCAATAGGACCCCACACTCTGATTGGCGCCGGTGAAGGGATCGACACCGCCTTCCATGCATCGACAAGGCACTCGTCCTCCCTCAAGATCCACTTTGGACCATGCCCGCCGGTCTTCTTCTTCGATTTCACGCCCGCCGTGATGACGGCCTTCTTTTTCTTGAATTTGGGGTCGGCGACGGCCGGCGCGATCTCATCGGGGGCCTCTGCGTAGGTGTACACCTCATTCTCCCAATCAACATTGTCGCCTTCTTACTCATCTTCGCGGTACGCCTCGGCTTCCTGATGCGTGAAGGATGGATGCCCGTTCGTTCCGTCGATAATTATGTCCTCCAAGATGGCGTCAACTGCATCGCGCCGAACGGCACTTGCGGGCTGCTGCTCGCGGCGAACTTCTGGTAGCCGGAGTGAGGAGGAGGCCCGGATCCACTGAAGAGGGTGCGTCGGAGCTCAGGCGATCTGGCTAGCATGTGCAGGTCGCCGACGGTGAAGGTGTTTGGGGCGGCGAAGGTGTTAGGGTTGAACCCACCGAGCGGGTCGAAGTCGTGGCAGCTCGCCGAGAAGCGAGACATGTGGGGTGAGTTACCTTGGGCATCATGGAACAACGACGACGGCGACGCTGTGGACGGTGACGGCAAAGAGACGTTGCCTTGACTGCCGCTCCACGCGGCGGGGAAGAACTTATGCGAAGGCTTAGGAGGCACCGCCATGGCAGCGGCCCGCTCCTTCTATGCCGCTTGCTTCACCACCGCTACCGCAGCCCTCTTCTCCTTCAGTTTCGCCTCCCTCGCGCGGCGGCTAGCGTTCTCCAACGAGCGCCGTTGGATGTCGAACGCCCACTTGGCATGGGTCATCCCCTCCGGCTGCTCCTTCTCTGTCCGCACCACCATCTTCTTCGCGGGAGCATGCTTGGCGGCGAGGGCGTCCAGTGCCGACGTGCGTAGAGCGACGTGCTTCCTCGGCTTCATGGTTGGATGGTAGACCAAGGCGAATTGAAGGCTTGTGTGGGGGAAATGACGGGAATTGGCGCCGAGGAAGAAGGGGAATGAGGTGATATGACGCCAATAATGGCGGGGAAGATTTTTTTGGGGGGAAACTAGCCCTGTCTCACCGACAGAGTTGGCCCGCGCTTGCTTTTAGCGCCATCCGACGTCCCCGATAGCCTCCCACTGGATTGGGTTCGGCCTGGGGGCGCCGAATGAAACCTCACGCCGGCGCGAAACAAATTTGGGGAGCGCGGTTGGGGGAGTATTTTGGCGCCGGCGCCCCCTTTTCGTTTTGGGGGGGGGGGGGTATAGGGAGGACGAGTGGAGATGCTCTAAGCCGGTGGTTTCCGCCGGCCAGTAGGCTAAATATGCGCTTGAGACCGCCACAGCGAGGGGTCCCTGTTGGAGATATGCCCAAGAGGCAATAATAAATTGGTTATTATATATCTTTGTGTTTATGATAAATGTTTATATACCATGCTATAATTGTATTAACCGAAACATTGATACATGTGTGTTATGTAAACAACAAGAAGTCCCTAGTAAGCCTCTTGTATAACTAGCTTGTTGATTAATAGATGATCATTGTTTCGTGATCATGAACATTGGATGTTATTAATGACAAGGTTATATCATTATGGGAATGATGTAATGGACACACCCATTTAAGCGTAGCATAAGATCACGTCATTAAGTTCATTTGCAATAAGCTTTCGATACATAGTTACCAAGTCCTTTCGACCATGAGATCATGTAAATCACTTATGCCGGAAGGGTACCTTGATTACATCAAACGCCACTGCGTAAATGGGTGGTTATAAAGGTGGGATTAGGTATCCGGAAAGTATGAGCTTGAGGCATATGGATCAACGAGTGGGATTTGTCCATCCGGATGACGGATAGATATACTCGGGCCCTCTCGGTGGAATGTCGTCTAATTAGCTTGCAAGCATATGAATAGTTCATAAGAGACCACATACCACGGTACGAGTAAAGAGTACTTGTCAGGAGACGAGGTTGAACAAGGTATCGTGATACCGATGATCAAACCTCGGACAAGTAATATATCGCGAGACAAAGGGAATCGGTATCGTATGTAAATGGTTCATTCGATCACTAAGTCATCGTTGAATATGTGGGAGCCATTATGGATCTCCAGATCCCGCTATTGGTTATTGGTCGGAGATAAGTCTCAACCATGTCTGCATAGTTCGCGAACCGTAGGGTGACACACTTAAGGTTTGATGTCGTTTGAGTAGATATGGAATTTGGAAATGGAGTTCGAAGTTTTGTTCGGAGTCTCGGATGGGATCCGAGGACATCACGAGGAGTTCCGGAATGGTCCGGAGAATAAGATTCATATATAGGAAGTCATATTCCAAGTTTGGAAATGATCCGGTGCATTTATGGAAGGTTCTAGAAAAGTCCGGAAGAAAGGCACTATGGAAGGAGGAGTCCCGGAGGGACTCCACATCCATGGCCGGCCAAACCCTAGAGGGGGAGTCCCAGGTGGACTCCACCTATGGTGGCCGGCCACCCCGCCACCAAGGAAAGGTGGGAATCCCACCTCAAGTGGGACTCCCTCTTTGGGTAGGTTTCCCACCGAAGGTAGGTTTGCTTTTGGGGTCTTATTCGAAGACTTGGGATCCAACTCTTCGGGGCTTCCATCTATATAATGAGGGCCAAGGGGAGGGGGCCGGCCACACCCAAGCCATCTAGGCCAAAGCCCCCAAGTGGTCGGCGCCCTAGAGACCCCCCTCTCCCCAAACCCTAGCCGCCTCCTCCTCCACCGCAACTCCGCATACGCTTAGGCGAAGCCCTGCCGGAGTCCTCCACCACCACCGCCACCACGCCGTCGTGCTGCCGGGATTCCGAGGAGGATCTACTACTTCCTCTGCCCGCTGGAACAGGGAGAAGGACGTCGTCTTCATCAACACCGAACGTGTGACCGAGTACGGAGGTGCTGCCCGATTGTGGCACCGTCGAGATCAAGATCTTATACGCGCTTTTGCAAGCGGCAAGTAATCGTCTACATCCACCCCGAGATCTAATCTCGTTAAGCTTTGCGATTCTTCGAGGGTTCGTCTCATCATCTCCTTGTTGCTACCGTCTACTAGATTAGATCTTGGCTTGGTTTTCGTTCTTGCGGTAGGAAATTTTTTGTTTTCTATGCTTCGAATCCCATCAGTGGTATCAGAGCCGTGTCTATGCATAGATTGGTTGCACGAGTAGAACACAATTGTTTTGTGGGCGTTGATGCTTTTGTTGTCTTTAGTTCGTGTACTTTGCATCTGGCGGCATAGTGGGATGAAGCGGCTCGGGCTAACTTTACATGACCGCGTTCATGAGACTTGCCCCACGTTCGACATGCAACTTGTATTGCATAAGTGGCTTTGCGGGTGTCTGTCTCTCCCACTATAGTGAAGATCCAATTTACTCTTTCTATTGACAACATTAGTATCACCGTTGTGATTCATGTTCGTAGGTAGATTGGATCTTATGCGAAAACCCTAAATCACGTAAAATATGCAAACCAATTAGAGGCGTCTAACTTGTTTTTGCAGGGTTTGGTGATGTGATATGGCCATAATGTGATGATGAATATGTATGAGATGATCATTATTGTATTGTGGCAACCGGCAGGAGCCTTATGGTTGTCTTTAAATTTCATGTTGAGTAGTATTTCAAAGTAGTTGTAATAGTCGCTACATGGAGCACAATCATGAAGATGGCGCCATTGACCTTGGTGCTACGCCGACGATGATGGAGATCATGCCCGTTGATGATGGAGGATCATGTCCGTGCTTTGGAGATGAAGATCAAAGGCGCAAAGACAAAAGGGCCATATCATATCACATATGAATTGCATGTGATGTTAATCCTTTTTATGCATCTTATATTGCTTAGATCGCGACGGTAGCATTATAAGATGATCTCTCTCACTAAATATCAAGATAATAAAGTGTTCATCCTTAGTATGCACCGTTGCTAAGACTTGTCGTTTCGAAGCATCACGTGATGATCGGGTGTGATAGATTCAACATGTGCATACAACAGGTACAAGCCAGTTTTGTACACGCGGGTACTAAGGTTGCCTTGACGATCCTAGCACGTACAGACATGGTCTCGGAACACGGGATACCGAAAGGTAGAGCATGAGTCATATGATTGATATGATGAACACTTTGAGTGTTCGCCATTGAAATTACATCTTGTTCGTGATGATCGGGCTTGGTGTGGTGGATTTGGTTCGTGTGATCACTAAGACAATGCGAGGGATATTGTTTTGAGTGGGAGTTCACCTAGTTTTTAATTTTGTTAAATTAAAATTTGAACTCAATTTGTCATAAACCTAGTCTAAACTATTGCAAATATATGTTGTAGATCATGGCGTCCCCATCAATCAATTTTAACCAGTTCCTAGAGAAAGAAATGCTTAAAAGCAATGTAGCAACTTCACCGACTGGTTCCGTCATGTGAGGATCTTCCTCAATGGCGGAAATCTGCAATATGTGCTCGAAGCACCGCTAGGTCCCCCACCACCCCCTGCAGTATGCGAGGAAGAAAAGAATGTTTTCGAGACTCGTACCAAAGTGTACTCTCAAGTTCAGTGTGCCATCCTGTGCAGCCTAGAGGCAGAGCTTCAAAAGCGTTTTGAGCACCACGACCCTTGTGAGATGATTCGTGAGCTCAAAGTTATCTTTGAAACTCATGCGGCCGTGGAAATCTATGAAGCCTCGAAGCAGTTCTTTGGCTGCATGATGGAAGAGGGCAGCTCCGTTAGTGAGCACGTGTTCGCTATGTCCGGACACGCGAGGAAGCTCGATGACTTGGGGATTGTGATCCCTAACCAGCTGGGTATTCATCGTGTTCTCCAATCACTGCCACCAAGTTACAAGAACTTCGTGATGAACTACAACATGCAGAACATGAACAAGGAGTTACCTGAACTCTTCTCCTTGCTGAAATCTGCTGAGGTTGAGATACAGAAAGAGCACCAAGTGTTGATGGTCAATAAGACCACCAAGTTCAAGAAGCAGGGCAAACCTAAGAAGGACCTCAAGAAGGGTGGCAAGAAAGTTGCCGCTCATCTCGAGAAGCCTAAGGGTGGCCCTAAACCCGATCTCGGCGCTATTGCTGCAATGGGAAGGGGCACTGGAAGCGGAATTGCTCCAAGTATCCGGCTGATCGAAGAGTGGCCTTGTCAAGAAGAAGAAAGGTATATCGATATACATGTTATAGATGTTTATCTCACTGGTTCTCGTACTAGTGCACTGGGTATTTGATACTTGGTTCGGTTGCTCACATTTGTAACTCGAAACAGGAACTACGGAATAAACGAAGCCTAGCGAGGGATGAAGTGACGATGCGCGTTGGAAATGGATCCAAGGTCGATGTGATCGCTGTCGGCACGCTCCCTCTACATCTACCATCGGGATTAGTTTTAGACCTTAATAATTGTTATTTGGTGTCTGCGTTGAGCATGAACATTATATCTGGATCGTGTTTAATGCAAGACGGTTATTCATTCAAGTCTGAGAATAATGATTGTTCTATTTTTATGAATAATATCTTTTATGGTCATGCGCCTGAGAAGAATGGTTTATTTCTATTAAGTCTCGATAGTAGCGATACACATGTTCATAACATTGATGCTAAACGAATTAAATTGAATGATAATTCTACTTATATGTGGCACTGTCGTCTTGGTCATATTGGAGTGAAACGCATGAAGAAACTCCATGCGGATGGACTACTTGAGTCACTTGACTTTCGGTCACTTGACGGATGCGAAGCATGTCTAATGGGAAAAATGACTAAGACTCCATTTTACGGTATTATGGAGCGAGCTACAGACTTATTGGAAATCATACATACCAATGTGTGCGGACCAATGAGTGTAGCCTCGCGCGGTGGTTATCGTTATGTTCTAACCTTCACGGATGATGCGAGTAGATATGGGTATATCTATTTCATGAAACATAAATCCGAGACTTTCCGGAAGTTCAAGGAATTCCAAAGTGAAGTAGAAAATCAACGTAACAAGAAGATCAAGTTTCTACGTTACGATCGCGGAGGCGAATATCCGAGTTATGAGTTTGGCATGCATTTAAAGAAATGCGGAATACTTTCACAATTGACACCGCCGGGAACACCACGATCGCAATGGTGTGTCCGAACGTCGTAATCGAACTCTCTTAGATATGGTTCGTTCTATGATGTCTCTTACTGATTTGCCGTTATCATTTTGGGGTTATGCGTTAGAGACATCTGCATTCATTTTAAATAGGGCACCATCGAAATCCGTTGCAACGACACCGTATGAATTATGGTTTAATAAGAAACCTAAGATGTCGTTCCTTAAAGTTTGGGGTTGCGAAGCCTATGTAAAAAAGTTACAACCGGACAAGCTAGAACCCAAAGCGGAGAAATGCGTCTTCATAGGATACCCTAAGGAAACTATAGGGTATACTTTCTATCACAGGTCCGAAGGCAAAATCTTTGTTGCTAAGAACGGAACCTTTCTTGAGAAGGAGTTTCTCACTAAAGAAGTGACTGGAAGAAAAGTAGATCTCGACGAGGTTACTGAACCTTCTCCGTTGATCAGAGTAGCGCAGTACCGGAAGATGTTCATGTACCGCCCGCACCGGTAACAAAGGAAGCTAATGATAATGATCATGAAACTTCGAGCGAGGTAGCTACTGAACCTCGCAGGTCGACAAGAGAACGTACCACTCCTGATTGGTATGATCCTTGTCTAAATCTCATGATTGTGAACAACAATGATGAGGACCACTGCGACGTATGAAGAAGCGATGATGAGCCCGGATTCCAACAAATGGCAAGAAGCCATGAAATCCGAAATGGGATCCATGTATGATAACAAAGTATGGACTTTGGTAGATCTACCTGATAGCCGCAAGGCTGTTGAGAATAAATGGATCTTCAAGAGAAAAACAGATGCTGATGGTAATGTTACTGTCTATAAGGCTCGACTTGTCGCAAAGGGTTTCCGACAAATTCAAGGTGTTGACTACGATGAGACTTTCTCACCTGTAGCGAAGCTAAAGTCTGTGAGGATTTTGTTAGCAATAGCTGCATTTTTCGATTATGAGATATGGCAGTTGGATGTCAAAACGGCGTTCCTTAATGGTGACATTGAGGAAGAGTTGTATATGGTACAACCCAAAGGTTTTGTCGATCCTAAAAATGCTAACATGGTATGCAAACTTCAGCGTTCCATTTATGGACTGAAGCAAGCATCCCAGGAGTTGGAGCAGACGCTTTGATAAGGTGATCAAAGACTTCGGGTTTATACAGTGCCATGGAGAGGCCTGTATTTACAAGAAAGTGAGTGGGAGCTCTATAGCATTCCTGATATTATATGTAGACGACATATTGTTGATTGGGAATGATATAGAACTATTAAGCAGTGTAAAAGGTTATTTGAATAAGTGTTTTTCAATGAAGGATCTTGGTGAAGCAGCGTACATTTTAGGCATCAAGATTTATCGAGATAGATCAATACGCCTAATAGGGCTTTCACAGAGTACATACCTGGACAAGATTCTAAAGAAGTTTAGAATGGATGAAAGTAAGAAAGGATTCTTACCGATGTTGCCAGGTAAGGTCTTGAGTAAAACTCAAGGTCCGGCTACGGCAGAAGAAAGAGGGAGGATGAATCAGATCCCCTATGCCTCGGCAGTAGGCTCTATCATGTATGCCATGCTGTGTACTAGACCGGATATAGCGCATGATGTTAGTTTGACTAGTAGAACAAAGTGATCCAGGAATGGAACACTGGACAGCGGTCAAGAATATCCTGAAGTACTTGAAAAGAACTAAGGATATGTTTCTTTGTTATGGAGGTGACCAAGAGCTCGTTGTAACCAGTTACACCGATGCAAGTTGGAATACTGATCACGATGACTCTAAGTCTCGGTGCGGGTACGTGTTTATATTGAATGGTCGCTGCGGTAAGCTGGTGCAGCTCCAAGCAGTGCATGGTGGCGAAGTCTTCAACAGAATCGGAATACATAGCGGCTTCGGAGGCTTCATCGGAAGCGGTATGGATGAAGAGGTTCATTGTTGAGCTCGGTGTGGTTCCTAGTGCATTGGACCCATTAGTCATTTATTGTGACAACATGGGTGCCATCGCCAATGCACAAGAACCAAGGTCACACAAGAAGCTAAATCATATCAAGTTGCGTTTTCATTCGATTCGCGAGTACATCGAAGATGGAGAAGTAAAGATTTGCAAAGTACACACTGATCTGAATGTAGCAGATCCGTTGACTAAAGCTCTCCCTAGGGCAAAACATGACCAACACCAGAATGCCATGGGTGTTAGGTACCTTACAATGTAATCTAGATTATTGACTCTAGTGCAAGTGGGAGTCTGTTGGAGATACGCCCAAGAGGCAATAATAAATTGGTTATTATATATCTTTGTGTTTATGATAAATGTTTATATACCATGCTATAATTGTATTAACCGAAACATTGATACATGTGTGTTATGTAAACAACAAGAAGTCCCTAGTAAGCCTCTTGTATAACTAGCTTGTTGATTAATAGATGATCATCGTTTCGTGATCATGAACATTGGATGTTATTAATGACAAGGTTATATCATTATGAGAATGATGTAATGGACACACCCATTTAAGCGTAGCATAAGATCACGTCATTAAGTTCATTTGCTATAAGCTTTTGATATATAGTTACCAAGTCCTTTCGACCATGAGATCATGTAAATCACTTATGCCGGAAGGGTACTGATGAGGCGGTTCCTCGGCAATGCCCACCATGAGGGGCTTGGGTTTTTAGAGAAAGGCGATGACGGAAGTTCCGGGAGCGAGGCGGTACACGACGTACCCAGGTTCACGTACCCACGGTGGAGGATCGCTACGTCCTGCTAGCAATCCACTATATGAATATATGTATACAGGGGGCCGCCATAGGCGGAGTTGTTGGATCTAGTCTAGTTCTAATCCGCGGGTTGCGGTGTCTAGGTGTGTCGCCTCTATGATTATGTTTCTGGTTAAGCGTGTCCCTAAGGGGTGCCCCTGCCTGGCTTTATATATCAGCCAAACTAGGGTTTACAAGAGTCCTAGTAGGATTCATATTGGAGTCTTCTTTCCTTGTAGTCCAAGTTGAGGCGCGTGCAGGTCCAGCTTGCCGAGTCCTCGTCTTTGGTCCACCTTCATAGTTTGCACCGGGTATGGAAATGTCGAGTACCCGAAGGGTTATGCCCACGTCAGGTACCCTGATTACATCAAACGCCAATGCGTAAATGGGTGGTTATAAAGGTGGGATTAGGTATCCGGAAAGTATGAGCTTGAGGCATATGGATCAACAGTGGGATTTGTCCATCCAGATGACGGATAGATATACTCTGGGCCCTCTCGGTGGAATGTCGTCTAATTAGCTTGCAAGCATATGAATAGTTCATAAGAGACCACATACCACGGTACGAGTAAAGAGTACTTGTCAGGAGACGAGGTTGAACAAGGTATCGTGATACCGATGATCAAACCTCGGACAAGTAATATATCGCGAGACAAAGGGAATCGGTATCGTATGTAAATGGTTCATTCGATCACTAAGTCATCGTTGAATATGTGGGAGCCATTATGGATCTCCAGATCCCGCTATTGGTTATTGGTCGGAGAGAAGTCTCAACCATGTCTGCATAGTTCGCGAACCATAGGGTGACACACTTAAGGTTTGATGTCGTTTGAGTAGATTTGGAATTTGGAAATGGAGTTCGAAGTTTTGTTCGGAGTCTCGGATGGGATCCAGGACATCACGAGGAGTTCCGGAATGGTCCGGAGAATAAGATTCATATATAGGAAGTCATATTCCAAGTTTAGAAATGATCCGGTGCATTTATGGAAGGTTCTAGAAAAGTCCGGAAGAAAGGCACTATGGAAGGAGGAGTCCCGGAGGGACTCCACATCCATGGCCGGCCAAACCCTAGAGGGGGAGTCCCAGGTGGACTCCACCTATGGTGGCCGGCCACCCCCCCCCTCCCCCCCCCACCAAGGAAAGGTGGGAATCCCACCTCAAGTGGGACTCCCTCCTTGGGTAGGTTTCCCACCAAAGGTAGGTTTGCTTTTGGGGTCTTATTCGAAGACTTGGGATCCAACTCTTTGGGGCTTCCACCTAAAGGGTTATGGCGTCCATCTATTTTATTCTTAGTTTTCTTATTCAGTTACAACTTATTTGCGTAGACAAAAAAAAAGCGAAATAGGATCTGCTAATCGGAAAGTAAGACTGAAGAAGCACGAGGTTCACGAAAACAATGTATGCCTAATATGACAGTTCAGTTTCACTGGTTTAGAGAAGAGGAACATACCAGCTGGTAGCACAACAACCCAATTTCTCTTCCACTACTCTTTGTCTACCGTCTACCAGCTTAAATCAACTTCCATGCCTTCTTATCCGCTGCCATCGCTTGCCACTAAGCACCTCCTTTCTACCCCTTCATACCTAGAGGCTTACTGACAAAATCGGTGCTCCAAGGAGATAGATCTTGATCAGAAGAAAATTCTATGGCTGCGCGTATCAGCAAAATGAAGCTTCAGTTGATTTGAGCAAACAAAAGAAACAAATCTGAGCACGCTGCAAGAAGACATAGCACTCCGAGCAGACTGGCCTATTCAGGTAACGCATATGAAGAAGATTGAACATCAGTACCGCTCGAAAGACGAACATACTGCATACCTTGGCACCACCGCGTCATCTGCGTCTCCATTCCTTTTGTCTGGAGTCGACGAGGGGTCTCCGAGGAGATGTGTGGGCGCGTGTCACCAATGCCCGACGCGGCCGAAGATGGTGGCGCCGAGATTGAGACATCATCGGCGGCCTCGGCTCCTCCAGGAACCGAAATCGATTGAGGCGTAGATGAATCACTGCCACGCCGCCGCCAGGTTCAGCTCGCGGTGGATGGGAGCCGGCTGCTGAACGACTTTAGGAAGTGCTAAGAGAGGATGCCACGAGCTGGGAAAGTGAAGTGTGAAGAGGGGACAGTTCCTGTAGGTATGTCGGTCGGCGGGTCCAGTCTAGCAAAGCCCCCACGATCCAGACACATGACGCTAGCTGCTAGCCCATCTTTTTTTTTTTCACTTAGCGTCTATTTAAGAGTCTTTCATTATACTCATCTAGCTTCCCTTCTCTTCTCAAACAGATCCATCTATCTTTTCTTCTCAAACTATTCAACAAACCACCAACATGCATATAACTGAACTGTTGTCAAACACAAATTACATCGGCAACACCGTAAACAGCACGGGTGCGACGTGCGCCGCGCCGCAAACTTCCTAGTTTTTTTAAAAAGTTCATGGTGAATGGAGCCTCTGTTCCTGCACAAAAGCTTTGGACGCCACTTTTTGTTTACATTCGGGTGGAACTAGAGAGTGTGGCTGCGTGCATCAGGATTTGGCTCGCTGTGCATCCAGGGTGCCGACGGGACACTTCCATGGCTAAGAGCATCTCCACCAGCCGCTCTAAATTTGGCGTTCTAAAAATCATTTTAGAGCGTGCTCTATTCATGTTTTGTGCGTGAGGACATATTCATCTCCAACAGAAGCTCTAAACCTTGGAGCTGTAAAAATCCGTACTTGTTTCTACGCGCGACGGATACAGCGCGCTCTTTCCGACGCGGTAGATATAGCGTACGACATAGCGCTTTTGCCCCAAGCTGTATTTTACAGCGCGGGATAGAGCGCTTGTCGGAGCATAATTTTGCGTCCACGCGTTAAACTAGCCGTTTTTTGGATACAGCGAGCCGCTTTTTAGATACAGCGCGGGATAGAACGCCTTTTGGACATGCTCTAAGTTGGATGCCGGAGGAGGGAACTAGCGATCAAAGCTGCCAGTAGACGCTTGGACAAAAACTGTCGTACCGTTGCTGCTCTGTGCTCTCCACTCCACTTTACAGAAACAAACAGCATACCAAATGACTAATTTTCCCTGCCCGACTACCTTTGGGTGGCAAAGATCAGACAGTCAAAAGCGAAACTGAACTTAAATATTTTTTCAGGCCGCTGTATTCTCTAACACAAGAGCAGGATACACTCTTAACTAATACTAAAACTCATCACCATAGCTAAAGTAAAAGCAGATATTGCATTTCAATAGTCCATTTGCCATAGAAGCTTCGTCAAATCACTCTTGATCCAAGTCCATTTCGTCGCCATCTTGAGTTGCCATGATGCTATTTACTTGCTCACTATTGGGGGATGACACCATCTTCTCATGGCAAAACTTCTTCTGCGGATATGACTCTAGACGCGCTCCCAGCCGCTTCAGGTCTCCCTTTACAACTGCACCAGTAAATATGTAGCCAATCTATTAACCAACATATTCCACTTACAGAATGACGATAGTACCAAGTATAATTGCCCTATTCATGTTGTATAATAGCATAAGTTGGTCACAATGCTTCATGTTGTTATTTGCATCGCAGTGTGCCCTGGTTTGGAACTTATCTTGGTTTGCGTATTGTTGCTAATTAGTTGCACAAAGAAATAAGGGGATTTGTCAGGTCAGACAAGTCCTTTACTACTCCCTCGGTCCCATGATATAAGATGTTATTACAACCAATATACTCCCTCCGTCCCACAAAGATTTTCTGAGATTTATCAAATTTTGGATGTATCTAGATGCTATTTGGTGTCGAGATACATCAAAATTTTGACAAATCTGAGACAATCTTCGTGGGAAGGAAGGAGTATGTATTAAGTAAGCAGCGTCAACAGTGTGTGCCTACCATATAAAGCTTGGATCCTGGTCAAGGACAGAACTACAGAACAGACTACAGCAATATGGTATGAGTCAATAGCAGTTAAAGCCATTGTGTCGAATAAAGCAGGCAGGCTTGACTAAAAGCTGGTACTCTAGAAAATAAGATGAAAAACATGCATTTACCTGGAGCAGCGGCCATATCAACATGGAATGAGACGGTGCTGTAGGATATGTTTTTGGTTAATCTCACGCATTGATAGACTCCTTGAAGCATCTTGTTTGCCATGTCAACAGCGATGATCCAAGTCCCCAACTTCTTCATGTAGCGCTTGGCCATGAAGCAGACGACATTGTCTTGGTGCAAGCTCATCCTGGGCATGTCTAGGTAAAGGGAACCAAGAGTGCGCTGGCCATCTTCCTCGTCGTCGCTGTCCCACTCCGACGTCTCGGGCAGCAGTCCATCATAGCATACACCGTCGGCCACCGAGAGGTCCAGGTCACAGACATCCTGGTACTTGCGCCAACCATCGAGGTGGCACCAAGGGGTTGTCATGGTGGTGGTGGTGCTCCATGAGGTAACACGCCAGCTCTCAAAGATTGGGCTGCACACCACCTCGACGAACCTGATGCAGAGTTGGCTGGAGCCAGATACTTTTTGGATGAGCACGTCGCGAGGTGTCGATACGGACAACACGCGGGGCACTGATTCCTTAGAGATACCTGTTGATGGCAGCGGGAGGTGGTGGACTTTTGGGCTCTCCCCGTCGAGCACGTCGCAGAAGAGGATACCAGTCCAGATGTCGACAAAGGCGACCATGGAGCCACCGACAGGGATCGCATTGTGCGTCATGTGGAGGATGCTACCGTCGCCAGGTGCTGCAAAGACGGGCCTCTTGATGGTCCAAGTGTGTGTCAAGGAGCTGTAGAGGAAGAGGTCGAACTCCCCTGGCTTTTCATTGACTAGTCCGGTGACGAGGTAGTCACCGTTGCCTCCGTGGGGCAGGACGCAGGCACAATAATGTTGAGGGTCCAAGCGCTTATCGCCGCTGGGTTGCGGGATCGGGTACAGCGAAGGGGCGCCGGGCTGGTAGAGGAAGAACTGGGATTCCGACGACCGATCGTGGAAGAAGGGGATGCTGAGGAGGACGAGGCCCTCGAATGTCGCCACAATTATGGGCTGCTCAGTGAGCTGGGTGCCGGCGCACGAGATGAGGATGTTTGAGACTCGAGGCGGACGTGCGACGAACAGGCTGACCTGGATGGAGATGTCGTACTGGTTGTCGTCCGGGTGCCTGATTTCGTAGCGGGTGGTGGTGGCGTTGGTGCTGATGCCGCTGGAGAGATTGCGGTCGAGGAGGCAGCTCTCGAGGGGGTCTACATCAGCTTCTTGGGCGTCGGCAACATGAGGTCGCCGTAACATCAAGCTATAAAAATCCATCCTCGGCTTGGCTTGAAACCTATGCGATGGATCTAGTGCAACCTTAAGGGTCAGGCTGCGAGCTCAAGCCAGATGAGCTGGAGACGGAGACGGAGACGGAGACGGGGAGTGGTGGAGGGGAGGAAAGGGGAACGAGTTGGAGAGGGAGACGGGGAGTGGTGGCGGCGGCCATCTAGGTTAGGGTTATGCTTATGCACACCGCACGCGCAAAACCTCGGTCTGGGCCAACTTGGGATTTGTGTGAACAACTCGGCCATACCGTGCGTTTACTCGGCTGAATCAAAGCTAACAAGGCCCGCTACAGCGTTTGGCTTGTATCCATATATTGGGCCTCTTTCCAGGCTCCCACGCTGCTTAGAGTGGCAAATTCTATTTAACGCTCATCCGTGCTGTTAATAGTAGCAATTCCTTTTTTTTTTTTTTGAGAAATATAGTAGCAATTCATGTATGCCGACCAGGTCGACACCTGCACCGCGCAGGCGCACGCCCCCGCACGGTTAGGCGTTTCTTTCCTGTTTCTTTCTCTCTTTCCTTTTCTTTTCTTTTCTGTTTCCTTTTCCGTTTTCTTTTTTTTCGTGTTTCTTTTTTCTATTTTTTTCGTCTTATTTTTATGTTCAAAAATAAATTTTGCAAATTTACAAAATGTGTAAATCGTAAAAACGTTCATATTCGAAAGATGAATGAATTTCAAAATTCAAACAATTTCAAAATTCGAACGAATTTTTGAATGATTTTTGAGTTTTCAACAATTTTTAAAATTTGAACGATTTCTGATTTTTACGAACAAATTTTGTATTTCGAACAAATTTAAAATCAAACATTTTTAAAATCTACAAACAAGAAATTTTGAACAAATTTTGAAAAAAAGAGGAAAAAAGAAACTAAAAAACGTTACTTTTTAGAAATAAGAGTGAAAACAGAAAAAGGGGAAATACAAAATAACATGATTCACATGCTCAATACCCAGGACGGTGGTTCCTCCCGCCTGGCAGGTCTAAGAATACAACCCCTACGACACAGTTGAAACCAATTGTCTCTCACTTCAAAGATGGACCCTCTGTTCCTTTGAAATACCTTTGATACATCAATTCTGCACTTTGGAAAGTGAAGATCTAGGTCTTGCTGACCAAGAGGAATGAAATGAGCATACCAGGAGTTGTCTCTTAACATGTCATATGAAGAATACGGATTTGCGAGAGAGTGCCTCCGGGTTCTCTAGTAGCTATATCAAACCACAACTTTGTACTAGCCAAGAGGCTTCGGTACTAACCAACACACCGGGATTCAAAGATGCAAAAAGAAAAAGGAAGATAATACCACTGCACGCCCTTCTCTTAGTTGAGAAGAACAACGGTAAGAAAGTCTAGAAAGTTCTTAGGCCGGGGTAGGTGAATCCATTGACCTTGACGTAGGGCTTTCCCCTCCACCCGAAGGTGATTGACTTACTGAACACCGGCCCTAAGCCATTAATGAATTGAGCCTAGTGAACCATTGATATAGCACTCTGCGGGGCGAAGGCTATGCTTATCACGATAGTTTACAGAAGCTCTTTCCTGACCTGGAATAGACGAATCCTAACAAGATTATAGACATACGCGGGATGAAACAACATCTACTCGAATTTCATTCACAAAGCCATCAAGGCGGCGCTCAAGAGAGGTTGTTGTCTACCTAATGCCATCCCTTCGATCAGATTGTAATGGCAGTAGCCCCGGTTTTACGGGTTTCGATACCCCAGTGATACGCGCGAAGCACACGTCCGTTGGGAACCCCAAGTGGAAGGTATGATGCGTATAGAAGCAAGTTTCCCTCAGTATGAAACCAAGGTTATCGAGTCAGTACGAGCCAAGAAGCACGTGAAGGTTGTTGGTGGAGGAGTGTAGTGCGGCGCAACACCAGTGAAACCGGCGCCAACGTGTAACCTTCACAACACAATCAAGATACTTTGCCCCAACGTAACAGTGAGGTTGTCAATCTCACCGGCTTGCTGAAAACAAAGGATTAAACGTATCGAGTGGAAGATGATGTTTGTTTGCAAAGAACAGTAAAGAACAATGATTGCAGTAGATTGTATTCAGATGTAAAAGAATGGACCGGGGTCCACAGTTCACTAGTGGTGTCTCTCCAATAAGATAACTAACATGTTGGGTGAACAAATTACAGGTGGGCAATTGACAAATAAAGATTTAATACATATCAATGATGATTACTATGAGATTTAATCAGGGCATTACGACAAAGAACATAGACCGCTATCCAGCATGCATCTATGCCTAAATAATCCACCTTCAGGTTAGCATCCGCACCCCCTTCAGTATTAAGTTGTAAACAACGAGATAATTGCATTAAGTATGGTGCGTAATGTAATCAACACAAATATCCTTAGACAAAGCATCGATGTTTTATCCCTAGTAGCAACAGACACATCCACAACCTTAGAACTTTCCGTCACTTGTCCCAGATTAAATGGAGGCATGAACCCACTATCGAGCATAAATACTCCCTCTTGGAGTTACAAGTATCAACTTGGCCGAGCCTCTACTAGCAACGGAGAGCATGCAAGAACATAAACAACACATATATGATAGATTGATAATCAACTTGACATAATATTCTAGATTCATCGGATCCCACCAAACACAACATGTAGCATTACAAATAGATGATCTTGATCATGTTAGGCAGCTCGAGAAGATCTAAACAATGATAGCACAAGCGGAGAAGACAACCATCTAGCTACTGCTATGGACCCATAGTCCAAGGATGAACTACTCACGCATCAATCCGAAGGCGGGCATGATGATGTAGAGCCCCCCGGTGATGATTCCCCTCTCCGGCAGGGTGCCGGAGGCGAGCTCCTGAATCCCCCGAGATGGGATTGGCGGCAGCGGCGTCTCTGGAAGGTTTTCCGTATCGTGGCTCTCGGTACAGGGGGTTTCGCGACGAAGGCTTTAAGTAGGTGGAAGGGCAGGTCAAGAGGCGGCGCGAGGGGCCCACACCATAGGCCGGCGTGGGCCCCATGCTGGTCGCGCCGCCCTATGGGTACGGGCCCTCGTGGCCCCTCTTCGTAACCCCTCCGGTCTTCTGGAAGCTCCGCGGAAAAATAAGACCCTGGGCGTTGATTTCGTCCAATTCCGAGAATATTTCCTTTGTAGGATTTACGAAACCAAAAACAGCAGAAAACGACAGACTGGCGCTTCGGCATCTTGTTAATAGGTTAGTGCTTGGAAAATGTATAATAATGATGTAAAGTATGTATAAAACATGCAAATATTGTTATAAAAGTAGCATGGAACATAAGAAATTATAGATACGTTTGAGACGTATCAAGCATCCCCAAGCTTAGTTCCTACTCGCCCTCGAGTAGGTAAACGATAACAACAAATAATTTCTGAAGTGACATGCTACCAACATATAACCTTGATCAACATTATTGTAAAGCATATGAGATGAATGGAGTGATCTGAAGCAAAAGATTGCTAACAAAAGATGATGACTAAACAAATAAATCATATAGCAAAACTTTTCATGAATAGTACTTTCAAGACAAGTATCAACAAGACTTGCATAAGAGCTAACTCATAAGCAATAAATTCAAAGTAGAATGCATTGAAGCAACACAAAGGATGATTAAGTTTCAGCAATTGCTTTCAACTTGTAACATGTATATCTCATGGATAATTGTCAACATAGAGTAATATAACAAGTGCAATAGGTAAACATGTAAGAATCAATGCACACAGTTAACACAAGTGTTTGCTTCTAAGATAGAAAGAAGTACGTAAACTGACTCAACATAAAGTAAAAGAATGGCCCTTCGCGAGAGGAAGCATGGATTACTATTTTTGTGCTAGAGCTTTTATTTTGAAAACATAGAAACAATTTTGTCAACGGTAGTAATAATTCATATGTGCTATGCATAATACTTCCTACAAGTTGCAAGCCTCATGCATAGAGTACTAATATATAGTGCTCGCACCTTGTCCTAATTAGCTTGGATTAACACGGATTATCATTGCATGACATATGTTTCAACCAAGTGTCACAAAGGGGTGCCTCTATGCCGCCTGTACAAAGGTCCTAGGAGATCAATTGCATTGTATTTCTCGTTTTTAACAGATCTCTACTTAGGACATCCATACCGGGACAACATAGACAACAGATCTCTACTTAGGACATCCATGCTTATGCACACCGCACGCGCAAAACCTCGGTCTGGGCCAACTTGGGATTTGTGTGAACAACTCGGCCATACCGTGCGTTTACTCGGCTGAATCAAAGCTAACAAGGCCCGCTACAGCGTTTGGCTTGTATCCATATATTGGGCCTCTTTCCAGGCTCCCACGCTGCTTAGAGTGGCAAATTCTATTTAACGCTCATCCGTGTTGTTAATAGTAGCAATTCCTTTTTTTTTTTGAGAAATTGTTATCACCAGAAATTGGACCAGTCAGAGGTGGGCCGCGATCAGAATGGATTTGAAGATATATACATGGAAGAAATACATGAATCGGCCTTGTATACCAAGTTGGGCTAAATTGCCCATGTATCTGTAAGATATTAGATCGCATCTTAGTTTAGAAGTTAGAGTTTATCTCGTGCACGGTTTAGTGCACGCCCACATTAGAAAGTCCGCTGGACTATAAATATGTATCTAGGGTTTATGGAATAAACAACAACCAACGTTCACCACAAACCAATCTCGGCGCATCGCCAACCCCTTCGTCTCGAGGGTTTCTCCGTGAGCACCATGCTGCCTAGATCGCATCTTGCGATCTAGGCGAGCACGAGCTGCCCACGTTGTTCATGCGTTGCTCGTGCTCGAAGCCTTTTGATGGCGAGCAACGTAGTTATCATAGATGTGTTAGGGTTAGCATTGTTCTTAGTATCATATCTTGTCGTAGTGCAACCCTTGCGCATCTAGCCGTCCTTGTACCTCATCATGGGTGCAGGGGCGGCACCCCGCTTGATCGTTATTTAGTAGATCTGATCCGTTACGATTGCTCCTTGATTCTTCAAGGATTAGTTTAACATCTGCAATAGTTAGGCCTTACAAAGGGTTGGAGGATCCAGCGGCGCGTAGGGTGGAGTTTGCTGGCCCTAGACAGGATGTTCCGAGGATCAACCTCGTGTTGGTTTTTAGGCCTTGTCTAGGATTGGCTTACGATCACCGTGCGCGAGCGCGAGGCCCAATCGTGAGTAGGATGATCCGATTATGCGGTGAAAACCCCAAATCGTCGTGGATCTCATATGCTTTATCTTGATCAAGCAGGACCACCATATATTCGGCCACCTTGGACGAATCATGGGTGGATCGGCTCCATGAGCCGATTCACGGGATAACCCGAGAGCCGATCGAGGCTCGTATTTAATGTGCACGTGTGTGCCCTCGCAGGAAACTAAGCGAGGCATCATCCACACCTTCCGACCGAGGTATAGGTCGGGTGGCACGCCCTGCAATTTGCATCGGCGCGCGACCGGGAGGCTTTGCGGGCCGTCGCTCCGAGGGACTGGGGCCAGCCGCAACCCTAGTTGTTCCCGGCTCTACGGTGTTGACCAGTCGCTGCCCGCCGGTGGGTTTCTGACGTCAACACATTCTGGCACGCCCGGTGGGACCATCCTCGACATCCACCACATCGCCATCTACATCGGAGATGGCAGAAGGAACTCCGGTCACTTACGAGGAGCTCAATGGCGAGCTCAAGAAGAAGTATGACGAGGTCAAAGCCTTCCTCGAAGCCGACCTCATCGGCTCTTTCCACAGGACCCGCTCCCATGGCATCAGATGGAAGGGGTTCTCACCCGAAGGCGCGCTTGATGGAGTGGACCTATCCACCCCGTCGGAAAACGCACCCGAGTCGGCCGCGTCGGGAGATCAACTTCATGGTGGCTCATTCGCCGCACCGCCATTCCGAGAGCCCGGTGAATACGTTGGAGCGCGTCGCTCGCGCGTGATCCGGGAGATCATGAGCCGTCGGTACTCTCCGTCGGGGCCAGCTCTAGGGACTCACCGGGGAGAATTGCCACTCCGGTCCCGTCCACCGCTGCGTTCGCGTTGGCAGCGCCCGAAGCGCCGAACTCATCGGCCTACGTCGTCTACAAGATTGGCGGTGACCCCAGTGACTACCCATTCCTACATGACGCGCCCAAGGAGATCCCGCACGGATACGCATGCGCATACGTGCCCGGACCGCAGCACCCGGGCACTCTCGAACCGAGGTTGCAACAGCGGGGACTTACGGAACAACGGGAGGAACGTCGGAGGCGGACCCGAGAAGCGGACGTGGCTAGCTAAATACGCCACCCCGACAAAACTCCGAGCCCAGCTCCCGCAGGTTGGCTCGGAACCGGAAAAACAAGCATGGCTGGTTAAGTACGCCACCCCGGCGAATCTTCAAGGTTCGGCACCTTCGGCCATCACCGCGGATCAGATTTGTACAATTCGAAAGATCAGTTCGGCATGATGCCGAAAAGGAAGACGGTCGGCTATACCAAGCCGTACCCCAACGAGTACGAATTGATCCCGCTACCACCCAAATATCGGCTCCCGGACTTCACAAAGTTCAGCGGATCGGATGGTTCCGGCTCCATCGAGCATGTGAGCCGATATTTGGCGCAGCTCGGGCATGATCTCGGCGTCGGACGAGCTGCGTGTGAGGTACTTCTCACGATCCCTCACGGGATCGGCTTTCGGTTGGTACACGTCGCTGCCACCGAACTCAGTCCAGACTTGGAAGCAGTTGGAAGAACGGTTCCATGAGCAATATCACTCGAGGCTTCCGAGAGCTGGCATTGCCGATTTGGCACAAGTACGACGAAGCGCGGGGAAACGAGTGTCGGAATACATCCGGCGCTTCGGGACCGTTAGGAACCGATGCTATTCGGTTCACGTAAGCGAAAAAGAAGCGATCGAGTTGGCGGTGGTGGGTCTATCATCATCGATCAAGGACGTGGCCTCCCAAGCGGACTACCCTTCATTAGCACACATGGTGCGAAGGCACGTCGAGCATATGAACAGCGCCACCCAGATGTCTATCAGGACAAGTTCAAGCGCGTGGTTACCATGGTTGACGCAGGCGAACACTAGTAGGAAAAGCCTCATCAGTGGCGCACGAAAAAGTGATTCTGTGGCGCACGGGTGGTGCGCCACAGAAATGTCGCCACAAAAATAAGGTTTTTGTGGCGCAGGTGCCCGTGCGCCACGGAATTAAGGTTTACGTGGCGCACATGGTTACCCATGCGCCACGAAACATGTGCGCCACCGAATTACATTTTGGTGCGCCACGGAACATTGTACCGGTATACTCGATTTTATATCGCCTGGTGTATTATACGGGTTTTATACGAGTATACAGGTTATATACAGATATAATATAGACAGATATAATGTGAACACATATAACATAGCAACATTATACATCATCATCACATTATACAACAATATATACAAATGTTTTGCATACAACTCTTAATTCATACAAATTTCACAATTTCGAGATACAAAGTAGTCTTCATCCGGTTCCTCCTTTGCTCCCCTCCTCTCTACCCACCAGGCTCGCTTGCATCGGGTCTTCATATCCGAGTTCCTACTATGATGAAAATGGAAGAAAGTGAGACCAACAAGTCCGATGCACAAGAGAAATGGAATAAATGCCTCATACATTTTAATCATCGGCATTTTGGAAATACCAAAGCAAATGGAATGACAAAATGGAATAAGTGCCTCATACATTGTTGGTCAACACAAATATTAGCATTCGGGATGGCGTAAGCGAGACCAAGTCCGATGCACAAGAGATTGATATTTGTGCTATCTTACCAGAGCTCACTTACGCCACCCCGAGTGTACGGGGACCAAACATTTTAATCATCGGCATTTTGAAAATATCAAAGCAAATGGAATGACAAAATGGAATAAGTGCCTCATACATTGTTGGTCAACACAAAATACTATGGTCGAAACCATAGTTGCGGTATACTGCCGCAATATACTTTGCGGAAGGGCCCCCTTTCCCGGCCGCCGTTACGTGAACGGGTCCTTGACGAGACAACAACGCCGATTTGCCTCTCCGGCGTAGAACCACGGCAGTCTCGGCCGCCTCCCTTGTGGCCGTGTGTCTTGCGTCTGCATCGTTCGCCTTCTTGCCGATGAACCAATAGGCCGATCGTTGGAATAAGCAAACCGATGACGGCCGGTCGCAAGATTAGATTGCGATCGGCCGTCGTCGGCTTCCTTATTCCAACGATAAGTCTATTGTTCACCGAGCAAGAAGGCGAAGAGTGCAGGGCGCGGAGACGCGGCCACAAGAGAGGCGGCTAGGACTGGCGTGGTTCGCTACGGAGAGGCGGGTCGGCGTTGTTGTCTCGTCAAAGACTCGTTCACGGAACGGCGGCCGGGGAAAGGGCCCGTCTACAATGTATATTGCGGCGTATAAGTGACCAAACATTCTAATCATCGGCACTAAAATGGAAGAAAGAGCCAAGTGGTATCTCAACTAGATATCATATGCCTCATACTTTGTTGGTCGAAAGAAATATTAACATTCGGGGGTGGGGTCGGCGAGGCCGGGTAGGATGCACAAGAGATTGATATTTGTGCCATCGCACCAGGCTCAATGGCCCCACCCCAGAGTGTACAAGTGACCAAACAATTTAATCATCGGCACTAAAATGGAAGAAAGGCCAATGCAATTAAGAAGTAGCTAGTATGAACTAAATGGAATGCCTCATACTTTGTTTGTCGAAACAAATATTAACATCCAAGGGATGGAGTAAGTGAGGCCGGGTAGGATGCACAAGATATTGATATTTGTGCCATCACACCGAGGCTCACTTGCTCCACCCCCGAGTGTACGAGTGATCGACCAACCATCTAATCATCGGCAAGTACAAAAACACCACCAAACCAGCAACCATGGTGACATAAGTCAAGATGCTCAAACACACATAGCATGCATGGAGCAGATGCTCCAAAGGGATTATTCATCACTTGGTATATAGACCAAGTGATTCTGGCAAAAGAGAGGCCAATCAGAAACTGTCCATTTGAGAGAAATAACATTGGGGTAATGTTAAAATGTTTGTCTCCATATTTGGGAGACATTTTTAATATTGGAGTCTAGCTAATGGAAATCAAGAACTAGTCTTGATCTCCAAATGGTGATTAGAGGGAATTTATTCATCTTAAGCAACATTAGGGACAAATGGGATCATGCAAGGGACTTGGGTCATTTGGATCATAAGGCATCAATTAAGGAGGCAACCAGGGACAAAGGGAAACATTTGATGATCCATTATCATAGGCAACAAAGCAGCAACTTTTCCCCCTCTAATCTAGCTAGAGTCCTTAAAAGAAATCCATCATAAGCATGGTCAAATACACATATATAGCATGCATGGAACAGATGCTCCAAAGGGATTATTCATCACTTGGTATATAGACCAAGTGATGCTGGCAAAAGAGAGGCCAATCAAGAACCAGTAAATCCAGTAAGTGATAGATATGCCTAAACAAGCAACAACACATAGCATATCCCAGCTAACCAGATGAGACAAGTCTTGGTAGCCAACTTAATCACCTAGCACCACCTAGCCTTTTAAAACCATCAGAAACAGTCCTTTTTCTTCAAAGGATACCACAGTGGCATTCATTTACATGATCCCCTACTGTGAATATCATTACTCAATTGAGTTCAAAACAAAGCTGGGGTCCATAAGGGATTACTCATCACTTGGTAGTAACAAAGTGATGCTGGCAAGAGAGAGGCCAAGCCTGAGCTAGTCAATCCAATAGAGATGGATATGCATAAGTAAGCAAGAGCACATAGCCTATCCAAGTTAACCGAGATAAAACCAACCTTGACAACCAACTTAATAACCTAGCATCACCTAGTCTTTTAAACCATCGTAAACTTCCCATTTTCTTCAAAGGATACCACAATGGCATTCATTTACATGATCCCCTACTGTGGATATCTCTAATTTCATCAAAGCCAACAAGAAAAAGAAATATATCATTACTCAGCTTGAGTTCAAAACAAAGTCAGGGTCCATAAGGGATTACTCATCACTTGGTAGTAACAAAGTGATGCTGGCAAGAGAGAGGCCAAGCCCGAGCTAGTCAATCCAAGTAGAGATGGATATGCATAAGTAAGCAAGAGCACATAGCCTATCCAAGTTAACCAGATAAAACCAACCTTGACAGCCAACTTAATAACCTAGCATCACCTAGTCTTTTAAACCATCAGAAACTTCCCATTTTCTTCAAAGGATACCACAATGGCATTCATTTACATGATTCCCTACTGTGGATATCTCTAATTTCATCAAAGCCAACAAGAAAAAGAAATATATCATTACTCAGTTGAGTTCAAAACAAAGCTAGGGTCCATAAGGGATTACTCATCACTTGGTAGTAACAAAGTGATGCTGGCAAGAGAGAGGCCAAGCCCGAGCTAGTCAATCCAGAGAGAGATGGATATGCATAAGTAAGCAAGAGCACATAGCCATGTTAACCGAGATAAAACCAACCTTGATAACCAACCTGAATAACCTAGCATCACCTAGTCTTTTACACCATCGAAACTTCCCATTTTCTTCAAAGGATACCATAGTGGCATTCATTTACATGATTCCCTACTCGTGAATATCTCTATTTGGATAACAAATCAAATCCATTTAGTTTAACCGAATCATCACCAACACATGGTTCATTAATAAGAAGTGACAAGCATAGCACCAATTAATCAAGCAATATAGCAGCATCAGTAACAAACATAGCACCAATTAATCAACTATAGCTCCATCAGTAACAAGCATAGCAGCAATTAATCAAGCAATAGCAGCATGACATGCACATGACACTTTACTAAAGCCAAAGCTTCAGTAAAGCAATCAAGGCTTTCATGCAGTTCTTGACAGGCAACAACTGCAACCAATGGGATCATAATTCAATCCCTGTGCACATACAAGGTGATAAGCAGTTAATTACAATTGCATTAGACATCAATTGCAACCTGGCACAGGTGAAGATTGAATCACCCAATGTCCAGAACCTTGTGCTCGCGCGGGAGAGGAAGAGGGAGGGGAGGGCAGAGGTGGAGCTCACCGAAAACAGGGGTGGAGGAGTGATGTCTACTTCCCCCTCCTTTTCCTGTAGACAGTGTTGGGCCTCCAAGAGTAGAGGTTTGTAGAACAGCAGCAAGTTTTCCCTTAAGTGGATCACCCAAGGTTTATCGAACTCAGGGAGGAAGAGGTCAAAGATATCCCTCTCATGCAACCCTGCAACCACAAAGCAAGAAGTCTCTTGTGTCCCCAACACACCTAATAGGTGCACTAGTTCGGCGAAGAGATAGTGAAATACAAGTGGTATGAATATATATGAGCAGTAGTATGGCGCCAGAAAATAGCTTGCTGGCGTGTAGTTGATGGTGGTAGTATTGCAGCAGTAGTAACACAGTAAAACAGTAAACAAGCAGTAGTAACTCAGCCAAGTATTTAGGAACAAGGCCTAGGGAATAGACTTTCACTAGTGGACACTCTCAACATTGATCACATAACAGTAATAGATAAATGCATACTCTACACTTTTGTTGGATGATGAACACATTGCGTAGGATTACACGAACCCTCAATGCCGGAGTTAACAAGCTCCACAATAATGCTCATATTTTAGTAACCTTTAGTGTAAGATAGATCAAAAGACTAAACCAAGTACTAGCATAGCATGCACACTGTCACCTTCATGCATATGTAGGAGGAATAGATCACATCAATATTATCATAGCAATAGTTAACTTCGCAATCTACAAGAGATCATGATCATAGCATAAACCAAGTACTAACACGGTGCACACACTCGTCACCTTTACACACGTGCAGGAGGAATAGAACTACTTTAATAACTTTGCTAGAGTAGCACATAGATAAATTGTGATACAAACACATTGCAATCATAAAGAGATATAAATAAGCACCTCACTATGCCATTCAACAGGTGAATAAGTATTCTGTGAAATATAGCCTAAGAGACCCACACGGTGCACACACTCGTCACCTTTACACACGTGGGACAAGGAGTCTCCTGGAGATCACATAGGTAAAACCCACTTGACTAGCATAATGACATCTAGATTACAAGCATCATCATATGAATCTCAATCATGTAAGGCAGCTCATGAGATTATTGTATTGAAGTACATAGGAGAGAGATGAACCACATAGCTACCGGTACAGCCCCCAAGCCTCGATGGAGAACTACTCCCTCCTCATGGGAGCAAGCAGCGGTGATGAAGATGGCGGTGGAGATGGCAGCGGTGTCGATGGAGGAGCCTTCCGGGGCACTTCCCCGCTCCCGGCAGGTGCCGGAACGCAGACTCCTGTCCCCGCATCTTGGCTTCGCGATGGTGGCGGCTCGGGAAGGTTTCGCGTACCGTGGCTTCCTCCGTAAGGGTTTTCGATGCGGGGGCTTTATATAGGCGAAGAGGCGGCGCAGGGGGTCGAAGGGGCGCCCACACCATAGGGGCGCGGCCCGGGCCCCGGCCGCGCCACCCTATCATCCGGGGCCCACGGGCCCCCTCCGGCGGCTCTCGGGTGTTCCGGATGCTTCCGGGCAAAATAGGAACCCGGGCGTTGATTTCGTCCAATTCCGAGAATATTTCGTTACTAGGATTTCGAAACCAAAAACAGCGTAGAAACAGAACTGGCACTTCGGCATCTTGTTAATAGGTTAGTTCCAGAAAATGCACGAATATGACATAAAGTGTGCATAAAACATGTAGGTATCATCAATAAAGTGGCATGGAACATAAGAAATTATAGATACGTTGGAGACGTATCAGCATCCCCAAGCTTAGTTCTGCTCGTCCCGAGCAAGTAAAACGATAACAAAGATAATTTCTGAAGTGACATGCCATCATAAACTTGATCATATTGTAAACATATGTAATGAATGCAGCGATCAAAAACAATGGTAATGACATGAGTAAACAACTGAATCATAAAGCAAAGACTTTTCATGAATAGCACTTTCAAGACAAGCATCAATAAGTCTTGCATAAGAGTTAACTCATAAAGCAATAATTTAAAGTAAAGGCATTGAAGCAACACAAAGGAAGATTAAGTTTCAGCGGTTGCTTTCAACTTGTAACATGTATATCTCATGGATAATTGTCAACATAGAGTAATATAATAAATGCAATAAGCAAGTATGTAAGAATCAATGCACAGTTCACACAAGTGTTTGCTTCTTAAGGTGGAGAGATATAGGTAAACTGACTCAACAATAAAGGTAAAAGAATGGTCCTTCAAAGAGGAAAGCATCGATTGCTATATTTGTGCTAGAGCTTTTATTTTGAACACATAAAGAGAGCATAAAAATAAAGTTTTGAGAGGTGTTTGTTGTTGTCAACGAATGGTAGCGGGTACTCTAACCCCCTTGCCAGGCAAACCTTCAAAGAGCGGCTCCCATTTTATTTTATTTTTGGGTGGCACTCCTTCCAACCTTTCTTTCACAAACCATGGCTAACCGAATCCTCGGGTGCTCGCCAACAATCTCATACCATGAAGGAGTGCCTTTTTATTTTAGTTTTATTATGATGACACTCCTCCCCACCTTTGCTTTCTCAAGCCATGGCTAACCGAATCCTTCGGGTGCCGTCCAACAATCACATACCATGGAGGAGTGTCTATTTTTGTTAATTAATTTGGGACCGGGAATCCCATTGCCAGCTCTTTTTGCAAAATTGTTGGATAAACTGGATGAAGCCACTAGTCCATTGGTGAAAGTTGCCCAACAAGATTGAAAGATAAACACCACATACTTCCTCATGAGCTATAAAACATTGACACAAATAAGAGGTAATAACTTTTGAATTGTTTAAAGGTAGCACTCAAGCAATTTACTTTGGAATGGCGGAGAAATACCATGTAGTAGGTAGGTATGGTGGACACAAATGGCATGAATATTGGCTCAAGTATTTGGATGCATGAGAAGTATTCCCTCTCGATACAAGGTTTAGGCTAGCAAGGTTTATTTGAAACAAACACAAGGATGAACCGGTGCAGCAAAACTCACATAAAAGACATATTGTAAACATTATAAGACTCTACACCGTCTTCCTTGTTGTTCAGACTCAATACTAGAAATTATCTAGACCTTAGAGAGACCAATTATGCAAACCAAATTTTAGCATGCTCTATGTATTTCTTCACTAATAGGTGAAAAGTATATGATGCAAGAGCTTAAACATGAGCACAACAATTGCCAAGTATCACATTATCCAAGACATTTTACCAATTACTACATGTAGCATTTTTCCAATTCCAACCATATAACAATTTAACGAAGAGGAAACTTCGCCATGAATATTATGAGCTAAGAACACATGTGTTCATATGAACCAGCGGAGCGTGTCTCTCTCCCACACAAGGATGAACTTATTCAGAGAACTAAGATAACAAAACAAAAACAAAAATAATAGCACACACAGACGCTCCAAGTAAAATACATAGGATGTGACTGAATAAAAATATAGTTTCACTAGAAGAAACCTGATAAGTTGTCGATGAAGAAGGGGATGCCTTGGGCATCCCCAAGCTTAGATGCTTGAGTCTTCTTAAAATATGCAGGGGTGAACCACGGGGGCATCCCCAAGCTTAGAGCTTTCACTCCTCTTGATCATAGTATATCATTCTCCTCTCTTGACCCTTGAAAACTTCCTTCACACCAAACTTCAAGCAAACTCATTAGAGGGTTAGTGCATAATCAAAAATTCACATGTTCAGAGGTGACACAATCATTCTTAACACTTCTGGACATTGCATAAAGCTACTGGACATTAATGGATCAAAGAAATGAATCCAACATAGCAAAAGAGGCAATGCGAAATAAAAGGCAGAATCTGTCAAAAACAGAACAGTCCGTAAAGACGAATTTAAAGCTAGCACCAGACTTGCTCAAATGGAAAAACTCAAAACTAATGAAAGTTGCGTACATATCTGAGGATCACGCTCGTAAATTGGCAGATTTTTTCGAATTTTCTACAGAGGCCTGTGCCCAGATTCGTGACAGACAGCAATGCTGTTTCTGCGCAGCGATCCCAAATATAACATCAACTTTGGCATAGAAACTTTACTTGGCACAAAAACATGATAAGGAGAGGTTGCTACAGTAGTAAACAACTTCCAAGACACAAATATAAAACAAAGTACTGTAGCAAAATAACACATGGGTTATCTCCCAAGAAGTTCTTTCTTTATAGCCATTAAGATGGGCTCAGCAGTTTAATGATGAACTCGCAAGAAATAGTATTTGAAGCAAAAGAGAGCATCAAGAGGCAAATTCAAAACACATTTAAGTCTAACATGCTTCCTATGCATAAGAATCTTGTAAATAAACAAGTTCATGAAGAGCAAAGTAACAAGCATAGGAAGATAAAACAAGTGTAGCTTCAAAAATTTCAGCACATAGAGAGGTGTTTTAGTAACATGAGATTTTTTACAACCATATTTTCCTCTCTCATAATAACTTTCAGTAGCATCATGAGCAAACTCAACAATATAACTATCACATAAAGCATTCTTATCATGAGTCTCATGCATAAAATAATTACTACTCCCAACATAAGCATAGTCATTCTTATTAATTGTAGTGGGAGCAAATTCAACAAAGTAGCTATCAAATATGGGAGGTATATTGTAATCATAATCAAATTTATCCTCCATAACAGGTGGTAACAAAAGACTACTATCATTATAATCATCATAAATGGGAGGCAAAGTATCATCAAAGTAAATTTTCTCCTCAATGCTTGGGGGACTAAAGATATCATGCTCATCAAAGCCAGCTTCCCCAAGCTTAGAATTTTCCATAGCATTATCAACAATGGTGTTCAAAGCATTCATATTAATATGTTCCATGGGTTTTTTAATTTTCGCATCAAACCATCCATGTCTTAAATCAGGAAATAGAATAAAAAGGTCATTGTTGTCCATTATGCCTAACTAGTGTAAACAAGAAACCAAATGTCGCAATTGCGGAGTCTAAAGGAAATAGCTTCGAGTACTTACAACGGCGCCGGAAAATAGCTTAGTAGCCGAGGTCCGGAGTGTGAGTACCTTTTACCTTTCCTCCCCGGCAACGGCGCCGTAAAAATAGCTTGATGTCTACTTCCCCTCCTTTTCTCTGTAGACGGTGTTGGGCCTCCAAGAGTAGAGGTTTGTAGAACAGCAGCAAGTTTTCCCTTAAGTGGATCACCCAAGGTTTATCGAACTCGTGGAGGAAGAGGTCAAAGATATCCCTCTCATGCAACCCCGCAACCACAAAGCAAGAAGTCTCTTGTGTCCCCAACACACCAAATAGGTGCACTAGTTCGGCGAAGAGATAGTGAAATACAGGTGGTATGAATATATATGAGCAAGTAGTATGGCGCCGTAAAATAGCTTGCCGGCGTGTAGTTGATGGTGGTAGTATTGCAGCAGTAGTAACACGAAGAAAACAATGAAACAAGCAGTAGTAACTCAGCGGTATTTAGGAACAAGGCCTAGGGAATAGACTTTCACTAGTGGACACTCTCAACATTGATCACATAACAGAATAGATAAATGCATACTCTACACTTTTGTTGGATGATGAACACATTGCGTAGGATTACACGAACCCTCAATGCCGTAGTTAACAAGCTCCACAATAATGCTCATATTTTAGTAACCTTTAGTGTAAGATAGATCAAAAGACTAAACCAAGTACTAGCATAGCATGCACACTCGTCACCTTCATGCATATGTAGGAGGAATAGATCACATCAATATTATCATAGCAATAGTTAACTTCGCAATCTACAAGAGATCATGATCATAGCATAAACCAAGTACTAACACGGTGCACACACTCGTCACCTTTACACACGTGCGGGAGGAATAGAACTACTTTAATAACTTTGCTAGAGTAGCACATAGATAAATTGTGATACAAACACATTGCAATCATAAAGAGATATAAATAAGCACCTCACTATGCCATTCAACAGTGAATAAGTATTCTGTGAAATATAGCCTAAGAGACCCACACGGTGCACACACTCGTCACCTTTACACACGTGGGACAAGGAGTCTCCTGGAGATCACATAGGTAAAACCCACTTGACTAGCATAATGACATCTAGATTACAAGCATCATCATATGAATCTCAATCATGTAAGGCAGCTCATGAGATTATTGTATTGAAGTACATAGGAGAGAGATGAACCACATAGCTACCGGTACAGCCCCAAGCCTCGATGGAGAACTACTCCCTCCTCATGGGAGCAGCAGCGGTGATGAAGATGGCGGTGGAGATGGCAGCGGTGTCGATGGAGGAGCCTTCTGGGGGCACTTCCCCGCTCCGGTAGGGTGCCGGAACAGAGACTCCTGTCCCCCAGATCTTGGCTTCGCGATGGTGGCGGCTCTGGAAGGTTTCGCGTACCGTGGCTTCCTCTGTAAGGGTTTTCGATGCGGGGGGCTTTATATAGGCGAAGAGGCGGCGCGGGGGGTCGAAGGGGCGCCCACACCATAGGGGGCGCGGCCCGAGCCCGGGCCGCGCCACCCTATCATCCGGGGCCCACAGGCCCCCCTCTGGCGGCTCTCGGGTGTTCTGGATGCTTCCGGGCAAAATAGGAACTTGGGCGTTGATTTCGTCCGATTCCGAGAATATTTCCTTACTAGGATTTCTGAAACCAAAAACAGCAGAAAACAGGAACTGGCACTTCGGCATCTTGTTAATAGGTTAGTTCCAGAAAATGCACGAATATGACATAAAGTGTGCATAAAACATGTAGGTATCATCAATAAAGTGGCATGGAACATAAGAAATTATAGATACGTTGGAGACGTATCAAGGAGGAGGTTGACGACGATGGCAGGGGTGGAGGAGGTGGAGGACGCGGCGGCTCGGCCTCCTCCTTGATGCGGCGGCGGCGCCGGACCCTCCTCCTGCACGCCTTGGCCCCTCCTCCTCCACGCCGCAGCGGCATGTGCTGCTGGTGGCGGGGATGGGTGGAGCGTGGGGGCATGCGCCCCTCTCGGAGGAAGGCGGCGGCGACGGCGATGGCGACGGCGACGACCATGACGGCGCGCCTTGGTACGGATCGGAGGGGGAGAAGGGAGAGAGGCGGCGCGGCGGTAGAGGGGATGAGGGCGCGGGGAGGGGTACGGGGATAATATAAGTTCCCCTATTTACGTGGCGCACCGGCTCGGGTGCGCCACGTAATCAACAACTTCGTGGCGCACCGGAGCAAGTGCGCCACGAAATAGTTATTTCGTGGCGCAGCGAGGCCTTCGCGCCTACGTAGAATACCTACGCTAATAATTGGGAGTGCCAGGATGTGGGCCCCACATAGTTTCTGTGGCGCAAGGTTCAGCAATGCGCCACAAAAATAAGCTATTTTTGTGGCGCACACAGTCTTGTGCGCCACAAAAAAAGTTTCTGTGGCGCAGTTTTCTTGGTGCGCCATGATACGCGTAGATG